>NC_062550.1:93325057-93632237 GCF_016906955.1 Phacochoerus africanus
GAAAAGAAAAAGTCACGCATATTTTATTTTCAGTAATGAGTGAAATTTCAAAAGCATAACCATCCCCCCCAAATGCTTTTAAATCAATAGTACTAACAACAAAAAGTGCTTGTTCACTTTGACAGGATTTTAAGTATACTGTAAATCCAGGTTTAATACCCATCACATATTTTTCAAAAGAAAAGAAGTCGAGGGAATAAAAGAACTCTCAATAAATTCCTACTTTCTGCCGACAGAAGAATCGGGAGCCTGTGTTTCTGCCTGGACTATTCAATTTCTTAATTCTGTTCACTGTCAATTGTCAATTCAATACTCACAGAATTCAGTAAAATTTTCTTAAGTTTCCAGCTACATAATAAAATTCTTTAATTTTTATTTAAAACATGAAAATCAATGATCTACAAGTTCAAATTTCTACCTTTACTCCCAGTGTCTGAGAGCCAGTATTTCCCACTAACTCTTATGTAACAGTCTTTCTAGCAATGTGGGTAAATATGTATTCGTATTATCAGCTGTTGTTAGAACAAGAGAAATCTCTGCAATGAATTCATTTCATCATAACTGCAAGGGGCGGGGGTGGGGGGGAATTACATCTAAAGAAATAAGATAAAAATAATGACATGAACCAGAATATTTCTTCCTATAGAAAATAAAAATGGAAAAATCAAATCAACTCCATTAGCAAATTGTTAATTAGAAGATAGATTTGGGAAGGAACAGCTTTCAAAGTCTTAAATGGACTTAAAAACTTTAAAAAGTTGGGTAGTAGAGATTATACTAGCCAAGAAACATCTTTGTTTCACTTTTAAGGTTTTTTACAGAATATGTAAAGAGCTGTAAAAATGAAAGTACTATAATATTGAAGGCCAATTTTAGGCAAAGTAAGAAAAGGAGATTCAAAGTGAAGCTAAAATTTCTTATCTCAATTCCCTATCTTGATGGTATCTGCATTCTTCCTAAATTTAAATACATTTTTAGCTTGAATTCATTATCAGGAGAACTCAGATTATAATAATATGTGTACGTGAACATGCTAAAAGCACCTGAATGTAGAAAATAACTTCTTTTTCCCTTCTGATTTCAAAAACAATTTATTTCCAAATCTCTAAAGCAAATAATCCCCCAGGTGCTTCCTGCCGCTTGTGAAGAACATTCTATTTAGGGAGAACATGGAGCAACACATTTCACCTCCTCTCTCTTCCTGCTGGCTTCTAACATGTCACTGGGAAATTAGGAGCTTGAAATCAAGGCTTCTGATTAGACAGGCTTTGTCTGCCTGTTGGGTTTATTTCCTTTATTTAAAGGCATACGTCCCTGGATGGCAATGAAGTAGCTTACAAAGCCACTGAGATTCAGACCTTAAATAGGAAATTTAGTTTGGTTTAGTTTGGTTGTTTGCCCCTTTTGGCTGACAGCTAAATCCTATTCTCGAGTGACTGTGTCTTAGTTTAAGAGGTTTTGAGGGTAAAAAAAGCTAGGTTCTGTAAGGTCCATTTTCCAAAAGGCAGGTAATTTGTAAAAGAAAATACTTGTCAAAATTCTGTAATTCCCAAAGAGTTTGCTCTAATCTAAAAGGTATTTAGGGAACTACTACGATCATTTAGAAAACAAGTTAACAGCAACTTGATTTACCACTTTTTTGAAATTTATATCTTCATATCTGGTTTCACCTGTAATAAGGGCTAACTATTAAAAAAAACTCTTATACTAAAAATAAGAAATGAAGTATTTCTGTATAGTTGGGATGCTTGAAGCGTCCGGCGTCACAGGCAGATCAAATATCCCATATGCGGAGGATGGAATCAAGACAGAGTCAGACCACTGCGGTGATAAACACAGGCAAGGTTAATCCTCTCTCCAGGGCCACCGTTCACTTGCAGGAAATCACTTTAATGGTCCCTTGAACTGGCCACCCCTCTGATGTCCTAAGTAGGTACAGAGGATAAGTGGGCGGTATGCAAAGAAACAAACACAAAAAGAGAGAGAAGAGAGAGAACTCGGGGAAGGGGGTAGAGAGGGGATGGCAAGTCGTGAAAGGAGGAATTTCTATCACAGTTGTGCTTAATCAGTGTCTTTTGAACAGAACTAACTGAAGATGGTACTATTACATCTCTTAAAAAAAAAAAAAAAAAGCTTTTCTGATTTTGCCCTAGGATTTCTCAAGACAGTCAGTTGTTTTAACGTGCGCCACAGTCAGGCGTGTATCCATGTATGTCTCATAATTCGGAATGTCTCTGGTCATACCCGGCAGAGGTTCTCAGGCTTCTGGGCCAAGCCTCTTGCTGGTTCTAAAGCCTGGGGCAGAGCACTTAACCCTCCAGAGACATCCTCTGGGGAGCAGAGATTTAACTTCCAGGTCATTTAATTAGCAAATGAATAAACTTATTTGGTCTGAATATTAACTATGCTGTTTAAAATGTAACAGTATTTTAAGGAAAACCCTCAATTATACCTAATCGTTTAAAAGACAGTAACTTATTTAAACTTGAAATATGAATTAGTGCAACCTTTTTGGAATACGATTTGGACACAGTCATTAAAATGTTAACACACATGTCCTTTGACCCGAAAATGTCACTGCCAGAAATTTGCTTGACATATATATTGCCATAAATACTTGCTGCATCATTGTTTGCAATAGCAGAAGGCTGGAAACAACCTAAATGCCTATTGGGGGGTGGGGGGGGGATTCAATTAACAATGGTGCATTCACACCACGAAATACCATACAAATGTTAAAGAGAATGAGGCAGAGCTTTTCCTTAAGGTGATATATAAAGCTACATAGCTATAGAGAGGTCTCAAATATTTAAAAAGCAAATCGCAGAGCAGAATTCATAGTAATAATATGATTTATGCATGCTTTTTAAAAACTACTTAAATACATGCTTATCTTGCATTTTAAAAATGTTGGAAAAACAAAACATTTTCATGAGAGTGACCTCTGGAGAGTGGGACTGGGAGGGGACGGTTGGCACTTGCATTTTTCACCGCAGACCCTTCTGAATGGGCTTCGATTCCTAGTCACGGTAATAACCACGTTGTTACTTTTAGAATAACTGGGAAAACTAGCTAATGATAAAAGCTTATATTAAACCTACATTCACAGACACAGCACGGATGCTCTTTCACGGGACAGTCGGTGAAAGCCGCTTTGCCCAGCCACGTTCTCCTCGGTCCCAGGATAACAGCCGACAGGCACGGAGGTTAACCCATTAGCTGCACAGCAGAAAGTTCAACCCGGCCGTTTACACGCCACACCACACTCATCTGGTGTGTCGCCACTATTGAATCCGGTGACGTGGGCTAGGTTCTAAACATCTTTCTTCCGACGCCGCATCACAGGAGGTCCAGGAACCCCGACCCCGAGCGAGCGAGCGAGCGGCGCCGGGACGCGTCTGGGAGGAGCCGCCCCGCCACGGCCGCGATGGGCTCCGCACTTAGGCAGCTGCACACAAAGAACTTTTTCTGCATCACCCAGTGGCGCCAGGATCCCTTCCCTGTGGACAGCTTGTGTGCACGTCGCAGACTTTGGAGCCAGCCACTCCGTTTGAAAATTCTCAAGTAGAAAGAGGAAAACTAGCTGAAGTGAGATTTCTCCTCCCGTAAGACAGACACGCTTTCTCCTCCCTCCCGTCTTTTGCATTCGCCCTTAACTGGTTCCTAGACATTCCTAGCCACCAGGCTATTTCGTTTCTGGTCTTACAGATGAAAACCAAAGTCAACTGTTTCAGTCTCGTCCTGACTCTGGGTCTTTACGTCCTTGATTAACCATCAACGTTCCCTCTTGTGCCGCTTCAGGAACCTGCTGGGGAAACGTCTTTTTGAAAAAGTTGCGTTTGAAGGTCTGCCACTTACATGTTTCTTCCAAATCTGAAATTTTCCTCCACTAAAATTATATTTCAATAAAGCAGGTTTTTTTTTAAAAAATAGTCATTTCACTCCAAGAATATTCCGAGGCTTGACTGCAGTGCCAACAAGTAAAAACTTGTTATCCAGCCAGTTAGTGTTTAAGGGGGAAGCCAGTAAGTTTAAAGAAGAGTTAACGCATCATACTGTCTGACAATCACCCTCATTTCTGCATAAACAATCTCTAACTTGCTCTTTAAATATTTAAAATATAAATGGCAGAAAAGACTGGGATTCTCACACGTAAATTGGGAAGCTAACTTTTCTGTAAGCTCAAGCCTTGCTCCCTCTCCCTCCAATGAAACAGCAAGAACAGTAAACAGCAATTACATCTCAAGATTTAAGATTTAACCCCAGAGTAGTCTCTCTGGTTCCTGGACTGAGACAGGTTATGAGAAAATAAGGGGAGAAGGTGCCTTTTTCTAAAAGTTTGGGGGCTAGTCTAGTGTCAGTAGCTAAAATTGCATTTTATTATATCGGTAACTCGCAGAAGTCTAGATACGTGCTCATTTTTGTCATAAATCCATATTGACAATCCAGGACTTTGTCAACCTCCTCAGCGTTGGCACTAATAGAAGGTGCTGTTAACAGCCCTCAAAACTAAATTCCTTTTATTTCTTCTGCCACTTGAGAAAAAGTTCCGCCACAAAACTCTAATAACACGAAGTTCCGACAAATCAACTTGGAAACGTCTAAATGTATTTTTCCTAGAAAAAGTGCCAGACATCAATTCTACCTGGCAACTATCAAAATACATCACACCACAAAACTATACATTCCTGGACCTCACAAGGCGTGTGGCAAGGAATTTCAGCCAGCCAGCCAGCCAAAGGGCTCGGCGGCAACCTCACGGTATTCTACAGCTTGGGCAAGGACGCTGAAAATTAACCACAGCTACCAAGACACTAACACCCCGCCTCCCCTCCCAGCCCCTCAAAAAGTAATGGGTGTAAAATTTGACTTCTGGTATATGATTATATACGATTATTTAACCCACCAGCACACTAAACTCACTTTCACAAAAACAACCAGAGACCTTAAGTAAATGGAAATTCTTTTTGCACATTCTGTGTTATTCCATGTGAAGACAAATGACAGAAAACATGGGAATTTAGGGAAAAGAACCATTTCCTATAACATCATGGTTGGTATAACTTCTGTAGCTAAAGTACGGTGCACTTGATATACAGAGACCTTGAAACAAAGTGCCCCTGGGATCTATCAGTCATTTATTCAACACCTAAAATGAAAAACCTAGTAGGGATTGCAAGGCACTTCCTGCACAGAATTCGCCATTCAGCTAGAGAAGGTACCACTTTAAGAGTTTGAAAAAGGAGTTGCTGTCGTGGCTCAGTGGTTAACGAAACTGACTAGCATCCATGAGGATGTGGGTTCGACCCCTGGCCTCGCTCAGTGGGTTAGGGATCTGGCATTGCCATGAGCTGTGGCGTAGGTCGCAGACGTGGCTCGGATCTGGCGTTGCTGTGGCTGTGCTGTAGGCCAGCAGCTGTAGCTGCGATTCGACCCCCAGCCTGGGAACCTCCATATGCCCCCGGTGAGGCCCTAAAAAAAAACAAAAAATGGGGGGAAAAAGGAAGACAAAAAAAGTTTAAAAAGGTGCAAGACTGGCAGGTGGAGAAGAGGGGAGCAAGGGATGGTTGTTTTTCCTGATGACTTTCCATACTACCTGATTTTTTAAACCATGCTACCTGTATGCCTTTTCGAAAGTGTAAAAGTGATGGAACAAGAGCCCTGGGAAGGAAGGGGCAGGTGATGAGCAAGAGGAAGTTTCCACTGTGGCCAGAAACTGGAAGGGGGGCGTAGTGGTGCACAGAGACCCCTCTCTCTGCGGTACATCCCAGGTCCAGTTCACTGTCTCCAGGATCTCCCACAACTCCTCCTCCACCCGCTCCTCCCTGCAGGGGCCTTAAGCTGCAATGACCTCCTCACAAGCACCTCCCTCTGGTTCTGACCTTTTCGGACCCCCTCGACAGTGCGCCGATGACTGTGGACCCATCTCAGAATATTATGTTTACCTCATAAAATTAAATACAGCGATCACAAAAATGGAATCCTATTTAAAATGCATATATCGAACTATTTTTAAAGTTCTGACATAATCACATACCTCCTTTTTTATAACTGCATGATTGCATTAAAACACCTAATTTCTATGGGTAATAAACTCGCATCTTCTGCTATTTCTACTGTGATCTGTTCCCCACATTCATATTTGAGAAAAAAAAAGCTCAACTTCAGGGAGAAGTTAGTGACAATTAACAATGCTAATTTTTTCCCTATCCGAGTTTGCAGACCCCAGGATGTCTATCCATGGGTCTCTTTCAAGTCCAAGGACTGGACTAAGAGGCCCTGAACCAGGGTCATGCCCAACAAGACCAGCCTCCACATTGCCACTGACCTGCTGCTGTCATTCTCCTGCTCAAAAGTCTTCAATGGCTCCCATGCTTCTCGGGGAAAATATAAACTCTTCTGAAAGGCAGGGGAAGCCCTCGCTCTGTTCTCTGCTCAGGAACTCAGGCTTATCCCCACCTGGGTTTCCTCCTTTGCATTTGAGGCTCTCACCCGTCCAGCTGTCCTCCCCTTGGAATTCTTTCGCTCTCCCCGTCAGTCTGGCCAATTCTTTAAGTACAAGGGCCAAAGCCACCTCCTCTCTGAGGCCTTCCCTGATGCCTTCGAGCAGCGCCAGGTGGTCCATCTCGGCTTCCACTACTTCTTTACAGATCTCCTTGCACCGATTACCTTCTGGGATTACAACTGCTGGCCCCGGGGGTCTCCCTATGACCCAGAATCTCCTTGAGGGTGAAGACGGTTTTCCAACTTTCTCTAGGACCTTACCTCCTGCCTGGCACAAGTAGATGCTCGGTAAATATTTGTTGTATGATGCCGTGAATGAATGACTAAATACATGAAGAGATATATACAAGGAAAGAGTAGGCAACAATTACAATTTCTAACCTAGACTAAGGGAGAAAACGCGAAATGGAAGATAATGGAAAATATCGTGGTCATCAAGGTTTCCGTTAAAGATATTTCACATGTTCTAATTTTTGCAAGATCATCCATGAACGCAGTAGAAAATAATTGTCCATTAAAACAGCAGTTGTTCCAGTATCCTGACTGTACAGAAATATGCCATATAAAAAGATCTCAACCTGGAAATAGGTTGCATTCTAAAATAAGACCTGCAAACCGGTTGTCTAGAATATGGTTTCCTTCAAAAGCCAATTCAAATTGGTGATAAGGTGCTCGTTTATCATATGAAAGCCCATTTGATTTACAATATGCCAGAGTGGCTGGCTCCATGTTTCACTGAAAATTGGTAGAAAGTATTACTATTCAATACTCCTGCGATATAGCCAAATCATCAAAATAGTAAGCAGGAGAAATGAATGGTAACATTATTTATCTTGAATATTAACATTAAAGGAAAGACGGGTTTAATTTTAGCAGGATGAGGAAGCCCAGAGAGGTAGCTGTGAAGATCAGAATAAACTTCTGGTTATCTCAGCCGCAAAAGGTAGTGGCCCTGGCTCTTTTGTTTTAATTGATATATAGTTGATTTTTAAAACTCATTAGTTTCAGTTTTATAGAGCTTTGTGGTTCAGTTTTGCTTTGCTTTTACAGATTATATTGCATTATAGGTTGTTACAAGATATTGACTCTAATTCCCTCTGCTACACAGGAAATCCTTGTCTTACCTATTTGTATATATAGTACTTTGTATGGAGCTCTTTAATATGTATAATTGCACCTCAAGACTTGAGCCTTTTCCACCAATGGCTCACACAAAGGTGAGAGAGAAAATATTTTTGCAATATTTGGAAAAGTTCTGGAACACCAAGAAGGAGGAGTGGCATTAAAGATTTTTGTGTGTCCTGTAAAGTTTCCCCAAGGTCGAATTAGTCAAGATAGGGAGAGAAAAACAAGAAGGCAGCAAGGCATGGAATATGTGGTGGTTATTACTGCTGCTCCCCAAATTGGTCTGTTTTTCTCCTCCTCCCAGGCACAGGGGCGGACTGGACTGCCTGGCCCTCTTGTGGTTGGGTGGCACCATTTTGCAGAGTTCTGGCCAACGCGTTGGACGTAGCAGTGACTGGGCATTTAAATGCCAGCAAGACATCTTCGGATTTCTCCTTTCCCACTGGCCCCCGCCGCATCCGAGGAGGTGGCTGCTTTGCCAGCCTTGGTTCCAGAATGACTAAGAGTCGAGTCTCCCTGGTGACACATGTATGGTTAGAGAAATCAGTGTTATTTTAAGAAGTGTTGTTTTAAGCCTCTGAGAGCTGGAGATTGTTTTGCAGCATAACCTATTTTATTATGACCAACGCATTTTTCATACAGTTTACCCGGAAAGAAAGGAAAGGAGTAACAGGGAAGAGATGGTGGGTCATGGTGGCCCTGGATAGAGCCCTAAAGGAGATGAGACAAAGGGAGGAAAGGTGTAAATTCATACATAAAAGCTCCTTCCAAGCTGGATCCCTAGGGCTTGGGAGATGGTGTATTACTTCTGAAATCCAAGTCCTAATACTACCATAATTACAAACTGGGAGACAGGGTCCTGGCCCTCTTACTATTAACTACGTATGACTAAAAGGGGGATGGCCTGGCATACATCACTGAGATACTTGTCGGCTGTGGGCCTCAGAGCTCAAAAGCATCTGTAAGCTTAACTGAGCAAAAGGATACAAGAGTGAATAAAAGCATGGATTTTGGAATCAGACAAGACTGAGTTCAAATGTCAGCTCTCCCTCCCTCTTAAATCAATCTCAGTGTCAATCTTCTTATCTCTAAAGTGGAGATAAAAACAGAACCTACTTCAAAGGTGTGATGGGAGCACTAATTGAGGCCGTATCTGAAAAGTGTCAGGTACAACGCCTGGTCTTACTAAACATTCTAGCTTTTCCAGTCCCCTGAAAGCCCAAGAGTTGGGTGGTTGTAGAACGGCTGCCTCGCTGTCACGCCTTGAACATAAGGAATCCCAATGCAGCTTCCAACTGGACCTCGGAAGCTTTCAGCCGTTGCCAGGCTCCGTGATGTACCTCTGCCTGTGACTTCAGCACTCGCGCAGCCGCCTAGGCTATCAAGGTCAGAGGCCTGCCCCAGTTTAAAAGAGACCTGTTGCCTTCAGGACGGATTAGCAATGGGATCCTGCTGTGTAGCACTGGGAACTCGTGTCTAGTCATGATGAAACATGTAGTGTGAGAAAAAAAAATGTATACATGTAAGTGTAACTGGGTCACTATGCTGTAGAGTAGAAAAGCATATATAAATATATGATAATAAATAAATAAAATTTAAAAAAAAGAGATCTGAGAAAACCCTACTACGCAAGAGGCTAGATTTGGGCAGGATTATTCATGCTCCAAGATTCTTTTCATTTTACCAAAGAATCCTAGAATTTCCTAGTACTTTGCAGGTTTCTTTCTTTCCTTTTAATGAACTGCTTGACAGAGAAAAGGAAAAATAAAACTCAATGACTTCCTTGTCCATTAAGGCTCAATCGGAAATGAGAGAAGTCGACGTAAGTGGGAAAAACGAGTTGTGAAAGCACACAATTTGCCCACGATTTTCTGAGAGCGTATCAATTACGTTAGCCTGGAAGCAAAGAGACGGCCAGATCCCTTGACAACAAAAATTCATCCAGAGGGTTACTGTGATAACAGCTGACACACATCAGATTCCTCTTTCTCCATCACAGCCAAGATCTAAAAACCCAAGCCCAAATTATGATTACAGCGATCAAAGATCCACGGTCAGGAGAAAACACGCAATTCTGCTAAGCAGGATGAAAATGGAGTCAACTGATTCTAGCTCTGCAGTGTTAAGAGGAAGTTATTATTTTTTCGAAATAAATGAGACTATATTATGACACAGAGGCAAAATCTGCACTGCAGTTTAAGTCAGAACTGAGCCCTCTCGGAAACGCCGAGCTGGCCCCTCCTCTGGCCACGCCCACCCCCATGGGCGAGAAAGTCCTCCTGCATCTGGCAATTCAGGGTATGTCGGTGGAAGGGACCAAAAGTATGAAGGCACCAAGCCCCTCATTGCACAGATGGGATGACTGAGGCGCTAAGAGATTCAGTGTTTGACCCAAGCTCAAACAAGCAACGTGGACCCAGGTTTTCCGATCCCAAGTTCAAAGTTCTGCCCACTGTAGCACGACCTTCTTTCTCCTTTCTTTTTTTTTTTTTTTTTTTTTTTTGCTATTTCTTGGGCCACTCCCGTGGCATATGGAGGTTCCCAGGCTAGGGGTCTAATCGGAGCCGTAGCCACCAGCCTACGCCAGAGCCACAGCAACACAGGATCCGAGCCGCGTCTGCAACCTACACCACAGCTCACGGCAACGCCAGATCGTTAACCCACTGAGCAAGGGCAGGGACCGAACCTGAAACCTCATGGTTCCTAGTTGGGTTCGTCGAGCACTGCGCCACGGCAGGAACTTCCAACCTTCTCCTTTCTTGAGAGTGGGATCTGTCACTGACCTCAAGCTGCCTGGTATGGAAGCTGCCCTTTGAAGGGAAGCATGCATCAGGGATGGGAACCCAAAGCCCCAAATTCCAGGGCAACTGTAAGCCTGCAGACAAGGAAAGGCAGTCGACGTCTGCACCCTCCCCTGTCTTCCCCGCAAGCCGCCGCCTCCTTCCCATCCCCTCACACCTGGCAGCTCACACCTCACCTGTCTCCTCAATTCATTCTTGCTTTGTTCCAAGACATTTTCCAAAGGGCCCTTCCAGAGGGAGCCTATAAAACATGAACTCAGATCCACACTCCTGCATTTAAAAGGCTTTCATCCACTGCCCTCCAGATAAAATCCAAGTGTTTCAGCAAGGCCTTCAAGATCTGCCCCAACTCACCTCTATCTCTTCAACCTTTTGGCGAAAGACCTTCCCCACTGAGGGTTCTGAAGACTTCTTTCCACCCTTTAATACTCAGACACTAGGCACCTTCCTCAGAGGTCTTCTCTGACCTCACAAAGCAGGTTGATGGCATCTTGTCCACAGGTACATATTACTGCCTTTTGCATGGCATTTCACAACAAAGTGTTCATGTAGCTAAAGGGTCTATATAACCTGGGATCCTGAGAGGCAGAACTGGGCTTCAAAGTCCAACAAAAACCTAAGTTGGAACCATGGCTTCCCTACTCACTGGGCAGGATATTTTTGGTCTCCAAGCTCAGTTTTGTTTTCAATAAATGGGGTATTACATACCTTACCTTGCTGAGAAGGTCAAATGGAATGACAATGCAAGGCAGAAAACATATTCAATAGTTTAATAAACGTTAGCTTCTCTCCTCTCCATCCTTTCCCATGCGCTCTAAGAACTCCCTTAAGCAAGTTTTTTTTTCCTCATTTGTATTGCTGGTGAATAATACAGTAGGTACTCAATAAATGTTGGCAGAAACAAAAAGGAAAGGGAGAGAGGAAACAGAGGAGGGGGAGAGGAGAGGAAGAAGGAAATGAGATGGTGAAATGAGTGAATGAATGAATGAAGCTAGAAGCAAAAAGAGCCCCTGATCTGTTAGAGCTAATCAAGTTACCATACAGACAGATGACTTTAAGAGTATCCTGTCCTTCCCTACCAGTAAACTCTGAAAAGGTATCTCCAGATACTACTGTGTAACTAGGAAAACACCCTGAATCAAGAGACTAGCAGATCCACCAGAAGGCAGTGCAGCCCAGTACCAGCTTGACACAAATACTTCACAAACAATTCATCTCCCAAATTGTTCCTTCCTATTCTGCTCTACATGCAGGGCTTAATACAAAGACGGCAAATAAACTGATCTTACTCTCGTGAGGTCTCAATTATTAAGAAGGATGTGATCAGCAGTATATTGTTAAACCAGAGGGGGGAAAAGAAGCCTTAATTTGTAGTGTCCGCCAATTTCTGTGGTGTAAATACTCCAACCGTGGATGATTTCGGACTACTAAGGACATACTCATAATAATTTAGCTCACAAAATCCCCAAGATTTTAACAATTGGCTCTCAGGAGCCCTCAGCACACCGCTGATTCTCTATCCCCCTTAATTTCCTCATTCTTGTCATCTTTCTCGTCACTTCACTGTTTATTAATGTCCTTATTGCCTCATAGACAAGGAAAATAAAATGAGAGAAGAGCTGATTTTTCTGTCAGTTGTTCCAGCAAAGGAAATTGAATGGGAAGTTGTTATAGAAGTGTTTATGGGTCTCAATTATCTCCATTTTCTCTGCCCTTTATTACTGCAGGTAACTGAGCAGATGCCCTAATCAAATGTGCAAAATATAAACATACTTTCTGACCGTATATTGAATTAATTAATGGCCATAACCTGGAAATCCCAAGAGGCCAAAGAAGGTATGCCGGAAACCTAAGAAGAGTTTAGTTCATCACTGGCAGAGGGGAAAATGGGCAGAGGATGGAAATAGACATTTTTCTAAAGAAGACATACAGATGGCTTGACAGACACGTAAACATAAGTTCAGCATCACCCATCATCAGGGAAATGCACATCAAAACTGCAATGAGATACCACCTCGCATCTGTCAGAATGGCCATCAGCAAAAAATATAACAAATAACAACTGTAAGCAAAGATACACAGCAAAGAACCCTCGTGCGCCGTCGATGGGAATGTTACCTGGTACAGTCACCACGGAAAATGGCGTGGAGATTCCTCAAAAATAAAAACAGAACCACTGAACAATCCAGCAGTTCTGCTCCTGGGTATTTACCCAAAGAAAACAAAAACACTCAACTGAAGACATACCTGTATCCTCATGTTCATTGCAGTATTATTTATAGCCAAGATATGGAAGCAACCTGTCCGTCCAAAGATACATGGATAAAGATGTGGTGTGTATATACACACGTACATACATACAATGGGCTACTACTCGGCCGTTTTTAAAAAAGACTGAAATCTTGCCGTGTGTGACAACGTGGATGGACCTTGAGGGTATTATGCTAAGTGAAGCAAGTCAGAGAAAACAAATCATCTGATCTCACTTATACGTGGAATCTAAAAACAAAACAAACAAGCAAAACAAAATGAAAACACACCCACAAATTCAGAGAACGACTGGCTGAGGACTCAGGGGATGGGCAGAGGAGGTCAGGGGAATTAAGAGGTAAACGGATAGAAAATAAATCAAGGGGATATAATACACAGCGTAAGGAATATGCGCGATCACACTGCAACGACTGCACATGCGGGCAGATGGTTCTAGACCTGTGGTGATCATTTCAAAACGTGTTTCCACGTCGAATCGTGCTGTTGTACACCTGAAACATAACATCGTACGTCAGCCGTCTTTCGGTTTTTAAAAAGATGGCAGAGGGCATGTTAAAAAGGAAACTCAGACCACTCCTCTGGGTAAAGACAGCACGGCAGATGTTTTTCGGAATGCCAGCCATCGCCAAGCTCAAAATGGGCAAAAGCACACCAACTCACAGAAGGGAGAAAACATTCAGCAAAATGTGAGGTTTTTCTCTTAACAGGGTCCTACGCTGGGGCGCTATCACTTTCACGAAGTTCTGTGATGAAGTCTCACTCTCTCTGCCACAGGAAAGGGGCTCCTGGGGTGGCATCTGCGCTTTTACAGAAGAGGAAGGCAGCTGGCAATATCTCCTCCCCGCTCACGAGGACCGGGCTTGCCTTCCCCATCCCTCCGGTTCTAACAGAGGTGGCACCAGAGGTGGCACCGTGTGAGCCAAACGTCGCCCGAGGTGCTCCTGAGAGGTCCTAGCCGTCAAAGATGTGGCTCAGAGCGAGAATTGTCCATAAAAGCATTTGCATCTCTATGGCTCAGTGGGTGTTTATTGACGTGACCCCATTCTCTGTGGCAACACTCACGTGATCCAGCCTCCCTCCTTGTCGAAGCCCCAGCAGGGCCGAGAAGGGGCACCCAGCGTCGCTCCACGAGGCCCGTTGACTATCGAGGCATTTGGGGCTCCGGGGCTTTTAAGAAGCTACTGTGGCAACAGCTGTTACTTTACTTTAGTGCTAAAGTTCAAGAACCTGAACTCAAGCCACATAGAGGAAAAAATGAGAAACATCAAAAATATGTGAAGATGAGAATACAAGAAAACCATGCCTCCGCAGGAGGAGTGAAACCAAACTATCACAGGATCCGTTTTACAGTGAGATGCCCAGACGGCAATCAACGAGCGGAGGGCACTTCCACTCCACTCAAGGGAAAGGCAACGGCGTGAAGCCGCAGCTTCGGATACGTCACACAACAAGATAAAAACATGCACAGGACAAGGGTTGCATCTGGGGCGGGCTACCTGAACGGAATCCAAGAAGGAGACAAAGAGACGTCATCTTACGGATCCGAAATCAATCAATCACCCAACTGCAGGAGAAGGTTACTGACTGACTTATTTTCCCTGGAGTATAATACAGCCAGCAGAGCTGGGTCGGATGAGTGAGCCGGACAACTTTAAGATACAAAAGGGGGAACGTCAGGCAGGAACGAACAGAGCCATCAGGCCCAAGAGCAGGCGGAAGAAAGGATGGCTCCACGGGGACAGGAAAGGGGGGCTGTCACCGGTCCATCGGGCATCGCTGGCTGGGCATGACTCACATCTGGCAGGTGCAGACATGAGATCACGAAACAGCGTGGCTAAGTGTCCAGATTTTAAAACAGCAAAGCGATTAGAGACACTGAGTTAAAATTGAGGCAAAAACTCTGATGTGGATTGAGACATAAAAACCAGCAGAAGCTGACTCTTGGGAGTTGGGTGGCAGGAGCCAAGTGCTGGGAATCAGCCTGCAGGGTCCAAGGCCCACCGTCTAAACGCCAGAGGAAGGAAAGCTTGACCATCAAAGAACTGCAGGGCTCACGGGGTCGCCGAAGGCAAGTGCCGGCGGCGGCGAGGGAAGTGAGGGGAGGAGGGCAGAGCTGTGACAAACATGAAACCCGAGGTTAAAATCTGTGTTCCAACACGACGTCTGCCGTTGACCTGCAGGGTTGACGGTGTGTGAGTGCACGTGCACGCCCACAGACGGGCACGTGCAAATCTCCTGACCGCCCCAGGGTCTGGGAGTCTTCCTCGGGAAAACGACCAGACTGAACTATTTCATCTGAAACGTGTTTCCAAGCTTCATTCGAGGAAGTGAAAAAAGCAAGAGGATAATCCAGGCCTTTGGGCAAACACAAGGCCTAGAATGAATGACAACGCTTTTTTGCTCCAAAGGCTAGAAACAACCTCTGGGACACAGGAGAGGCCTCAGCACAGCCGTGAGAGGTCACCACGGCCACTAAGCCCCCACTCCCTGGTGCCTAAGCCCACAGCCCAGAAGGGCACGGCCTGGTCCTGGGACATTCCATCCCGTGGATTATTTGATGACGTCTCTGTCGCCTACCCTCCTCCCAGGGTACAATTTTCTAAAAGCAGAGAAAATCCTTCCCAAGAAAATAAACACTCCCAAACAACTGTCCCATTCTGTTACCTATTTGGATTATATAATTGCTATGAAATCAAGACTTTCTTATTGACATGCCAGAAAAGACCTCTCAGCTCATAAGCTGAACTGCACTTTCTCCACTGTCCAAAGCTCCCAAAAAACCCTTCAAGTCCCTAAAAAGCAGTCCCCAGGGCCCACTGAGACGGAATGAAAAACTGCACCGTTTCAACGCTGCTCAGAATGGAAACTCAGAGCAAACTATTTAAATCCATGAGGATAAGTGAGTCCTGTATGCTGGATTCTGCAACAATAACAACCACCACACACACCCTTACTGTTCCTCTAAATGGCTCTTCATAGAAAGCGAACACTGGCTATTTTTTTCTGGCTCTGTCGAGGATGATTGAGACAAGCGTACAATCTTAACTCACTGCTGACCAATCCGTAGATCGGAGTGACCCATGATCGGTCACTGGCATCATTTACCAGCCACCAGGGAAGCAGTCAACCCCCTCCTGACCCATCCCCACACTAGGGAAAAACCACGAGGCCGAGGTGACTTGAATCCCACAGAGCACAACACCAATTAAAATACCTATCCTTGTCCTGTTGAGTCAGCAGTAAAAAGGCTGAGGATTCCTTTTGCAGCCTGCTCTGACTTGTTCGTCTGGATCCATGTAGAAACAGCAGCAATTTGCTCTTCGTAATTCCTCTCCAGGAATACAAAGGACTAGGATATTCCTGGAATGCCCTCCTCACACACACATCAGAAGGCGTACCTCCCATGAGCAGTGGACCTGGCCCATCCCGTCAGTGTGAAGATTAAATGAGATAATGCCTGGGAGGTGCTGAGCGAGCATCTGGTACACAATAAAGTCAATTAATCAGTGCTGTTAGTAATTGCAAACAAACACACACACACACACACCCCCAGCCCCACCCCGCCCAAGGGACTGTTTCCTGATGTTTATCAACTGACTTGGAACAGGGAAGATTGAAACATAAAGCAGTAGCAGTTCCACAGCCCAACCCAGAGATGTCCACAGCGCAATCTTTGCCGCCCTCAGTATTCTCAAAACTAATCACTTGCTGGCCATCAAGAACTTTCCACAATGGCATGGGTACGCAAACCTCACTGAGGCATCCCATCCTCAGTAACTGAGTAGTAGCAGCAGAGTGTGCGAAACAACGAGAACGGAAATGGAGAAGACTTCACGAAGAAAAACTTCACACAGCCCCCTGGCCCTCATCATGAAAAAGTCACACCTCTCATGCTATGCAATGGCTGTCGGTGAAGAAAGCGGGTAAATAAAGCACAGAATCGGAACATCCTAATGAGAAGGTTATCTCCCCATCGGAGACCGGTCCCTCAGGTCTAGCTCTTCTGTAAATTTTAAGCGATAAATAAATTCTTCCTGAGGCACACCTAGCAAGCTTTTGTGTTTGGCTCTGCTGTTTGGACGCATACAGTTGTGTTGTCCTTCCAGCCACAAAACCAATTTTTAAGCGCTTCATGAAAACATTCATATTTTCATGCTAGGCCATAAGCAAGTTTTCCTATAATTTATAACTGAATTTTCTAGTTCCCTTGGGGCACACACAGGATATACGAGGCTCACCATCCCAGGGATACACCATCATATGCGGCCATGGAGGACGTTTTTTAAAAAGGCAGAAAAGGAATAATGTCTAGATTCCAGAAAAGCTGGTGCATTTCCAACAGTCACGAGATGGTGTGGCAAAAAAAAAAAAAAAAAAAAGCCATAAAACTTTGATTTTCTATTTGGTTTTGTGCTTCTTCAACCTGTCAATGTCTAGGTCACAATGTTTGTAGCATCTAAACTAGGTTTTTGGGAACACAAAGGGCAGGACTGTCACACCTCCACAACTTGTAGAAGACCAGGCCGCTTGGCAAGTCTTAAGAGTTTCTAAACCGTGCTTTCCAAAATGCAAAGGGCAAGCGTGACGAGTCACCTTGCAGAGCGGCAAGTAACGTTCTGCCTCTGGCTGAATACGTGGCTTCTTTCACGTGACGTCAGTTTTTACCGCAATGCAACCCTCTAGTACCGTGAAAGTGTGTGTCCTCTACGACTCAAAGCAATAAGTGCAACTTGTAAAAGTCCGGTTTTTTTTATTTAATACATTCTAATCAAATAGTAACAGCAGTAAATAAACACTTTGAAAAACAGGCAGGTATCCCCCCATATCTGGAAGAAAATTAAGTCAAAGGGTTCTACATGGTAGAAGGGAGATACCTGCGAATGTCCACGGTTAGACCCCTTGGAAATTTCTAAAGCCATTTGCAAAGCATCAATGGCAACCACGTTGTGGGACACAGCTCCTTCCAAGGGTAAAATGTCTCTATCTACAGGGTTTTATGAACAGAGATTGAGTTGCACCTGTATAGCAGGACATTCTTGTCTTTAGCCTTAAAGGAAAAGAAGAAGTCTTTTCCGTGTGCACCAGTGTGAAATATTTCCGAAATAAGGCTCCCTTGAAATGGATTACTACAGTACTCATTCACAGGAGAGAGTTCATACATGTAGTAAAAAGACAAAGACAGGATTTCATGGTCACTTTTTTTTGGTGGATTTGGTTAATTGCATAAAATGAAGGATAAATACTCACAAGCATGTCTGTTTAACACATCTCCTAGGTACACCAGAATGCCAAGTACCCCATCTCCTAAAAGAGACTGATCACCAGGCAATCAAAACTGCGCTGAAGCCTGTGTCAGTTTGGTTCCCTCCACTTCTGCGGCCCAAGGGGAGGGAGCGCCTTCTCTACCCCCGGCGCTGGGACCTGCCACTTAACAGAAAGCAACCTCAGAAAGGCAGAGTCCTGATCAAATGTTCCTTCAGCCTTTCCTTGGGACATTTGCTCTTTACCTGAAATGGATCAAATGGTCTCGGTCAGTCTTACGGAGGGAAGTACCCCTCAGGGGAAAAGATCCAGGGGAGCTTTAAAGACCTAGCTACCTTGCCACGCATTTAAGTGAGATGGCCTTCAGCGGTGGTTCTTTGCATTCCGCGGGGTCCTCTGGGCCGGCACTCCCGTCTGGGGTCTGGGTCCTCTCTCACAGAGCTGCATTCCGAGATACGCTACAGGAGGCGTGTTTAGCAAACGAGAAACGCTTACACCTGGAATTTATATTCTTCCAAGTAATCTTTTAGTCTTGTTGGTAAAGGCAGTCCCCAGATAGTACCGGTACATTTGTTAATGGTGAGTCTACAGAGATGCTGCAGGGGTGGTGCTGATGTGTAGAGCGGTTTGGTCAGATAGAGGTGAACGGTGCCGTTCCGGGGGGCTTCTGGGCCCGTCCGCTTATCCTTGCACATCTGAACATAGTAGTCGATCAGATGAACCACACTGTCAAATTGCTTAAGCTTGGACTTGACACATATGATAGAGTCCAATCTGAATTTCCCGTCTTGGTATTCGATGCGCAGATTAGTTGGTCCAGCTGATGTTTTAACAGATATTGTTAGTAGGTAGTCTGAGTGCGAACTATCTCTAATCAAGAAAGTTCCTTCGGGTGCCTCTTTTAATTTCTCTTTGGCTTCATTAACAGTCATACTTCCCCAGTACCAACCTGGGGGTTTTGTTTGAAAAGAAAAAGAAAAGAAGGTAAAACAGTTAATATAGAGAATTTCTAAAAGAGGGCAAGTACTTGGAAACAATTCTTCTGGAGAGAAATGCGTGAGTGAAAGGTTACCAGAGGCTACCATCAATACTTTCTGTAGAAACTGAATGCAAACGTAGGTCCATTTTGCTTGCGGAACCAACTGCGAGACACTTTTCTTTTTCAAAAAGTACCTTTCTGTAACTGTTCTTCGAACTCTAAGATTTCCTCCTAACAACAACAACAACCACCACCAAGAATGTTTGCAAAATGACACACTGGCTGACCAGGCATGATGCTTCTCCACCAAGTGAAATCAAGTCAAGATTTAAAGTAAATTAAATGTCAGATGTTAGAAATTAAAGCCATGCCCTTCCAGCTCCAGTAATTCCGACAGAATAAAAACCAACTTTTTGGATGTTCGTGGCCATCCTCACCCTCCCCAAACCTGTTAATGGCTGCGTCCATCTCCCTTTCCAAAGGCCTGGGAAGTGCTTCTATTTACTTGTTTTCAAAGGGCAGTTCTAGTATCATAGCTTCTGTTTGCTGCTTTGACCACAACTACCTTATCGGCCATTGAGAAATTGAGAGAAAGCACAATTGATAATTACTTCTTCAAGTTTCCAGTCTTGCATAAACTCTTCTGGACTTTGCCCTGATCCAAACCCAATCACAACCGTCAGTCTCCCCAACATTCTCGATTCGATCTGCCTGCTCAGCTCCCGGGGCCCATCAGGTTCTTAAAATGGACTTAGCGACAGCCTGCACTTTAAAAGTCTGACCAACACGCGTCCCCGCCGCCCCCCCCCCAAAAAAAAAAAAAGGCTCGGAAACCTGCAATTTGCTGGTTCCTCCCGCGAAGGGAAAGCCCGTGGCCTGCGCGGAAAGACCGGAACCTCAAGTGAAGGAAACTTTCCCTCGCCTCCTGAGAGCAAAACTGCAACTGTGCCCCAAACGTAAGCTTTGAGGATCCAGATTTTAAAAGTGAGCTAGCTTGCCAGATTTTTTTTTTTTTTCAATCTTTTCTTCTTTCAGATGCCGATAGACAACAGGGAGCCGCTCAAAGCCACTACACTCAAAACAAGCGAGCCCACTCTGGTCGAAGGCTTCCCAACCCTCCTCCTTTCCGGCTCTGCCGCAGCCGCCTGCGCGGCAATCTGTCGGTCCCTGAACTTGGCGGCCAAGATTCCAGGCTGCAGCGGCTGCCGGGCCCGGGAGCCGGATGCAGCTGAAGCTTCGGGCAGCGCAGCGCCCACTCGCCGCCCGCGCACCCGGTGCACAGGAAAGGCGCCGGGCACTCTCTCCGGCTAGGGTCCGAGCCCTAGTGCCGACCCCCCCAAAGAGCCGCGGAAAAACAGCAAAGGTTCTAGCCCCTAAGAGGCGATTTCCAAAGAGCCCTTCTCGCGCTTTGCCCTCTCGAGTCCCTGGAGAAACACGCTTTTTTTTCGCATTCCTAAGGACTCAGTGCCGTGTGGGCATTCTCCCAGTGAGCCCCTGCCCAGGGGCGGGGACGGCAATCTACTGCTTCTCCAGTCGGCCCCACTTCCCAGCCTCGCCAGCACAGCCCCATCCGCGTCTTGGCGGAGGCACCCCCTTCCCGCACGCGTCGCGGCCGATCCGATCCGATCCCTACCTGTGTGACTAAGCTCCCGCAGGGCTTTCGCCAGTCGCGCCGCCTCTGGGGACGGCTCCTCCGCCGACCCCGAGGTCCCCCACTGGCTCTGCGTCCCTTCCGCGCCATTCCCGGAGGGCTCGAGGCACCGCAGGGTCATGAGAGAAGGGTCACCGCGGCAAAGACAGGTGGCCGCCTGAGCTGGGGTCGGAGAGGGGCAACGCGTCCTTCTCAGAAGTCAGTGAGAACCCCAAAACGAATCCCTGAGGAGTCCCCGCAATGGTGGAGGGGATGGGGAGCTTCTGGTTCTTCTTCCCCGGGTCCCAGTGCACGGATGGTAAAGTCCCCAGCAGGCGCGGTCACGCACAGTTTGCCTGCAAAGAGAAAGTGGAGGGTTGGGTCAGTCGGAACCGGACCCCTGCGGCTGGGGCGTAGGTGGAGGGACGTGGAAAATCCCGGGGACTCCTCCGCGCCTGTGCTCCTGCACCATTTAACCCCAACCAGTTACTGTCCTGGCCCGTTCTAGAAAAAGGATAAAGAGAGAGCAAAGATTCGAGACGCAAGAGTTGGGGGGGTGGGAGGGGGAGGACAGGATGAGGGTGGGGACCGGGTGTTTTCCCGCCTAGGGCTGCTCGCTGAATTCGCAGACTAGCAGATTTACAAGAGCAAAGAATCACCTGCGGCTACGGTGGTAAATAGGCCAAGGCCTTAGTCAAGGACAAGTAGAAAACATTTAAAAGAACCGGAGAGGTTCCCAAATTGGCACTCCCATCTCACACTCTGCACCGCGGGGAGCCCCAAGAGGAAGCGCCGAGCACAAATCTAGTTCCCCGCCCTACAACGCCGCGGGGCTCCTGGAGCAGAGCCGGCAGCCGGGAACACGGAGGTGCGGGAGCCGCCGCGACTCGGCGGCCGAGGCTGCCTCGCTCCCCTCCCCCAGATTCCCGGCGCCCACTTGGGGTCGGGGTGGGGGGCGCCGTGGCTGCAGCTCCAAAGGCCATGCGGCTGCTGCTGCGTTGCCGCCGCGGGCGCTGTCGAGGAATCCGCCCGAGCGCGCAGCCCTCTCGGGGGCTCAGAGCCGCGACCTGAGCCGCGGCAGAGCAGGCGGCAGCCAGCGCTGAAGGACGTGCTAGACAACAAACGCCAAGCCCTTACCTCCGCCTCGGCAGCCGCCGCCGCCTCCGCACCAGGCTGCCTCCCCAGCCGGCCTGGGGCGGGGGAGCCGGGAGGGGCCCGGGAGGAGGGGTATCTGCCCGAGTTTCCCCTGTAGACTTTTAATTTGGGAACGAGATGCCTAGGGATGTAACGAGCCATGCGCTCGGCGGCGGGGGCGGCCGGAGTTCTCGGCGCAGAGGGCAAACATAAACCCTGGGGACCATCGCCTCGACCCTCCAGGGTCCAACACCCCCTCCAGGCTCGGACACCCCCGACCCGGGGCAGCTGCTGGGTTTCCGCCCGGCGCAACCCAGGAGATGGAAAGGAGGGAGGGAGGAAGAAGTCGGGGAGGGAGGCAAGAGGGTGGGGAGAAGCAGGAGATCAGGTTATTAGGATTATTAATTTGGATGGCAGTTTACGGGAGGTTGGGGGGGGGGGAACCTCTGGAGACTTCCAGACGCCAGGAAAGAACCGGAGAAAGCAGGCAGTAGCTCCCAGCCTCCGGGCAAAGCCGCAGCTAGGACTCTCCCCCTAGCTGCTCCCAACTGCGGAAGCCAAGGCTGCCGGGCGCTTGCAGCCGCGCCCCGATGCCCTCCCCAACCCTCCTAGGGGCGGAGCCTTCGTGCGCCCCAGACCGATACCTGCTGCCTGCCCCGGCCCAAGCTCCTTCGGCGCCCCAGCTGCCGGAGAGAGGGATCCTAGGCTGTGCGCCCCGGGCCCCGGCACGCACTGTCCGCGGCTCGCGCAGCGCCAGTGGCGGCGGGCAAGAAGGCTCATGCTTCCAGGGAAGCCCAAGGCCCGCGAGCCGCCGCGGCGGCGGCGAGACTAGACAAGAGTTAAACGTCTAGAGACGTCCAGAGCAGTGTGTGCGCGCTACTTCGCAGACCGACGCGCCTCCCTCGCCTCCCCCCCTCCCTCCCTCCCGGGTCCGCGCTCCCCGCGCGCCCCGCCCGGCGGCTGCGGAGGCCGCTTTCCAGGAACTTTCCAGGAATCCACCTCACGTGATCACGGCCCCCGCTACTGCTTTAAAGAGGCTCTAGCGCTATTGCGCAGGCTTCATGGGAGCGGGGCTCTGAGCGCTCGGGTGCGGACCTGGGCAGGGTGGAAGCCTGGGAATCCGCCCTCCTCTGACCCCACACCCTCCAGAGGCTCGGAGAAGCGCAGAAGCCCCTGGCCGCTGGCGTCCTGGTTCGCAGCCTCCCCCCAAATATGTGCAAGCTGCGCGTCGGGGTCGAGAGGACTGCAGACATCCTTGCCCCTCGACCCGCGGCAGGAAGTTGTTTTTCTCATCCCCTCCGCGCCTTCTCGACGCGACCCTCCATGGTGCACATTTTGTGAAGCGGATGCAGGAGAGACTGGAGGTCCTCGGACATGACCCCTCTCTAAGATACATTACTGGGGTGCAAGAGCTCCCTCTCCAGCCCCTGGCGCCCATGCCCGGGAGCCGAAGGGAGCGGGCCGATGATGGTCCTCTGGGCCCAGGTCCTAGAAGGCTGACAGCAGGCGGAGAGCGGCGCCTCCTTAAGCAGCGCGGGCCGCTCTCAGTCTCCTCCCCCTGGCGGTTTTCCTCGCAGTCTCTCGCACGGGCCTTGCCCGGCTCCTCCTTCCTTACTTCTCGCCGCTCCACCGTCTCCTTCCGGCCGCCCAGCGGCCCTGCCGGCTCACCTGCGCTGGTCGCGAAGGGGGCTCTCGGACCCGCGCGCCCTTGCGGTCCTGGACGGCTGCCCTCCGTGTCCGCAGTCGGAGGAGCGCGCGGCTCTGCGATTTCCCGCAGAGCCGGGACCGGGAATGCGGAAAGATCTCGCCTCTTCTTTCCTTCCTGGGGACCCTCACCCCCTCCCACCCACTTGGAGGCCACCTGGCCTTAGTTGAAACTCTGCTCCTGGCTTGCACGTCCGGCCCCCGAAATGTGACCTACTTTAAATGTGACCTACTTTTTAAAAACCATTAATACTCACGGGAAAACCGGATCCAAAATTTCGATAACCATTTTTCTTTGAAATACTATTCGATTGCATCACTACTCCAAAGCTTGAAAGGTCAATGGCCACTTTTAGTTGAAGCGTCGGCTACGGGGAAGGGGGGGGGAGGCAGGGGGAGGGGCGCGGGGGAGGCGCGGCTCACAAACCTTGCCTGGCGCCCCCCCTGCTGGCTCTGAGACGAAGCGTAAACCAGCGCCTGGCCTCTTGGCCGGGAGTCCTCAACAAATGGTTTTTCTCAATAATTTTCCTGCTTTGAGTAAGGAACTATGCAAATGATAGGCAGGTTAGCCAGAAGGGACGGGAAAAGTAGCATTTCCCAGCTAACGAAGAGTTTTGTCCAGGATGGAGTCGCGTGCACGGAATCAAGTGTTTTGTTTCTTGGAGTCTGACTTGGAGGGCAGAGCTTATCCATCCCTAGTCAAAACCCTCTGTAAAGGAGCTGGATAATTTTGCGTAAGTCATTTACCACCCTTGGACGCTGGATATTTTCTATAAAATTAAGGGACGGGGCTCTGGTTTTTGGCGAGGAACGGGGGTGAACGAACAACTAAGATTCCCTGTGGGGTTTGTGTGTAGTCTGAGGCCCCGAACCTTTAAGAACCACTACATCTACCTGGGTTCCCTGCACGCTCAATTATTCCATGCATCTTCTCCTTCCGAGCTAGAGAAGCCCAGAGGAAGGGTGTACGCACTTTTCTGTGTTTTAAAAGTTTGGGGTGTTTTTTTTTGAGGCCAGGAATCAAACTCACGCCACAGCAGTGACCCAGGGCCACAGCAGTGACCACACTGGATCCTTAACCACTAGGCCACCAGAGAACTCCAAAAGATATTTTTAAAATTTTACAAGAATAAAATGTGTTCCCGGTGTGGCACAGCGGAAACGAATCTGACTAGGAACCATGAGGTTGCAGGTTTGATCCCTGGCCTCCCTCAGGGGGTCAAGGATCCCGTGTTGCTATGAGCTGTGGTGTAGGTCACAGACTCGGCTGGGATGTGGTGTGGCTGTGGTGTAGGCCGGCAGCTGTAGCTCTGATTAGACCCCTAGCCTGGGAACCTCCACATGCTGCAGGCCCTAAAAAGCCAAAAATAAAATAATTTCTATTTGGTTGGCAGTTGAAATGACTCTCCCTTCTTAAAGTGCTTTCCCCTGGACCTTTGCACATGCCCCGCCCTCTTCCTGGAACGCCCTTCCCCAGACTGAGTGCAGGGCAGATGCTCATCATTCAGGGCCCAGCTCAGTCAGCTCCACAGAGAATCAGTGTCCACAAAGATTACATTAAGCACAATACCAGCTAAGGGGGGACAAGTTTGTATCAAAGCAGGATTTTTGACTTCTGTTTGTTTCTGAAATATTTCTCGGCAATGCCCAGCATTTTATTGGCCCCAAGAAACACATATGGGAACCACTTAGGTGAATGTTTATGGGATCATGTTAGGTGAAAATAAGTAGGATATGAAATTGTATCTACACTCTGATTTGGACATTATAATATTATACATGTGGACATGACAGAAAGTGAAGAAATGAAAGCAGCTCTTTTTCAGGGTAGCAAGATGTGGGTCTGGCAAGACCCTAGAAGGTCTGGTCCTGTTCTCCTCTCGGATCTCTCCTCTTGCTTTGTTCCTTGATCACAAAGTCCAAGTCACAGCGGGCTCCTTGCTATTTGAAGAAGCCTCCCCCTGCTCCTTCTTTGGAACCGCTGTCTTTGCTGTCTCCTCTACCTGTGAGGCTCTTCCTCCAGGTAATCCGCATGCTTTGCGTCCTCACTTCCCCACATCTTTATTTAGTGTCACCTTCTTAGTGAGACTTGCTTGATCACCCTATTCAGAATCCACCCTCTCCCCCCACCCCTTCTCTTTCCTCCGCTCTGGTTTTTTCCCCTTACGCTTAATCACTGTCTAACCTAGTTTATGTTTTATCATGGGTCCTATCTTTCTCCCCCAGAACGTAAGCTTCATGAGGACATGTGTTTGTATTTGAACTTGAATTTGCATAGGATTATCATATCTTGGCCCGGGTGAAACCCAACAGTCACCTTCTGGTCACTGCCCCAGAGCTGCTTGTTAGCTTTAATTTAGCTTTTATTTTATTGTTTTATTTTATTTGCTTTTTAGGGCCACACCCATGGCATATAGAGGTTCCCAGGCTAGGGGTCCAATCGGAGCTACAGCTGCCGACCTACACCACAGCCACAGCAATGCCAGATCGGAGCCTCATCTTTGACCTATGCCGCAGCTCACAGCAACACACACACACACACACACCTGTGTGTTTTGGTTGATCTACCAGGATTCTAAGAAAAAAATGTGAATCAAATGAAAAATCTGGAGAATTCACCCCCCAAGAGATCCAGAACTTTGCTTTCTCTTAACCAGCCCTAAGATCTGTGCACACGGGGCCCCATTCCCTCAAGGCGGTGATCCGCTGAAGCAGGGTCACGACTGCCCCTTCGGAAGGAACCCGCCCTTGCGTGCGCCGCAGTCCTCCCTATCCTCCAGGGACCCCCCAGCACTGAACATTACCCACCACTTGCCAACACCTTTGCACTGTTGGTTTTCTTCAGGCGGAGAAGGATTTCTCTGGCCCGGTGTCTCTACCAGAGCGGGGAAATGAAAGACGAAAGCCAAGACTCTGTCAAGACAAATGGGAGAGAACCTACTCCTCTGCTGGACGCGAAGCACATGTCCCGGTTTAACAGGCGAACCAGACGATGCTGAGTCCTCACACCTGATCTCGTTCGTTCTGCCTTCCTCCCTGGCCCGGCAGGCAGGTGCGTGTCGAGTCCATCTAAGACGTTCTCTGCAGAAAAGCGTTCTGGAGGGAGGCACAGATTTGGGAGGTTAATTGACAACCTGAAGCCTGACTGTGACTCCTCGGGGGGCCTGTTGACCTCAGGTGAGACCCCTCGTCCTAGAGGGAGGACAGTCTTGAGGGGTAAATTCTGCTTTCAGTGTTGGGCGGTGCATTTCTTACTGGAACTGGCCTGTGTCGTCAGAGGGTCACCCATCAGAAGACTTTGGTGCTGGAAAAGACACTATTTCACTAGAGTGGGGTAAGTTTCTTCCTCTCTTTTCTCCTCCCTCAAGATGCCTTAACCTTCTGGCCGCCTGGTTTCTCACACGCACCAAGCCCGCCTCAGGATCTTTGCACTGACTCTGAAATGCTATCCTGCAATATCCTCGTGGCCTTGATCCCTCACTTTGCTCAGGTCTTTGCTCAGAGAGACCTCCTTTGCTTATCGGTGATTGTTTATTTCCCCTGCTATTCATCCCAGCATTTACCACTCTCTGATGTCATCAGTGTTTGTCATTTGATATGTATCTCATGTCTCTCTTCCACTGGAAATATAAGAGGGACTCTGTTATCTTCGCTCTTGTATCTCCAATGCTGAAAATAGCTTCTGGCCCGTAGCAGACGCCTGACCTCAAGTTACCAAATCAATCAATCAATCAAAGGCATCTGCAAGTAGGGAAATGGAAACAGGTTCACTACCTTCTTTCTGGCCTGGATCCATTTCACTTTCTCATCTTCCCTTGCTTGCCTGTGCTTCTCAGCTTAATCTTTGGCTCAGCCTACGGACTCGGATCTGCTACCAAGAGGCGCTTTGGCTCTGCCGGAGTTGCTCCTTCACCTCCATGAGCCTAACCTCACATCTCTTGTACCTGGTAGACGGCATGTGAGAGACTCAACCACTCAACAACTGTTCTTGAGCATGTAAAATGTCCTGGGTCTTGTGGACAAGTGTGACTCAGCCCAGCGACAAATACCACCAGGAAGTCACTTTAGCAAAGGCGGGGAGAGATGTGGAGGAACTCAGAGGGCCCTTGCAAATAGCTGGGAAGCACAGGACCACCTTGGGAAGTCCAGAAAGGCTTCCTAGAAGAGGAGACCTTGATCAAACCCCTTCACTTCTCTGGATTCTTGTTTTCTCCTTAAAAAATAAATTTTTTTTGGACTTGATGAGTGATTATGCTTCCTTCTCATTCAAATCACCTTCCACGCTCTGCTCCACGACGTCCCAAAGAGCAACTGATGGTGTTATCAGACCTAAGCCTGGGCAGCTTCTAGGTATGTTTGATTTTCCAGAGGAGGTCACTAAGGTCAAGGCCTGGTACGATGATGTGGTAAGCAGAACAGGCAGAAGAAATACCTATCAGTAAATAACAAACACGGCTCCTGACTCAGTCATGGAATTCTGAGAAGTAGCAGCACCCAGTGAACCGACCTGGAGATTGGCAATCATGGGTGAAACTAACTTTAACCAAAGGCATGTGACAGAGCTACAAAAGGCAGGCTCTGAACCCTACAGGCAGAAGCTACCTCCTCAAGTCGCAGGACAGCTTCCATATACATACCTCATGGAAAGACCAGCTGATCGCGTATACAGGCCTTTTTCGCTTTCCTAGCCCATTAGATTATAATGATCCTGCCCTGCCATAAAGGAAAGCAATATAGTATCACCACCTCGCCTTTATAGGATGGCTTTAATCTCTCCTCACCAATATGTCACAGCATATACCTGACCACTGATGGTTGGCTATAAGAAGAACCAACCATAGATATAGAAAAGAAATATCTACTTTACCTGTAAGGAAATTAAACCAAAGTAGATTAAGTAGGTTTCTGCACTCGGAAACAAACCATCCTTTGGAAAACAGCATGGGGTATGGTATGAACAGTGGAAACATTCTAAGTGGAAAAGTAGCTTGGAGGGTGAGTTGCTCTTAAAATAGGTCATTCAGAAGTTCCCACTGTGCTACAGTAGGTTAAGGGTCTGGCGTTGCCACAGCTGTGACTCAGAGTCAGTCCGGGCCTGGGATCTTCAGTATGCTGTGGGTACGGCCAAAAACAAACAAAAAACAAGGAAAAATTAAAATTTAAAAATAAACAAATAGGAGTTCCCATTGTGGCGCCGCGGAAACAAATCCGAATTGGAACCAGGAAGTTGAGGGTTTGATCCCTGTCCTCCCTCAGTGGGTTAAGGATCTGGCATTGCCATGGGCTGAGGTGTAGGTTGCAGATGCGGCTTGGATCCCATGTTGCTGTGGCTCTGACGTAGGCCGGTGGCTACAGCTCCGATTCGACCCCTAGCCTGGGAACTTCCATGTGCCGTGAGTGCGGCCCTAAAAAGACAAAAGACAATAAATAAATAAATAATAGGTCATTCAAGTCACTGAAAGTGCTATTCCAACAAATGCGGCTGTTAGCTTTTCAAAGATTATTTACAATGTTTAAACCTAGGCTAGGGATAAAGAATCCAGGGGGGACAGTTGAATTCTTCCTGTTTTGCTGTAAAATACTGCCAATGAAGAAATTGTTACATTTCAATATGTGCCAACAATTCCAAAAATAAACACTAAAGTCACATCTTATTTCTTTTAAAATACTAAATACTCTGTTTAGAAATTACTCTGTCAGCATCATGAATGGTAAAATCCTACCATTTTCCCTTTGGCTTTTCCAGCGCTTGCTAGAAAGGAGATTTTTATTGCATCTTCTCTTTTTTTCTTCCATTTTTAAAACAAATCTTAAAAAAGGCAATGTTTTCTAACAATGCCATAGGCAAATCCTTGTCTTTCATGACATAAAATTTTTAGCCAAAGTCTATGTGCAATGCCTTCTACTTTGCCACAACCACCAAATTTCTTCTGCCCCATGTTCATTGTCAGCCAAATTAACTGCATTGTAATCTGTTCACTGCAGCCCTTAAATGGACAAAAATAAAGATGGCATAATAAAAATGTCACAATAAAGATGGTATGAATAAACAAATATCACTATTAGCACCTGGGAAATCAGAAGACAGTTATAATATGCCAACATCTCACACAAAGACCACCACAAAAGAATAAGACACCTGCTACCAAAGCCCACTCAGCAAGAAATGGATAACCTGTATAGCCCTATTTCTACTAAAAAAATAGACTCCAGATTCAGAAGGCTTTATTGGCAAAGTTTACCAAACATATAATGAAGAAACAACGCCTATTCTACATAGACTTTTCCAAAAAATAGAAGTGGGAACATTTCACAACTCATTCTATGAGGCCAGCACTATCTAGATATCAAAGATAGGTAAGACAGGAAACTATACACCAATTTCTCTCATGAGCATAGTAACAAAATATTGTAATTGAACACAGAAACCTATAAAAAAGAAAATATATCGTGACCCACTGGGGTGTTTTCCAGAAAGGCAAAGGTGGTTCACTACTCAAAATCAACCAGTAAAATTCACAATCTCAACAGACTAGAATAGTAAAATCATATAATTATCTCAATAATGTTTAAAAAGCATTTATAAAGTTCAACATCCATCCGTTATAAAAAAAATCTCAGCAGGCTTGGAACAGACTTTTCTGGCAAGACTTTTCTACCAAAAAGAAAAAAAAGGTAACATCATTCCTAAAGTTAAAGATTGAATGTTTTGCCCCTAAGATTGGGAACAATATGAATTTGTCTCAAAAGCAATATGCTAAGTATGAGACGCCAGACACAAAAATCTACGTATTATAGAATTCCATTTATGTGCTATTCTGGAACACAGGTCAAATGGTGCCAGGAAATGAGGATGGGTGACAAAATTGACTGCAAAGAGCAGGAGGGGATGTTTGGAGCTGTTAGAAATTCTATATCTTAAGGCAGCAGTTACGTGACTATATATAGTCAACAAAATTCATTGAATGGTACACTGTAAAGGAGTAAATTTTATTTTATATGAATTATTCCCTAAGAAACCTGACTCTATAAAAAGGTAAAACTAGAAAAGAACCACCTCGGAAGAGAACAAAAAGGAGGGAAAGCTGAAATCTTACATTATTCAGGCTAAGTCGGTGTACATGCAAGACTCCATCAGTAAATAACATTGGGAAGACAAGCGAGTTAAGAGTGATTTTTTTTTTAAATCTACAACTAAAAGGTCTAGGCATACATCCCCACTTTAATGCAGCTTATAAAGAAAAAGAATAGTTCAGGTTCAGTGAAATTACAGATAGAAGATACAGTTTTATCTTTAGTACTAAAAACAGGTTTAAAAATAGCACTCTTACCTAGATCTTAAATGTTCTCACCACAAAAAAGAGATGGTAATTACGCGATGGGGTGATAATCCTGTAATATATAAATTACCAATTCACACTGTACCGTCTAAAACAATGTCAATTATCTCAATTTTTAAAGTTAAATAAATGATAAACAAAAGTAGTACTCCTGTTTCCCCAAAGGGATTGATTTTACATACATGCATCCTTAGCTCACGGTAGCTCTGTGGGTGGGTAGAAATGCCAGGAGAGCAAATTGCTGTGGAAACAGAACAGTTTTGCCCCAGGGGGCGATATGGCTGGATTTCCATGTTGCAGAGATCACTCTGGCAGTCACAGTACAAAACTGAATTTGATCAGGGCAACGCCAGAGAGAAAGACCTGGTTGTTGAAAGCATCTCTCGGTGGACCATAAAGCCCTCACTCAGTGCAATTAGAGGTAACAGAATTAGAGGTGGCACCTCAGTGGGACGTGGCCACGGTTGAATGTGGGGCAGGAGGGAGAAAATGGCGTTGGGGACCACACTGAGATTCTGACTTGGTGGGGGATGCTTTTGCACCAAAAGGACCTGGAAAGACGGGCAAGAAGGCATGCTTGCAAAGAGGCAGTATTCCCGCGGGGCACTTGTCCATGGTGATCTGGGTGTTTCCTCTTGGCTTTTTCTGTAGACCCTTTCTTCTCTGCCACAGCCCCTTCCTCTTTAGTCTCCTAGTATATGAAGTATTAAATGAAAATAATGAAGTAGCTATTTTATGTCCATCTGTCCCACGTAACTGGGAGCTACTCAAGAGCAGGACCTGTGCCTTCTCCACTTTTGATCAAGTTCTAACGCCTTATCCTCCTTCCCAGGCTTGTATGATCTTGCTCCTCCCATGTCCTCCTCTTTTCCATGGAGCCATTCCTCGTCATCTGCTGACGTAGCGAGTCCCTCTGCCTGGAATGTTCCTCTGCCTCTCCCTTGTCACCGTGACTCCCATACCTGCAAATCTCTTCATCATTCTTAAGGTCTCAGCTAAGCCATCGATTCCCTTAGGAAACCTTTGATAATTTCCCAAGCTTGGTAGGAGGCCCCTCCTGAATTTTCCCACAGCATCTCTGCTTCTGACCACTCTATTATAATTGCTAGTTTTCCCCCTTAGGATGTAAGTTTCTTTTTCTTTTCTTTTTTTTTTTTTTTGGTCTTTTTGCCATTTCTTGGGCCGCTCCCGCAGCATATGGAGGTTCCCAGGCTAGGAGTCGAATCGGAGCTGTAGCCGCCGCCTACACCACAGCTCACAGCAACGCCAGATCCTTAACCCACCGAGCAAGGCCAGGGCTCGAACCCAAATGGTTCCTAATCAGATTCATTAACCACTGCGCCATGACAGGAACTCCTGGCATGTAAGTTTCATAAGACCAAAGACTCTGTGTTACACACTGTGATAGCCATAATAGTGCTATTAATACCATCAAAATAATATTGGCTCACGTTAATATACGCCAGCCTTCCCTCCAAGTGTTTTGATATATTAACTCATTTAGGCCTCACAACAACCTTTCAAGGTAAACGCTATCATTATCACCTTTTCGGGTTAGGAAACTAAAATATCACTTGGCAAGTTAACTTGCTTTGGGTCAACATTCTAAGAAAAGTCCTCATGGGCAGCAACAACAGCTATTTTTCGTGCGCTCCCAGTTCCTCGCGTGCTGCCGTCAGAGAAAAGATGTGTTCCATCAATGTTTGCAGAATTGATTGGAGGTGAGGAGGTTGTACTTGAGCTGGCAGCTTGTGTCTGGCAGAGAGGAGAGGACAGACCAGGCAAAGCTCTCATAAACATCCGGCACCTCCCTCAGGCTGAGGTGTCGGGACACAGCGGGGCAAATGCTCTACAGAACAGCTCCTTTAAGGCCACAAAGAAGGGTTCCTGGAGTTCCCGTCGTGGCGCAGTTAACTAATCCGACTAGGAACCATGAGGTTGCGGGTTCGGTCCCTGCCCTTGCTCAGTGGGTTAACGATCCGGCGTTGCCGTGAGCTGTGGTGTAGGTTGCAGACGCGGCTCGGATCCTGCGTTGCTGTGGCTCTGGCGCAGGCCGGTGGCTACAGCTCCGATTCAACCCCTAGCCTGGGAACCTCCATATGCCGTGGGAGTGGCCCAAGAAATAGCAACAACAACAATAACAACAACAACAACAAAAAGACAAAAAAAAAAAAAGGAAGGGTTCCTGCCAATCAGAACAGCAAAAGGAAGATTGTATAGAGCATTCATTTTATTCCCAGGGGACACACTCAAGACACAACCCCAGATTCCCTCTTCTTGATTTCTTTTTCTCACCCTGTGCTCACAGGCGACCCAGTGGCCCTCCCACATCCCCTTAGCATGATTCCACGCCCCATCAGCACCTCACCTTAGAGTGGTTCTCTCTTGTGTGCCTGCTCTGTATCCTGATGACTCCCTGGAGGGCCCCCAAGGAGAGGACACACGCTGTGAATAACGGTGGTGCCCCAGTGGCATGGTTCATTCTGCATGAAAGGGTCCGCAGAGCCACCCAGAACTGAGCAAGTCCCACAGCAGGGGTTCTCAACCTCATGCACGGGCCTTACACCTGCCGAGGTTTTTAGACTGCCCAGAATGCTCCCCAAATGAATTAAATCAGAATCCCCGGGGGGTGGGGGGGGGGCAGGCACTGGGGTTTCTTGAGCTTCCAGGGAGATTCCAAGGTTGAGACTGTGGCAGAGGCTTTAGTCTCTCCACACCAGGGCTTGAGAACAGATTATTCTTTCCATGCAGGACAAGGTGGGTAAGCCTGGCAGAGTAAGCACAGCCCCATAAGCCCAGCTTTAATAGAGCCTCTTGGAAATGAGCCAGCCATGTGGCAGTCTCGTGCTTCTGGGTGCCCTAACCTGGCCTAGATGTCGAAGGGAAAGGGGTCCCTCTCTGCTTACTCCTGAAGGGACAGGAGGGGCCACCGCGAGAGCTGCCATTCCATCCCCAGGACTGTATCTTGTCCTTCTCTGAATAACTCCCGGAGCTGTCTCTTCCCTAAAGGTGTACACGTCATTTACAGACCAGAACTCAGTTCCCAGGGGGACATGGGTACCGTGGTCCCCCCAGCCCTCCTCACGCTCAGCTTTAGGGCCAATTTCAGAGGCTCCAGGGAGGACCCCTGTTAAGGCAAATGGCAGCATCCTTATCTATCGCCTCCTGATTCAGCTTTCGGCATTGCCGGCTCCCTCTGAGGTCTCCCACCCAGGCCTCTCCCCCATCCTTTTCCAGTTCCTTCTCAAAACTGAGCTTACAGACCGTGGAGGGGAACTGGGCAGGAAACAATAGATAAAAGCATCCGAGCAACAACCTGCTCGAAAGCAGAGGTGGTGCTAACGATAGCGAGCATGACTCGGAGGCTTGTTGATGACATTATGACAGAGTCCGGCCCGAGTTCTCAGCACCGGGCTAAGCATTCCCCACTGCGTCCCCTCCCTGAATCCTGTGAGGCAGATGCACCACCGTTTCACAGAGGCGGAGAGGAAAGACACACACTGCAGCAATGTTTTGCCTCGCTTGGGGAAAAAAAGAGGAACGATGACACGATTCTCAGAAACACCTGGGAACTTGCTAGAAATGCAAATATCCCCTGGCCAGGGCGGGATTCGTGGGCATGCAACCAGAGAGGCCACAAACAGCCTGCAGTTGAAGTTTAATTTTATCTGTGAGTGTTTTCTAAGTGAAGTCCACTCGGACAGGGGAGCAAGTCCAGGGCCCTGGAGCCTGGGCTCATACACAGTCTGCCTCCCGGGGCTTCTCTGCCTTCCAGGCCATTACCCCCACCCTCCCTGCCCCCTCCACCCAGGCCCCAGATGGCAACAGCGCATGGAGGCTTGGGCTCACCATCGTCCTCTGCCCCTGGTGGGGCCTAAGCATCAACACGAAGAGGGTAGGGGTCCGACGCACACCCTTCAGTGCTCTGGTCAGGGCAAGGCAGCCACTGTCCCCATCCCGGGCCTGCAGCACCACAGAGACTTTTCAGGGGCTTCTTGGCGGCCCCGATCCAGGTACCGAGCATGCCGTGGCATGGAGGTGGCATTCCCTTGGACGGGGCGGGTGCCTACTGGGGTGGACAGGGGCCGTGGCCTTTGGAAAGGGGAGATGGACTTCTCCCCTGGACAGGGTCCTGCATTTTCCCTTTGCACTGGACCCAGTAAATTTTGCCGCGGCCCCCTCTCTGCGGCATCCAGTCCACCTGCAGCAAAACTCTCACAGTGGGGCCCAGCAATCTGGCTGAAGAAGCACCTCAGCTGATTCTGACGCACATCAAGCTTGAGGACCCCTGAGATATAAAGGAAGCTAAGGAGAAAGCGTGGAGGAGGAGGTGGTGAGCAGGGCGCAGGGGGAGCAGCAGCAGCACGGAAGTCACAGATTGCGCTAGAATCGCACTCCTTTGCTACGTGGCCCTTAGCAAGTTACTTGCCCCCATCGGTACGGCTTCTCTGGAGAACCTCGGCCTCTGCAATCACCTATGTCTTATTGGAAGCTTCAGGCCGGCGCTTCCTCGATGACTGTTGCAAGAAATGTTTTACTTCTTTTGAAAGAACCACCATTTGAATGACCGCTCGGCCTCATCCTGAGTTCAGTGGCTCGGTCACATCTCCTGGGAACTTCCCTCCTCTCAATGCTACCTTGCCATCAGCGCTGTTGTGTTCTGCCCACATTTGCCTTTTCCCGGCAAGTGTGGTCGTTCCACAGCTGCTATGAGTGTTGGCCACGACAGGCTCATAGCGCCACCTTTCTCTGGAGAGTGTGCCCTCGACCCATGGGAGCCACCTTGCCCAGAAATGTTTGGGAGGTTATTCTATCCCCGGGGGCAGCCCCACAGCCAATGGCTAGCCGATGTGGGGTACAAAAGCCCCTCCCTTCTGCGGTTCTGTATGATCTTCTGACCACTCAAACACCAACGGTTCTCCAGCTTCCGCTGGGTATCCAATAGCTCAGCTCTAATACTCTACTTGGAGTATTAGCATTGGATTCCCACATTTAAAGGGCTCAGTCCCACAAGACAGCCCCTGCTTCACAGGCCAGTCACAAAGTGGGGTCCCCAGGCCACACATACTTCGGCCCGACTGAGTACACATTCAGGGGTTCCCATAATGGCCCCTCAAGCTTGATAATTCTCTGGAATGCCTGACAGACTTCTGGAAAGAGCTTACTATTGCAATTTCCTATAAAGGATACCAGTGAGCAGCCAGAGGGAGAAGTGCGCAGGGCAAGACCCAGAAGGGCCCCAAGCACGGGAGCTTCTGCCCTGAGGAGTCGGGGTGCGCCCCCCTCCCAGCACATGGATGTGGTCGCCAGCTCAGAAGCTCTCTGAACCCCATTTGTTTTTTGTTTTTGGGTTTTTCTGTCTTTTTCCTTTTTCCAGGCCCGTACCCACGGCATATGGAGGTTCCCAGGCTAGGGGTCCAATCGGAGCTGTAGCCGCCAGCCTACACCTCAGCCACAGCAACGCGGGATCCGAGCCACGTCTGCGACCTACACCACAGCTGACAGCAATGCCAGATCCTTAACCCACTGAGCAAGGCCAGGGATCGAACCTGCAACCTCATGGTTCCTAGTCGGATTCGTTAACCACTGCGCCACGACGGGAACTCCTGAACCCCATTTGTTGAGGGGTTTGATGGAGGTTTCATTATGAGCACATGATTGATGAAATCACTGGCTGTTGGGGATTGACCTCCATGGCCCGCCTTTTTGCCCTCCCCAGACCTTGGGGAGTGGGGCTGAAAGGACGAACCCTCTCATCATGCAGTTGGTTTTTGGGTGACTGGCTCCCATCCTGAAGCTATCTGGAGCCCCCACAGGACTCATCTCATTAGCATACAAAAGATCATCTCTAAGGGTTTTGGAGCTCTGTGCCAGGCATCAGGGACAAAGAAGCAGATATGCATGTATTTTGTGTTATACCACAGGCACCTGCAATGCTTCAGAGCACCTCACAGGATCAGGCCCTGCTGCGCCCACCTCTTTATCTGGCTTCTCTCCTACCCTGTCCTCCTCCGCTGGCATCCTCAAAGTTATCACCCCAGAGCCCTCCTTCAATAAAGCACACCAGCCCTGCTCCAGATCTCCTTCCAGGAATCCAACTTAAAAACACATCGATAGCTGTCCACTCCCCGCCGGTATCTGTGTTTTTATGGGATGTCTTTGACTGGAAGTTCCTTGAGATTTGATGCATATCAATTCATCTTTGCTTTTCTGTAACCCCTACACAATACCTGGATAAAATGCAACTGTCGGTACATTTTGTGGAAGGAGTATTTCCTATTTGGAGGTCATTGGCACGGCTGGGCGGCATTGTCATGTGACTATCTCCTCCAATTCCTATTCCGCACCCCACCCTCCGAAACCTGGCACAGGAACAGTCTGATGCTCCCCCATGAAGAGGAGGGCAGAGGATGTCCAGAAATGGCTCAAGAATAGGTCCCTGTGGCAATACCTCCAGGCCACTCCTGTCTGGTGCCTGAGATAGAGAAGGCCATTCAGTGCCTCGAGTATTTTTGTTCTTTCCAACTTCTCTGCCAGATGAAGTTAAACAGTCCCTAAGAGTAAATAGATGTGGCAAAAATAAAACAAATATTTTTTCCAATTGGATTGGTTCATTCCTTGTGTGGGTTCAGATGAGGGAAAAACCAGAATGTTTTGATTAAATCGGCTGTTGCCATGAAAAGATTTGCCTGTTTACTAGCAAATGGGCTGTCGTGTTTCTTGTCATTATCTACCGAAGTGGGAATTCTTGGTATTGCTGAAAGAGCTGCTCTGAACAGGAAAGTGGGAAGGTTCCTTAGCCTAAAGTTCCTACCGTGTTAAAGTGCATAAACATGATCATTGTCCAACTACAAATCTAATACATTCATTGAAAAAAAAAAAAAACATGGAATCAAAAGCGACAGGCAAGGACGAATCTGCATAATCGCAGAGCAGAGAAACAGGTAGGCTCTCGCCCTATCTCTTTCAGGGAGTCTTTCCTTAATAGTGGTTTCTGGTGACTCATTTTTTCACTTTCATTTCATCTAGTATATATGTATCTCACCTAGGTACTACTATCATTTGGTTTCCTGATGAGAAAAATGGTGTTGGAGTTCCCGTCATGGCTCAATGGTTAACGAATTCGACTAGGAGCCATGAGGTTGCAAGTTCGATCCCTGACCCCGCTCAAGGGGTTAAGGATCCGGCGTTGACGTGAGCTCTGGTGTAGGTTGCAGATGCGGCTCGGATCCTGTGTTGCTGTGGCTCTGGTGTAGGCCAGTGGCTACAGTTCCGATTGGACCCCTAGCCTGGGAACCTCCATATGCCGCAGGAGCGGCCCAAGAAATGGCAAAAAGACAATAAAGAAAAAAGAAAAATGGTGTTGCTCCCTGGGATGCCCACCGTCGGGGAACTTTGGTTCTTCCCAACCTGATGGGTCTTGATGGTCACGTGAGCAGTAACCGGATGCATAGGTGGTGGCTGCTTAGTTATTAGTCGTCCAGAGTGATAGTGGACCCACAGCACTGATGATGATGCTAATGACAGGTGAACTTTATTGGACCGGTCAGACATGGCTCTAGGACTTTGCATGTATTAACTGATGAATCCTCATCACAACTGTGAATGCCTTTAACATCCCCATTTACACAGGAAAAATCTAGGCCTCGTAACGTTAAATAACTTGCCCAAGCAGAGGCTGTAAGTGAGAGAGTTCGCTTCGACCCCGAGTAGTCTGGCTCCAGATTTAGGGTTACTGATCGCCACGTGTATCATACAGCAGTACTACTAGAACCGTTACCAGCAGCTGTTAACAGTTCTCCATCCTTAAGCACATGCCAGCCATGATTCTTAACTGCATGTATGAACATCATTAAATCTCATAAAAACTCCATCAGATAGATATCTATCATCTTTTTTACTGAGGCACAGAGAGGCCAAGTACCTTGCCTAGGGTTACTCAGCTTGCGCGGGAAGGACCCAGCTTCAGGTCTGTGTGGACGACCTTCAGAGCAACACTCGCAGGTGGCTTTCCTGCCCTTGCTGGCAGGTGCTGCAAGCTCTGGCTTCGTGGAACATGTGCACACTACCGCGGACAACGCTCTGTAAAGTCCATTCTGTCTCCCCTGGGCAAATACCCAGGGAGCCAGAGAAAAGACATCCCAGGGATCTAGTCTACAGGATCCATCTGTTCTGGTCTATTTGTTTGCTTTCCCAGTATTTCCCCCCTTGTTTTAGTAACAGCGCTCTAAAGGTTCCCTGTTGGGGAATATATTCGTTTTCTATCCTGCTGTAACAAATTATCATAAATATAGTGACTTAAACAATACAAATTTATTATCTTACTTCTAGAGGTCGGAAATCAAAAATAGGTCTCACCAGGCTAAAGACAAGGTGTCGGCAGGGCTCTGTGCTTCCGGAGGCCCTGGGGGAGAATCTGTTTCAACAGCTTTTCCAGTGGCTAGAGCCTGCTCACACTCCACGGCCCGTGGCCTCAGTCCTCCGCCTTCAAAGCCAGCAACACCAGACAAAGTACTTCCCTATTCTGCCCTCTTTTTCTGCTTTTAAGGGTGCCAAGTTATTCTATTGGGTTTACCTGGATAATCTCCCTCGTTTAAGGTCAGCTGATCGGCAGTCTTAATTCCTCTTTGCCATTGAACCAATTCGTAGTTTCTCGGGATGAGGGTATAAACCGCTTTGGAGTGGTATTGGGACTATTATTCCATCTGCCACAGTGAAAGTCTCTTTTTTACTCTTCAGTCACATATTCCGAGTTAGTCCAACTCAATGCCACTGGCTCAGAGCATAGGCTCAGGACTTTTACTGCATTTCTTAGAAAACAGCCCCCATCCCCACATCCCCTTGCTGAAGAGCTGATCACAGCTCACCGGCTCTGAAGCTGGGTCTGGGCAGGGCTTCTCCCTGACGGTTCCGAGCCCTTTCCATACCGGCTGTTAAATACTGCGAAAATTCTGCTGCTGAGGCTGATGACTGTGTCCACCTTTGCCAAAGCACAGGACCAGCATCCCTAAAAACGGCCACTCTTCCTCCTGATGCTGCTTCAGGAAACCACTGTACAGTACTTGTAATTTCTTAAAAAAAAAAAAAAAAAAAACAAGCAAACTGGAATAAGATCTCTTTAATGATAGGCAGTTTAGCACTGTTTAGTCCCTTTTTTAGTACTTGCTGGCTTGAGTTGAGCATCAGGGTGGTACATCAAATGTTCAACATTGATTTAGATTCCTTCTCTAGCCTCCCCTTTATCATTCTCATCATGCCCAAAGTTTTTAGAAAGGCAGTAAAATATCTATTTATGGAGTTGCCTGCTGGCTCAGTGAGTTAAGGATCCAGCATTTTCACTGCAGTGACACAGGTTGGATCCTTGGCCTGGGAACGTCCATATGCCCCAGGTGAGGCCAGAAAAAGTCTGTGTACTAGGATTCATCTTAAGGATACTTTATTAGTCAGATTTCTGCTATTTGCATGCTGTGTAACAAAAGACTCCAAAGTCACGGTTTACCAAAAGCATTTATTTATTTTTTTCATGGCCGCATATGCAGCATACAGAGATTCCCAGGGCAGGGATATAGTCCAAGCTGCAGCTATGACCTACATGACAAAGCCATGGAGACATTGGATCCTTTAATCCACTGTGCCAGGCCAGGGTCAAACCTGTACCCCCTACACGACCTGAGCCACTGCGGTTGGATTTGTAACCTACTGCGCCAAGGCGAGAACTCCAAACGCATTTCTTTTTCTTCCTCACAGGTCTGTGGGGCAGTGGGGGCAGCTCTGCGTTGGGCTACAGATTGGATCAGGTCTACTCCACAGTTCTCTCATTTTCCTTGGACTAGCAGCTACCTGGGACAGTTATTCTCATGGTAAAAACAGAAGCTCAAGGGGCCAAGCCCAACTACAGAAGCGCATCGAAGGTCTCTGCTCACGTCATGGCTCCTAACATCCCATTGCCCCAAAAGTCAGATGCTGAGGCTTACATCGCGGTTGGGAAATACACTCTGATCTCTCCGGCGGGAGGCACCGAAGAGCAACATGGCAAAGACGGACGCATTCCAAAGTGAAAGAGAATTGAGATACTCCAGTCCTCACCATCAACACCTTCACTTTGATATCATCCTGCTCTTTCATAGAAAAGGAGAAGGTACGTATCTTAAAAGGTCACTTCAAGGATTTCTGCAAAAAGTTTAAGTTCCCAGGATTAGTAAGATTTCATCCTATCTCCTACCTATAGGTCTGATTTCGGGGTATGTGTGTAGGAACACAGGACCCCACACCTAGAAAGACCCCACACTTGGTTTAATGCTCTACTGTCACCATCTCAAAGTTCTTAATTTTTGACCAAGGGGTCCTGCATTTTTAATTTTAACGGCTCTCCCAAATTATGTAGCCAGTCCTGCCTACACATGCTGTATTTATGGACCCGGATGGTGAAAATTAATGCTCAGAATCATGGTCCTGATACCTGTAGGTTCCAAAATGATCCAAAATTCCATTACAATTACCATGTTCTTTCATTCATTCAGCATGTTTATTGGGTGCTATTATAATTCTAAGTTTTAGAGGGAAAAGCAAGAGCTAGCCAGCCCTATCCTCGCTGAGTTTATATCATGCCATCCTTCCTGCCATCTGCCCCACTGGACAGATGACTTTCATTATAGCCATTAAAAGGGAGTTCCCATCAAGGTTCAGTGGTTAACGACCCAACTAGTATCCATGAGGACGCGGGTTTGATCTCTGACCCTGCTCAGTGGGTTAGGGATCCCACATTGCTATGGCTGTGGTGTAGGCCGGCAGCTACAGCTCTGATTCGACTCCTAGTCTGGAAACCTCCATATGCCGCGGGTGTGGCCCTAAAAAGACAAAAAAAAAAAAACTTGCATTATAGCCATTAAAGGGAAATCCAACAGACACCCAGTGTGCCACAGACCATGCAGGTTGAAGGGCACCAGCAAGTGCCAGCACCCAGCAGCAGCTCCCTCCATCCCAGTCTTTTCCTCCCAACAAAGCAAATCAGAGCACATGTGAGTAAGAGGGACTCTATCAGAGGGTTCATCTCAAAGCCACTCTGCTTTGTAAAGATAATAAATCTTTTACAATTTTTCTACTTTGGATATTATCCTAGTCTCTCAAGTGACAAAAAGATCCATTTTAGAGAGGTTTTCAACCGTAAAGACTGAAGTCAAAGAGCAGACTGAGTTTCTGGTTAACATTTCCCACGGGCTCTGCAAATACTGTGAGAAATGCCGCGCTGTGACAGCTCCAGCCAAACACCAGGCTTGTCCTTTAAGAGAGCCTTTCGGCACTGTGTTGCTCAGAGGAGTGGAAAAATGTCAAATTGCAGATCTGCTTGAAAGATCAAAACTGGTGTATTTCATACTCAAGCAACAGGGATCCTGCCTCATTTGCTTGCTTTACAGAAATACGTGCCCTTGGGCCCAACACCCCCACCTCCACCCCAAACCAGACTCTGCTTCTAGCAAGCCCAGCTGGGCTCGACATGTTCACAAAACGCACAGAGGCCTCCCCGAGCCAGAAGACACAACCAGCTCTAGCAAAGGTTCTTTCTCCAGGCTCCGGGAGCCTGCTTCTCAGACATCAGCCTGTATCAAAATCCCCTGGGGAGCTTGTTAAACACAGATTTCAGGGCTCCATCCTGTGTTTGTTGATCCAGCTAAGTCTCGGGTAGGTCCCCCAAATTTGCTTTCCAATAAGTGCCCAGGTGCCTGCTGCTGCTGGTCTGGGGACCTGCCTTGGAGAACTACTGCTTTAGGGCACTGCCATGGGCCCTGAAAGGCTGCACAAGCAACACCGTCCTCTTCAAAAACCCTCATTCTCTTTGGCTTCTGACCACCACCACCTCGGCGTTCCTCTGTCCCCGTTCACTCTTCAATGCCTTTCAACAGTCCTCCTGCCTCACGCGCTACTGAAAGTGATCTCACTGAGGTTAAAAATGATGCACCGGCTGCCAAATTTAATAGATGGGGCATTAGCACTTGGGTGCCTCACCAGCCACGCCACGACTCAGCACGAGTAAGCTGAACTCCCTGCCTTTGTCCCTGCACTCCCGGTCTGATGCTTGAGGCTGCCCAGCTGCACCTGTTCTCCTCCTTCTGGGAGCAGTATTGCTCTTATTTGCAGCAGCTGACCCTCCCTACCCAGTGTCGTTCAGATGGGACTTCTAACCCAACCCTCCCGACACCTTGCTTTTAGACTGCTGGCCCAAAGAACGGTGCGAAAATTAACTTCTGCTGTTTTAAGCCATCCAGTTTGTGGTAATTTGTTGCAGCAGCCACAGAAAACAAATATATCCTGCTTCCATTCCAATGGCAGGAATCCTACGGGCGAGGCAGGGGAATGCCGACCTAAGATACAGAAAGTGGGAAATTGCAAAGCTTCCTCAGATCAGGTCTGATTACTTGAAAAATAGTCCAGTTGCCAGCCTATGCAGTATGTAGAGAGCTGCCATTTGGGCACAGATGCTTCGCCAGTCAAGTACCCACCAAGTAGGACCCTCTCTCTCTTTTACACCAGCCTTGTTTATTTAGGCTCTTGAAGTTGTAGAACATTCTCCTGCTGTAGGCTGAAGACATACTTCTTTGGTATAGTAAATTAAGAGAAAAAACTGGGGTTCACCAAGCAGCTCCTTTCTCAGAAAGCTTAAAATGAATCTCCTTTGTAGCTTCCGGTGATCAGGGCTGAGAGAGGACTTCCTTGCCAGCTTCCGTAATCGCAGGGACATCACAGAACGTCCATCACTGCAGAGAACCGTTCTTCTAGGCGGCTGCGATGACATCAGCCACTACCAAGGGGGGACAAAGAAGCAAGGGGCACGTCTACACTCGGGTGTTAACTGACAGATGAAGGAGGACCTGCTTCTTCCAATTCCCTTAACTGAGCCGCATCCTCAGTGACTTGGCTTATTTATTTGATTTATTTATTTGTATAATCTCGCTTGTCATAGAGGTCCCTCCTCACTCCCCCCAAAACCCCAGGGATTATAGGCCAGAGCCCCTCACTTCAAGGGGTCCCCAGGTCATGTTGCCTCATCTCAGGCATAAGCAGAGGGGCTAAAAAAAGACCCAACACAGGATAGGGAGATAATTTTTAGAAAGGAAAGAAAGAGGGAAGGAAGGAAGGAAGGGAGGGAGGGGTGGAGGGAGAAAGGAGAGGGAGGAGAAGGGAAGATGAAAAGAGACACAGAAAGCCTATAAATAGTTCAGCTGGACAAGCTAACAAACTCTATCAGTCAGGGTTCTCCAGAGAAAGAAAAGTGATGGGCTGCAGGTCCAGAGAGAGACTGAACTTCATTTCGTTTCAGAACACCAAGTAGAGCTTGAGCTCCTTTATATATAAATGAGTAAAAAATAATGGCTATATTTCCTGGAAAGAATGTTTACCAGAATCTTAATTTATCTATGAGAGGTGGAATTTATTTTTGCAACCATTTATTGGGAGCATACTCTATGTCAGGCATTCTTTTAAGTATTTTACATGGGTTAAATTCATTTAATGGAGTTCCTGTGGTGGTGCAGCAGAAACGAATCCCACTGGGAACCATGAGGTTGTGCGTTCGATCCCTGGCCTCGCTCAGTGGGTTGAGGATCCGGCGTTGCCATGAGCTGTGGTGGAGGTCACAGACTCAGCTCAGATCCCGCGTGACTGTGGCTGCAGCGTAGGCCGATGACGAGAGCTCCGATTAGACCCCTAGCCTGGGAACCTCCATATGCCACTTGTGTGGCCCTAGAAAAGACAACAACAAAAAAAAAAAAAAAGAAAGAAAGAAAGAAAAAAAAATTCATGTATCATTTTCCCAAAAAACTATGACGTGGTTTTTAAAAATATCTCTTCTATTCTCATCCATGGGCCGCCCTTACTTCCCAAAGCTCCACAGCCTTGAGACCCCTGAGAACCTGAAACTGCTGTATGTGGCTCCAACCCAGCATTATCACTAGAAATGTCTCCCTTACACACACACACACACACACACACACACACACACACACACACACACACAGATGTTCTTCCATTGCTGTTGGAGAGTTTTGTTTGTTTTCAAATCCCTCTCTTGTTTATTAAGAACTAGGTGGGTGGGTGATATGTTCCCTTTTAATCCCCAAATTTACCCTTAACCCTCTCCCACAGACAACCCTCCTAATGTATTTAATTTGCACTATTTTTTTTTTCTGTAAGTTCTTATAAAACATGTGTTGTTGGAATATCCAGCATTATCACTGCAGCAGCCCAGCTTGCTGCTGTGATGCTGGTTCAGTGCTTGGCCTGGGAACTTCCACATGTCACAGGCATAGCCAAAAAAAAAAAAAAGTGTTGTTCAGCTAAACTTGTGTTTTTGTTTTTTTGTTTTTTTTTTTTAATTGGTTGGCTGCACCTGCAGCATGTAGAGGTTTCAGGGCCAGGGCTTGAGCCAGAGCCATAGCAATGACAATGATGTGAGGTTATGCTGTGGGCCACAAGGGAAGTCTAGTAAGCTCATTTTTGTTTGTTTGTTTGCTTTTTTTTTTAGGGCTGCACCCACGGCATATGGAGGTTTCCAGGCTAGGGGTTGAATCTGAGCTACAGCTGCTGGCCTATGCCACAGCCACAGCAGAGCCAAATCCAAGCCATGTCTGCAAACTACACCACAGCTCACGGCAACGCCAGATCCTTAACCCACTGAGCAAGGCCAGGGATTGAACCTTTGTCCTCAAGGATACCAGTCAGATTCATTTCCACTGAGCCAGGATAGGAACTCCGTAAGCTCATATTTTTAATTGAACTAAATGGTTTGACTTTGCGTCTCATTCAAGGGTTCTCTCTGCCACACATACCCCCAACCACCCATCCAGGGCCTATACCCTCTTAATGCTACCGATGCCGTCGCTGCTGAGGGCTTTCTAGAGTTGCAAGAGTGTCCTCCATCCCTCAGGCAGCCACTCACGCCCAGTCTCCTGACTTCTCCAGAACTTAAAGTTCATCAGACCACCCAAAGGTCAACCTTGTTTTTTTCTTTGTTTGTTTGCATGTGTAAACCTCTCTCCTGAGAAACTTGCTCTGAGTTCCCCACCTGGCAGCCGGGAGGGAACTGTAAAGCTAGCAACGATTGCCAAGTCAAGCAGCAAACTGAGGTCCTTGGACAGGGTACTCTCTGCCAGCCTTCTCATCTCCAAGTAACTCTACTGCCCTCCTAAGTCCCTTTCCCCTCTCCACCGGGTGGAATCAGCCTTATCTCCCAACTTACGCTAAGGCTTATGTCAGGAGGCTGGATCTGCAGCACCAAGATTCCTCTACTGAAGCTTCCAGAAGAACAAACATGTCCTTCATCATCTCACAAGAGGTACAAGAATGTATGTTATCACCCCGGTCAGAATGGCCATCATCAAAAAGTCTGCAAATAATGAATGCTGGAAAGGGTGTGGAAAAAAGGAAACCCTTTTCTACTGTTGGTAGGAATGTAAATTGGTACAGCTACTAGGGAAAACAATATGGAGCTTCCTCAAAAAACTGAAAATAGAGTTGCCATATGATCCAGCAATCCCACTCTTGGGCATCTATCCAGACAAAATTCGAATTCAAAAAGATACATGCACCCCTGTGTTCATAGCAGCACTCTTTACAATAGGCAAGACATCGAAACAACCTTAATGTCCACCAACAGATGAATGGATAAGGATGATACACAGTGGACTATTACGTAGCCATTAAAAAGAATGAAATAATGCCATTTGCAGCAACGAGGATGGACCTAGAGATGATCATACTAAGCAAAGTCAGAAAAAGAAAGACAAATAAAGACCGTATGATATCACCTACGTATAATATGACACAAATCAACATATCTGCCAAATAAAAACAGACTCACAAACATAGAAAACAGACTTGTGGTTGCCGGGGCTAGCAAGAATACTTGAGTCCCCGCCGTGACTTTTCTGTAATTTCTGCCTTTCACCCATCCGATTGGCTGCGTTCAGTCTGATGTCATCTGCGGGAAAATGATAAGGGCGGTGCATCGTCAGAGGGAAATGCATCTCAAAGTTAATGAAGCTTGAATTGCAAGGCCCCAACCTTGGCCAGGCCCTAGGAAAAGTCCAGCAGTGTGCTCACAAGGGCACGTGTGTTTGCTAAATTTGCAAATTTAAGATGCTTTAACCAGAGCCAGTTAAGACCTCTGTCTTTGCTCTCTGACTTTCGCTGCAGTCTCCCACATGTCAGGGAGTTTAGGAGAGGCCTTGGACATGATGTAATCTGGCTAAGGGAAAGCTAGTTTGGGGACACATACAGTGGGGTTTAGTGGGTGTAGGCACTGTCATATCTCCTTGTGACAGTATCTGTATCCTAAAATTGCTTTCTTAAAAAGAGTTTCCAAAATTAAAATGCCCTCCTCCACCTCCCAAAGCTGAGTCTTCCCACTCAGTGAAGCCAGTGAAATTTGCTTCAGGAAAGAACTCATGTATTCATAGGAGTGACTCTAGACTTTGATGGCTCCAATCTGATCTTCATTTTGAAAGATTCCTGTTGTAGGTAGACCCCTAATTCTGCTTAAGTGCAGCCCTTGGCTCAGAATATATCTTCCAACCTACATCTCTTTGTCAATTTTCTTTTTGTGACTATTCTCATGGTCCCCTCTGCACATGCACACACACACACACACACACACGTGCACACACACACACACACACACACACACACGTGCTCTTTTATATCTGGTGTAGCTGCATCTCCTATTTAAGTATCAGAAGCTGGAGTGCAGACTGGCGATGAGCCAGATCTTAAAAATGAGCTCAAATGTATAAGGCAAACACTTCCAAGAATGCCCACAGCTGCCAGTCTTAACTTTAAAGGGCAAAAGAAGGAAACAGGCTTACATGGCAGATGTTCTGTCTGGATGTCTCTCTGGAATTAAGACTGTTTGATGAGCCAGAAATATTTCCAAATATTCACCTAACAAAGCAGTGAAGGAACAAAACTGTTTTAAATTTGAAAAGTTTCTCAAACTGACATCTCAGCAAAATTTTTAGCACACACACCAAAAAAGTGCTCAAGAACTATTACGTTAATAAATTCTCCTCTTAGAGGAAAGCACCCCCTGTCATTGCAAATGAATTCTGTTTCTATCTAAAATGTCCTGGGAGAGAGTTTTTCCATTGGCCTGCATTCAAGGTCAGATTTTATGTTGTTTTTTGGGGGAAGAGGGGAGAATCGCTTTCATCTTCTTTCCCTCTGCAAAATGCTTTTCTAAAAGTGTTAACCCTACTTATGTTCAGTTTTTTTGTTTGTTTTTTCTAATGTTAACCTCCATTTCTCTGGCAGAATTTCAAATCATTTTTTTCTATCCATGTATTGAATGAACAAATATTTAGAGTGCCTACAATATCTCAGGCCTTATTCTAGGTACTGCTTTCACAAGGTGATTTTTTTTCCTATCTTATTAACTGGACTTTGCAAACATTTTGTAATACCATAATATTTCTGATAAGCAGGCCCCGGAATTTATTCAGCCATTCTCTTTTTGTGAAACATTTAGACCATTTCCAAGTTCTCCCTACTGTAAATAATTCGACAGTGACCTTTCTTGCAATAGACCCTTGTCTGTGATTAATTCTTCGGGACACATATCTAGGAGTGGGAAGGGTATGAACACTTTGAAGTTTCTGAATAAATATTCCAGTGGACTTTCTGATGTATATTATCACCTTTGACGTCCTCAAATCTTCAAGTGAAGAATCATCCATCCCTATTTAAAGACAGGAGAGCAGAATCCATTCCTTCTATATGACATGTTTGCTGATTCCTAAAATAATTTCATTTCCTGGAGTTCCCGTCGTGGCGCAGTGGTTAACGAATCCGACTAGGAACCATGAGGTTGCGGGTTCGGTCCCTGGCCTTGCTCAGTGGGTTAACGATCCGGCGTTGCCGTGAGCTGTGGTGTAGGTTGCAGACGCGGCTCGGATCCCGCGTTGCTGTGGCTCTGGCGTAGGCCGGCGGCCACAGCTCCGATGAGACCCCTAGCCTGGGAACCTCCATATGCCGCGGGAGCGGCCCAAGAAAAGGCAAAAAGACAAAAAAAATAAAATAAAATAAAAATTAAAAAAAATAATAATTTCATTTCCTGATGGTGATAAGAGTAATCTGGTGGTGATAAAATTCTAGCTGTTTTCTTGAACAGCTATAGTCCTTTTGGACTACACTCCTCCTCTCGGATCGCATTTTTTGCATTCCTTTTGCAAAGGCAAAACAGAGAAGAAAATGTATCCACACACCGCCCGCTCATTGTTGTCATTCTCGGCAAACAAGAAATCAACCCGGAAGGGAATCATCCAGGAGAAAGGTGGAGTCGGGCGAAGGTACGCAAGACTCTGAAATCCCTTTCATTCCTGTGCGTACTGGGGGATTGGAGGAGGAGCGGGGGTGTGTAGCTAAACACCTCCCTGAATCGCCCGCTCACAGTAACAGCACATCAGGTAGAGGAGCTTCCCCACCTCGCCAGGTCTCTGCTCTGGCAAGTCAACTGGTCAAAAGGCCTCACTAGGCACTTTTCAATCCACAGGCAAATTCCACTGCGGAGTATTTTATCCTCAAACATTTCTTTGGGAACAACTTCATTCCCTTACTGAGAAAAATTTCTGCTTTCCAAGAAAATCAGTGCTGTCTTCAGAATGCCCCCAGTACTTTGTCCTCTAGAAGAAAAACTTGAGTAAACAAAGAAAACCAGAGGCAAGTCCCCTTAGATCTAGGTTAGGGTGGAATACTTGCTAACTGCACTGCCTCATTGTCTTATTTGGATCTGAAGCCCCTTTAGCAGGAATTTTGTTTGTATAATGGTCTGCTTAAGACAAAAACTATTAAGATTGAAATGCAAGCTTTTCTCTTTCCTGGAAGCCAGGCAGCCCGACATAACTGATTGCCTTGGTCTTTCTCCCTCCAGCTGCGTCCAAGTGATGGAGAAACTCATGAAAAGGACAAAGGGTTTCTCCTCTGGGTGGCCAAAAGGAGTTTTACTAAAGTGGAGAGCAGAATCTGTGGTGGGAGAGAAACAGCACCATTATTCATTCACCCAACGGTGACTTGCCAAATGCTCAGTATGTGCCAGAACCTAGACCAGGCCTGTGTGAGTGGAACAGACAGAGAACCTGCTCTCGTGGAGCTCTGCTGCTGAGAAGCAAACATTCAGCAAATACAGTCAACCCTTCAACAACAGGGGTGTAAACTGTGCAGTTCTACTTACACGTGGATTTTTTTTTTCCAATTTTTTTCAATTACTACAGCACTACACCATCAGGGGTGGTTGAATCTGCAGACGTGGAACTGCTGATACAGAAGGCCGGCTATAAGTTATATGTGGATTTTTACTGTGCAGAAGATCAGCACTCCTAACCCGAAGTTGCCCAAGTGTCAGCTGTAATCATGTTGATGAATATAAAATCACAGTCTTAAAAGGACACGTGTGTGTGTGTGTGTGTGTGTGTGTGTGTGTGAGAGAGAGACTGGGTCACTCTGTGGTACAGCAGAAAACTGACCGAACACTGTAAACCAACGATAATGGAAAAAATAAAAATCATTAAAAAAATAAATAAATGAAATAAAATCACCGTCTGGGTATGTGCCGAGGCATGAAGAAGGCTCTGTGCCTACAATAAAGGATGTGCCTTAATGGGGAAGGCGGGCAGCTGTTGCTGGATAAGCTGGAAAGGAGGGAAGAAAGTGCACACCCGGCAGAGGCAAGAGCGTGAACAGAGGGGCTGCAGTCAGAGTGATGAGAAGGGGTCAGTGCAGTGACAACTCCAGAGAAGTGATCAGGGCCATGCAGGGTTTGGGGCTTCATCCTAAGTGAGTTTAGGCCATTAAAGCCCCTATTACTCGACAATTCCACTTTTAGGTATTTACCCAAGAGAAATGAACACTGACGTCCCCAAAAGACAGAACATGAATATTCATAGCCACCTTAAAATAGCCTAAAACTGGAAACAATCCAAACGTCTGTCAACAAGAGAATGGATAAATAAATTGTGGTATATTTATACTCAATCGAAAGGAACGGACACACAACAACACAGAATACTGTCCAGAAGATTATGTTGATTAAAAATAGCCAGGCACAAAAAAGTCCACACGGTGCATTTATATTTGTATGAATCCAAAAATGGGCAGAACGAATCTATGGTGATAAATAGCAGAAAGTGGTTGCCTCGGGTGTGTGGGCTGGGCAAGGGGTGAAGTAACGGGAAAGGGGGAGCAAGAGAAATTTCTGAGATAATAGAAATGTTCTGTACTTTGTTTGGAGTGGTGGTTTTATTTTGTTTTATTTTTTGTCTTTTTATGGCCACACCCGCAGCCTATGGAGGTTCCCAGGCTAGGGGTTGAATCTGAGCTGTGGCCGCCGGCCTACACCACGGCCACAGCAACGCTAGACACAAACCTCGTTCTGCGACCTACACCACAGCTTACGGCAACGCTGGATCCTTAACCCACTGACCGAGGCCAAGGATGGAACCTGTGTCCTCATGGATACTAGTCAGATTTGTTTCCGCTGAGCCACGATGGGAACTCCTGGAGTGGCGGTTTTACAAGCTTATCCAATTATCAAAACCCTTCAGACTGTACTGAAGATCTGTGCATTGTATTCTTTGTATAATACATATCGAAGTGTTTTGTTTTTGTTTTTTTTTTTAAGTACAATACACACATTAAAGCATTTAGGCACAGGAATGACATCAGATTCGCAATGTGAAACCCTGTCCCCCTGCCACCTCTGCGTTCTGGAGAAGGACAAGAAGGGGCCTGAATGGAAGTAGGCAGAGCAGTTCCTTTGCTTTACATGAATCACCTAGAAGGCAGAATACCCCTGGGCATCAGTGCTTATCATCGATGCATAGTCTGTCTTTAATATAGAAGAATTCAGACCTCCCCTTGCTGACTGCCCCTAGGGACTATGCAAAACAGTTGTCAATAGACTGCAAGGGGAATTTGGCTGGAGAAAAAGGCTGGGAAACTGGGGCAAGAGACTAAAGAAGCCAGAGTTCTCAGTGGGTTAAGGATACGGCGTTGTCACTGCAGTGGTTTGGGTCGCTGCCATGTTGCGGGTTCCATTCCTGGCCTAGGTACATCTGCATGCTGCAGGCAGGTGTGGGGCCCCCCTCCCCCCCCAAAAAAAAGAACCACAGAGAAGAGATTTTTAGCCTACACATTTCACCCCTAAAATGCAGGAGTAAAAGGACTAGATGAACCAGGAATATTCTTAACATTTGATTAGCACTCTACCAAGTACTTCCACATTCGTTGCCTCATTAAGTCCCCATAAAGTGTTGGCACATAGTAATTCTTCTATTCAGAAGAGGTTGGCGCTCAGAGAGGGAAGCAGAGAAAGTGAATTTTCCCCAGTGAACTAGATCACTGTTCCCAGCTGTCCTGAAGTTGGAGAGGGAGCTCGGGGCAGGGCGGCAGAGTATTAACCTGAAACATGTCTTTCAACAGGTATTTCTAGGTGACTCCTGAACAACACTGGGGCTGGGGTGCCAACACTGACACTCCAAAATCCAAGTAAAATGTATAGCTGGCCCTCTGTATACTCTGTTCCTCTGCATCAGCAAGACAGACTATATCAGGCAAAAAAGAATCTGCATTGGAAGTCTCAGATAGATCCGAGATGGCAGGGCACACCTGTGCCTTAGAGACAAGGAGTCAGATTCAGACACCTCCGGAGTCTTCTTTCACCTCTTATTTCCGTTTCTCTCGTGCTGGCTTTATTTCCCTAGGCATTATGCCTCAGACGAATCAAATGTCCTATCTCTCCTCCATTTGTCTTAGAGAGGGAATAAGCCTCTTTGCCCAGTGCTAGTTTTTCAAATCCTAAAGAACTCCCATTGCTCTGGTTTGGGTCATCTGCTCACTCAGCACCAAAACACTCTATTTCAATCAGCCCTACTTGATATGTCACTTCTCTCTGGTCCAGTTAACTAAGGCAGGGAGTTGAGACTCCCTATAACGTTTGTGTTAAGAAAATTGGCATTTTCCAGAAGAAAGAGGGTTGGAATGCTGGGTCAACAAAACCAGAGATGTTCACACATCAAACATCCAATTCTTTTCTTTCTCTTTTGGCTACCCTGCAGCATATGGGAGTTCCCGGAGCCAGGGATCAGATCTGAGCTGCAGCTGCAACCTATGCCACAGCTTGAGCAACGTGGATCCTTAACCCACTCTGTTGGGCCAGGGATTGAACCTGCATCCCAATGCTCCAGAGATGCCGCTGGTCCCATTGCGCCACAGCTGGAACTCCATCCAATTCTTAATAATAAAGAATAGTAACGCCAATAAACATAAAGATCACTTTAACAAGTAGAGAGCTACAATGGCAATGCTAAAGCCCACACACCAAGATAAAATGCTTGGCACAGGTCGATAACCCAAACCTTTCACAGGTGCTGTCAGGTTTTGCTTGGCGCTCAGCCTTGGCAAATGCCCTCCCTACCCTGCTTAGATCATGTGATGCCTCCTGAAAGTCAGAGCTCTGCCCAGACTAAAGTGAATGAATCGTAGCTTTAGGGAAACCTTGGAGTCCTAGGCACTACTCTGAGACTCAAGGTCAAATCGTCTTTAACCTGCTTATGACCTTATGTTTTGGTTCTGATAATCAGACCTCTGCTTTGCTCATCTTTACCTCAGCCAAGATTCCCCTTCTCTTTCTCCTTCCATTCTCCTATGTGACACCCCACAGCCGCAGTCCTTCGCAGACATGCTTCTTAAAAGGAGCAGTGCACCAGAGCTTGGTTTCTGAACACCATTTTCCACTCGAAGGAAACAGGAGCCCTCAGAGAAATGGCTGATGCCAAGGCCGGAGGAGGGAAGCATAAGAGGAACTTGAAACATCTGTCCCAGCCAGTAAAGGGGCGCTCAGAAAGGATGGGGAGGAGCTCCGCTGTGGCTCAGCGGTTAACGAACCTGACTAGTATCCACGAGGAGGTGGGTTTGATCCCTGGGCTTGCTCAGTGGATTAAGGATCTGGCGTTGCTGTGAACTGTGGTGTAGGTTGCAGGCTCAGCTCGGATCCCACGTTGCTGTGGCTGTGGTGTAGGCTGGCAGCTGTAGCTCAGATTCGATCCCTAGCCTGGGAACCTCCATGTGCCGTGGGTGCGGCCCTAAAAAGACAAAAAAATAAAGATTAAAAAAATAATAATAATAAAGTTTCTTGGTTTTTTTTTTTGTTTTTTTTTTTTTTAAGGAGGGGGAATGTCAAATGCATGTAGGGCTCCTTAACTGACTTGAATTCTTAGTGGTATAAAAAGCTCCTAATCTCACCCTTCTTGAAACCCTCTCCTCTGACGTCCGGTCATTTTCCCAATGAGGGCTCCTTCTAAGAGTCTTCTCTGGGTACCTCATTTCCTGCCCACCTCATAAAAGCAGGTGTCCCTGGGGGTCTGCCCTCAGTCCCTTCCTCATTCTGGTCCCTCCCTGCGTGATCTTAGCCAAGCCCAGGGCTTCAATTGTTACAGAAGCAACGGCTCTCGAGGATACACGTCCACGCGTATTTCCGTGCGGGTACAGAGGCGAGAGACGTTTATCACAGACAAGCCCCTCAAAGCGCCAGGGCCCTGAGTCCACCCAACTGCATAGCTCCCCTTATTTTAACCCACGGGTATCTCCAAGATGACCTGCCCAAAACTGAAGACATTGTCTTCCTCTCCTCTCGTGTTCTTTAGTTCTATTACCGGTACTACCAACATCGACTGTCTAAGCAAGAAGCCTGGGGTTACTCTTTAATGCCCCGCAGCCAGAGACCACCGGGAACACAGCTCTAGCCCAACGAGCGGCGTGTCTTGCTCACTGCAGTGAAGAGCGCGTGGCCTAGGGAGCCCCCGGCCCTCCGTAAGTGTTAGGAAAAACCTCTTCAAGGATTTGGGATTTGGGTGAGTGAGTGGAGAGAGGACTAAGGAGGGGGGGGGGGTCTGCTCTATTGGCCACTATTGGAAAGAAGAGGCATTTTATGATTGGGATCCCGATACATTCTCTACAGGAAGGACAGTCCAGAGCAAGGATAACACGATGACTGGCAGAGAATCATACATCATTTGAGCCAAGAGAAGGGTGGGGTGTTTTGTATCTTGTGGGTGGCAAGAGCCCGTTTTTGTCTGTGCTTCGACAAAATCATGAAGTGGACTTGTTTTGCCTCACAGTGTGAAGGTCTCAGAATACTCTTGTCTGATGCTGGTACTCTGTGTCGTTACTATGCCAAGAGAAAATAACGGCCTCGCTCTGAATGCCAGTTCAGCTTACGGGTGTCAACAACGGCGTCCCTCCCCACCCCCGCCTTTTCTCATTCATTCCTCGGTCACTCCTACATCAATTACTTACCAAGTCCTATTAGTTTTACTTGCTACCCATCTCTGAATCTGTCCCCCATTCTTCTCTGCTTCTCTAATCCAGACCATTATCATCTGTCATCTGAATCACTCCATCAGTCACCCCACATTTCATCTTGCTCTTCCGTTCCATCTTCTACCCTCCCGCAGTGAGCCAGAATGAAGTTTCCAAAAATATCACCCCTGCTTAAAACCTTCTTTGGCTACATTATCAGCCATGTTGCTAACTTTAAATGGTAAAATTAAAAACCAGTGGGGTTAGCATCGAAATAAAGCTTTTTCTCTTTTCTCCCTAAAAGGGATCAAGAAGGGTGGAAGACTGTATTTTTACACAAAGAATCAGCTGAACTGGGAAGCTATTTTGATATTCTGATTCCCTCTTAAGAAATTATGACTCAATACCAGAGCTCCTGTTGTGGCTCAGAGGAAACGAATGTGACCAGTAACCATGAGGAAGCAGGTTCAATCCCTGGTCTCCTTCAGTGGATTAAGGATCTGGCGTTGCCATAAGCTGTGGTGTAAGTCACAGAAATGGCTTGGATCTGGCATGGCTGTGGCTGTGGTGTAAGCCGGAGCTGTAGCTCTGATTAAACCCCTAGCCTGGGAATCTCCATATGCCGCGGGTATGGCCCTAAAAAGCAAAAAAAAAAAAAAAAAAAAGAAAGAAAGAAAAAAGAAATTATGACTCAATACAAATCAAGAGTGACAGGACTGCTAAAAAAAGCAATGCATTGTTTATTTTATGATTTTTATGTTTCTCCTTTATAGTTGATTTACAAGAACAATGCATTACTGATACCATTAGCAGAAGTATACTGTCCAGAACAAGAAAATGATGCTCAGTTCAGTTCTGAGTAATAAATTTAAAGAAAGACACTATTTTAAAGAATATGTCCAGAAGAGGGCAACCAGGACAGGGAGCTCCTGGAAACCATGTCATATGGATAATCATAAAAAGTGGAGCTTAGGAGTTCCCTGGTGGCTCCGTAGGTTAAGGATCCAGCATTGTCACTGCAGTGGCAGGGGTTCAATCTCTGGCCCCGGAACTTCCACATGCATGCCTTTTTTGAGTGTGTGGCCAACACACACACACACACACACGAGATTAAAGAAAAATAAGGAGAAATATTGTCAATGTTTCCAAATATCCAAAGAGCTGTCATAGGATGTAGTAAATCTATTTTGCATAGTTTTGGGGCAGGATCAATTCTGAGGATCACAAATCACAGAAAGATTGATTTGTACTCAGTATAAGAAAACATTTTTTTCTTTTTTTATAATGATTTTTATTTTTTCCATTATAGCTGATTTACAGTGTTCTGTCAGTTTTCTACTGCACAGCAAGGGGACCCAGCCACACATACATGTATACATTTTTTTCTCCCATTATCGTGCTCCACAAGTGACCAGACATAGTTCCCAGTGCTACACAGCAGGATCCCATTGCTTATCCATTCCAAAAGCAATAGTTTGCATCCCTTTTTTTTTTTTTTGCTTTTTAGGGCCACACCTGTGGCATATGGAGGATCCCAGCCTAGGGGTCTAACTGGAGCTACAGCTGCCAGTCTACACCACAGCCACAGCAACACGGCATCTGAGCCTCGTCTACGACCTACACCGCAGCTCACGGCAAAGCCGGATCCTCAACCCACTGAGCAAGGTCAGGGATCGAACCCGCAACCTCATGGTTCCTAGTCAGATTCGTTAACCACTAAGCCATGACGGTAACTTCAATAGTTTGCATCTATTAACCCAAATTCCCAGTCTCCCCTCTTGGCAACCATAAGTCTGTTCTCCATGTCCATGATTTTCTTTTCTGTACAAAGTTTCATTTGTGCCTTATATTAGATTCCAGATATATGTGAAATCATATAGTATTTGTCTTTCTCTTTCTGACTTAACTTCACTTAGTATGAGAGTCTCTAGTTCCATCTATGTTGCTGCAAATGGCACTATTTTGTTCTTTGTGGCTGAATAGTCTTCCATTGTGTATATATACCACATCTTAATCCAATCATCTGTCGATGGACATTTAGGTTGTTTCCATGTTTTGGCTACTGTGAATAGTGCTGCAATGAACATGCGGGTACATGTGTCTTTTTCAAGAAAAGTTTTGTCCGGATATGTGCCCAAGAGTGGGACTGCTAGTCAGATGGTAGTTCTATACATAGTTTTCTAAGGTACCTCCAAACTGAAGACAACATTTTTAAATCATCAGAACCATCCAATAATGGAGCTAGCTTCCCGGAAAGGTAGTGAATTTCTAGTTACTAGAAAGGTTCAAGCCAAAGCTGAATAATTGTCTGGAAAGAATGCTAAAAAACAGCAGTCGTCAAACCATTTGTGATAAAGGGACAGTTTTTGTAATCCATTTGTGGTCTAATACTTTTACAAATTATAACAAAGTTTAAGGTGACAAAATGAAAAAAAGAAAAAACAAACAAACAAACACAAAAAGTAGGAGCTTCCGTTGTGGCTCAGCAGTTTACAAACCCAACTAGTACCCACGAGGATATGGGTCTGATCCCTGGCCTCATTCAGTGGGTTAAGCATCCAGTGTTGCCAAGAGCTGCAGCATAGGTTGCAGGCCTGGCTCAGGTCTGCATTGCTGTGGTTGTGGCGTAGGCTGGCAGCTGCAGCTCCAATTCGACCCCTAGCCTGGGAACCCCCATATGCCACAGTTGTGGCTCTAAGAAGCAAACAATAAGAAATAACCCCAAAAAGTACAAGCACAAATTTTTTATTATCTAATTCAACAAACATAAAATTAAATTCTGGTAAGTAGAATTAGACCAAAAAAAAAAAAAAGGGAAAGAAAAAAGAATGATAAAACTTGCTAATCGCTAAACATGTGCATTTAGGATTAATACAGAGAATTTCTATAACTTTTAACATTTTGTTCTTCAATTATAACTAAAGAAAATTATGACTTAGCCATTCTCTAGATTAGCCCATCATATGCATACTTTGAATAAATACTGTGTATATTAATATTTTGAAGTTTTAATTTTTTTTTGGTTTTTTTTTTTTTTTTTTACCATTTCTTGGGCTGCCCCCGCAGCATATGGAGGTTCTCAGGCTAGGGGTCTAATCGGAGCTGTAGCCACCGGCCTACACCAGAGCCACAGCAACGTGAGATCCGAGCCGCGTCTGTAACCTACACCACAGCTCACAGCAATGCCGGATCGTTAACCCACTGAGCAAGGGCAGGAACTGAACCCGCAACCTCATGGTTCCTAGTCGGATTCGTTAACCACTGCGCCACAATGGGAACTCCTGAAGTTTTAATATTTTGAAACACCATGTGACAAATGAGTTTGTTTCTTTTTAAAATATCTAATCCAGGTTGGATTGACAACAATGCTGCTTTCAGAGAATGATGTATATCTAAATTACTTCTATGAGTTGTTTTAACATCATTCATAAGAACAAGAAGTTCCCACTGCAGCTCAGCAGGTTAAGGACCTGACATAGTCTCCAGGAGAATGCAGGTTCAATCCCTGGCCTTCCTGAGTGGGTAAAGGATCAGGCGTTGCTGCAAGCCACAGCATAGGTCGCAGATGTGGCTCAGATCTGGTGTTGCCATGGCTGCAGCAGAGGCCTGCAGCTGCAGCTTCAAATCGACCTGTAGCCCAGGAACTTTCATATGCCGCAGATGTAGCCATAAAAAGAAAAGAAAAAAAGAAGTGAGTTTATAAAGGGATGATGATGGGAATGGAAAAAAGCAAGTATTAAAATAATTTCAGCATGCTCAGAATATTAATTTTTAACTTTTGTCCAAAGTGAAGCAAATGTTCCTATAATTTCAAAGTTCATTTTAAATTTTTCATTAGTTGCCAGTTAGAACAATGTGTCCTGTAAGTTTATAATTAAATTTAAATCATATTTTGATGAAATAAACAGATTCTAAATCTATAAATTTGCTAACTGGAATTCTTTCACTGGAAAATAAAATTTGAAGCATTCCATCCAACTGATAATAGTTTGATGATAACTTTTTGCAGATGTGCACCATCAAGATAATCACCTACTCCACTGAAAATTATTTACTTACTTATTGTCTTTTTAGGGCCACACCCAAGGCATATGGAAGTTCTCAGGCTAGGGGCCACAGCCACAACAATCCCGATCCGAGCCAGCCATATCTGCGACCTACAATACACCACAGCTCACAGCAATGACAGATCTTTAACCCACTGATTGAGGCCAGGGAGCCAACCCGAGTGCTCATGGATACTAGTCCAGTTTGTTACTGCTGAATCACAACGGGAACTCCTCCACTGACAGTAATTAAACTATGGAACATGTAACCACAATCTGCAGAAACGCTGTGCTTCAAAGCTTCTACCTTTTGTTTTTGCTCTTCCACTGAAAAACATCTTGCCTTCCTGCTTTGAATGGATGAATTCTGCAGATACCAAGTTAATAACTCTATGCAGCCAATTTATATCTAAAAGATGGGAGCAAACTCGTTTCCTGCAGTGATGTTCAACATTCAAATACATTCAACAGAATTTTCCCCCTAGAGAACTACCATATATCAGCATGTAATCAAAGTTGTTTATTATATTTTGCAATTACCTCCTAATAAAAAGAATAATTTCAAATTTACTGACTAGCCTTTACATAACTCATAATCTTAACCAAGTTACTACACACATTATGAGTTTTTTAATACTAAGACTTTCTAAAAGAAAGAAGTGGTAATGTTGACTTAAATTCTAGGTAAATGTCCTTAATTTAAGTACTCCAGATGCATTCTTGTCATTGAAGCTATGCACCTAATTGTATTCTTACACAAAACTTCAAACCATATTCACTGGCAATGAAATTTCTCACAGCTTTCTGTTGTTTACAGTTAGTTATGTTCGTCAGCTGTGAAGCTGAAAAAGAGAACTCTTTGGACTTACCTCTGACCGAATAAAGCTGAGAGTTAGGGAGGATTGACAGAAAAAGGGTGCAAGAGGTCATTTTTAGGGGTTATAGAAATGTTCTTCTTGCCAAAGCAACGTTGACAAAGAACAGACCCAGAAGCACATGCTCCCTAACTTCGTCCTATATTACAAAGCTACTCTCATCAAAAGAGTATGGAACTGGCATTTAAGACACATGGAATGGAATAGAGCCCAGAAATAAATCCATCTACTTATGGCCAATTAATCTATGACAAAGGAGGCAAGAATATACAATGGGGAAAAGACAGTCTCTTCAATAAGTGGTGCTGGGAAAACTGGAGAGCTACAATGGAAAAGAATGAAATTAGCAGTTTTTTCTCACACCAGATACAAAAATAAACATAAAATGGATTAAAGACTTAAATGTTAAGACTGGAAAGTATGAAACTCCTAGAAGAAAACATAGGCCAAACACTCCTGGCAATCTTTTTTTTTTTTTTTGATCTGTCTCCTAAAGCTAAATAAACAAACAAACAGGACCTGATTGAGCTTAAAAGCTTTTGCAAAGGAAAGGAGGCCACTGACAACCTACTGAATGAGAAAATATTTGCAAATGGTATGATTAGTAAAAGGTTAATATCCAAAATGCATAAACAGCTCATATAACATAATATCAAAAAAACCCAAACACTCCAATTTTAAAAAATAGGCAGAGGACCTGAACAGACATTTTTCCAAAGACGACACAGATAGCCAGTAGGCACATGTAAGGATGCTCAACATTGCTAACCACCAGAGAAATGCAGAATGCCCACAATGAGATATTACCATACACTTGTCAGAAGGACTATCATCAATAAATAATAAATGTTGGCAAGAACGTGCAGAAAAGGTAACTCTTGTGCACTGTTGGTAGGAATGTAAACTGGTGCAGCCACTGTGGAAAACAGTATGGAGGTGCCTCAAAAAACTAAAAATAGAACTACCATACAATTCAGCAATTCCACTCCTGGGTATGTATCCAAAGAAAACAAAAACACTGACTCAAGGAGTTCCCTCCATGGCTCAGCAGAAAAGAATCAGACTAGGAACCATGAGGTTGCAGGTTCGATCCCTGGCCTCGCTCAGTGGGTTAAGGATCTGGCGTTGCTGTGAGCTGTGGTGTAGGTCACAGCTGTGTTGCTGTGGCTCTGGTGTAGACCTGCAGCTACAGCTCTGATTTGACCCCTAGCCTGAGAATCTCCATATGCCATGGGTCCCTAGGCCAGGGACCGAACCTGTCCCACAACAGCGACTCAAGCCACAGCACTGATGATGTTGGGTCCTTAACCTGCTGAGCCACCAGGGAACTCCTGGCCTCCAACTGCTAAGCAGGCCATACTGCCCTATTGTTTAGCCTACCCCCCCACTCCCCACCATCCCACCCTTAGCTAACTAGTACTTAGTGTGTAAGGGACAGTATTAAAATATGTGGTTTAACTGACAGAGAAATTGTTATTGAGCGAATCAGTAAGTGATCACTCAAGTAGAGCTGGCTTATAAGTAAAAGTTATGAACTTCTTTTGGACACTGGGAAGGAAACTTCAATTTCTTACTGAGAGCCAACCATACCATGTGCAATCACCTCTCTTAGAAACACATGACAATCTAAACCCCAAAATAAGTCAGTTAAGACCAGTGATTCCTACTGCAATGGAATGACCACAATATTTGACGTTACTCCTTTCAAAAGGTAGTCTATTTCCCCACTCTGAACCTGGGATGGCTTTGTGGAAGTGATATTGAGCCAGTCTGAAGGCTTTTCAGCTTCCAGTCTTGTATCCTTGAAACCCTGAGGCCACGTGAACAAGCCAGGCTTGGGTTGCAGCATAATGAGAAACACATAGTTCCTCTTTTTGTCCCAACTGATGGTAATTCAATCACTGGATATATGGATGATGCCATCTGAGACCAGCTAGCCTCATTAACCCAATTAATGACCTCAAATATATGAGCCTAGCCTAGATCAGAAGAATATCCAGAACTGTGAACTATATAAGGGGTTGTTGTTTTAAGTCAATGAGTTTTGAAGTGATTTGTAAATTAGCAATGGATAACAGCTATTCAAGGATTCAAAGTTCTAAGACCGACCAAGTAGTTTTAAACACTTGTCAACAAGTCTTTATATCCATAAAAGAAACTGGAAGTGAAGGCTGAAGCTGACATATAAGAAATAATTTACTTTTCCCTGGAAATATTAATCAAAAAATAAGGAGAAGTGTCTCTAAATAGATAACCAGAATGAGAGAGGAAATGATCTAATGCTTTAATGGTAAATGTATGTTTCAGGGCATAGCTAGTGGAATGCTAGATTGGGATCACATCAACCTGTGAAATCCAGTTATTAAATGTTCAGAAATTCTGTAAGCCAGTTGTTAAACCATTAGTAGATTAAGTCAACCATCATGAGAGCATTTACACCACGGAAATCGGCAATCACCACCAAGCAGTGCCAGTGGCTAAAATTTTACTAGTGTACCACGGGGCACATCTGCTACTGAAGGCAAATTTCATCTGCATGTACACACACACACTCACCCCAAAACATCCTTAGGTTGAAAGAAGACATTGGTTGGTTCTGTCAATTGGTCTTATTGAATCTCAATCCCCACATGTGTAAAATCAAACTCTGTGCCCAATAATTATCTTTAAGGTTTCTTTCAGGTCTGCTAGTCAATCCTCTATGATCCTACTGAGGGTAATTACACCTGGATGGCAATGACAGAAAAGGCCAATGGGGTCAATTCAAATAACCACACTGACCATGCTACTGACAAACTAAAGTAGTGGTATAAGGAGTTCCTGTTGTGGCTCAGTGGGTCACAAGCCCAACTAGTATCCATGAAAACGCAGGTTCGATCCCTGGTCCCGCTCAGTGGGTTAAGAATATGTTGTTGCCTTGAGCTGTGATGTAGGTCGCAGATGCTGCTCGGATCCTGCATTGCTGCAGCTATGTCTGTGGCAGAGACTGGAAGCTGCAGCTCTGATTCGATTCCTAGCCTGGAAACTTCCATATGTCATCGGTGCAGTCCTAAAAAGCAAAAAAAAAAAAAAATAATAATAATAAAAAAGCACTAGGCCTAGATGATTCACTAGTAGATTCTACCAAACAGTTAAGGAAGAAATAATATCAATTCTCCACAATCCCTTTCAGAGGAGAGAGCAGAAGGAACACTTCCTAATTCGATGTGCCAGCATAACCAATGCCAGTATTAATATCAAAACCGGACAAAAACACTACAAGAAGAGAAAACTACAGGCCTCATGGATTCTTAGTTGGGTTCTTAGCCCACTGAGCCACAAAGCGAACTCCAACAACAGTGTTCCTTCTAACAGGGAACAAAGAGAAACAATGATTATGTCCAATAACAGGGAGTTAATTATGACAATTCATATTACAAAATTATATGCATCTACTAAATAAGTGTTATTTACTGATATGGCAAAAAAAACCCTCCATAATATTAAGTGAAAAAGTTATAAAACAACATGCGCTGGAGTTCCCTGGTAGCCTGGCTGGTTAAGGATCCAGGGTTGCCACTGCTATGGCTCAGGTCACTTTTGTACTGCGGGTTCGACCTCTGGCCCAGGAACTTCTGTATGGCATGGCCAAAAGAAAAGAAATAAGCAAAACAACAGGCATGATAAATGCAATTCTTACTTTGTTTCTTCTTTTTGGTCACACCTGCTGTATGCAGAAGTTCCTGGGAAAGGGATTGAACTGGATCTACAGCAGGGACAACACTTGATCCTTAACCTCCTATGCCAGCAGGGAACTCCCCAATTTTTATTTTTGAAATATATTTATGCAGCAAAATAACAGAGAAGAAGGGTAGTTAAAATGTTAGGTCTATCTTTAGGCAGGACAATTAGAAGTAATTTTATTTTCTATTTATTTAATCTCTAATTTAAAAAAATAATGATGCACATTCATAGTTAAAAAGCGATGCCATTAGAAAAACTAAGAAATTCAGAAGATACTAGTTAAGTAGATATTATGCTCCTTAAGGGCCCATTTTTTGTTACTGGCCTGGCAAAAGGCATGCCGCCTCTTCAACTGTAGTAGGGGTTCAATAAATGCTTAATGATGAGATCAACAGAATGAATAGTGGCCTCACTTAATTTCACTACCATCATTTACTAGTCATTCTTACCTAAAGAATATCCAAATACTGGAGTTCCGTTGTGGCTCAGTGGTAACGAACCCAACTAGTAGCCATGAGGATTCGGGTTTGATCCCTGGCCTGCCTCAGTGGGTTAAGGAGTAGTTAAGTGCCATGAGTTGTGGTGTAGGTCGCAGACACCGCTCAGATCCCATGTGGCCCTAAAAAGACAGACAGACAGACTCACACACACACACACAAAAAGGATATTCAAATACTGTCTGCTAAATTAAGCACATTAAAAGTCACCATCTTGGGCTGAGGGATGTTCAAAACGAACCCTTTGTGAGAGTGCCCTCTGGTGGTTTTGCCCACAATGCTTTTTATCAATTTCAGGAGTGTTAACCCACCTCACCAAGGGAAGGAAATATGAGAATAAGAACTGAGTAGTAAGATTTCCATGAAGCTAAATTTATTCCATTTTAAGAACCATCACACTTTACGTACTTTCCAAATTTCTAGAAAGACAAACAAGTGGATCTTTCATAAAATGTTAGCGATGGTGGATAATAGATTAGTCCTCTGGGGTGGGAAATGAGAGAAGAAGAGAGGAAGTGGTGGTGATGAAATATGTACTTATTTAGCAACTCATGAAAACCAAAATTCCAGGAACTATATATACAGTGTTAACTGCAATGTACTATATTTCCAGTACAACAAAAACTAAGTTAATTCTCCAAAGCACTAACATATGAATCTGTGTGGTTTGGCCATCTTAGAATTGAACAATTTCTATTTAGTAGATCCTTGTACTTAGAAGAAAATCTGTTCATTAATTTAGCTTTTATTCTTCCTTTTTTTGTGTGTCTTTTTTAGGGCCATACCTACAGCACATGGAGGTTCCCAGGCTAGGGGTCCAATTGGAGCTGTAGCAGCCGGCCTAAACCACAGTCACAGCAATGCGGGATCCGAGCCGTGTCTGCGACCTACACCACAGCTCACGGCAACGCCGGATCCTTAACCCACTGAGCAAGGCCGGGGACCAAACCCGCAACCTTATGGTTCCTAGTTGGATTCATTAACCACTGAGCCACGACAGGAACACTGATTCTTCCTATTTTTTTAAATAAATTTTTTCTTTTTGGCCTCGCCCAGCAGCAGAAGTTCCTGGAGCAGGGACTGAATCCACACCACAGCAGTAACAATGGCACATCCTTAACCTGCTATGCCACCAGAGAACTCTATTTCCTACTTTTTATAACATGGCCTACCACAATCTTTGTAAAAATTTGTGGATGTAAATCAATCTGAAAAAAAAAATCCATTTTCAAACATAGCTGGTTAATATTTCTGATTAACAAATGCTTCGCTTTTTTTTTAGGGCCACACCTGCAGCACATGGAAGTTCCCAGGCTAGGAGTTTAAGTGGAGCTGCAGCTGCCAGCCTACGCCACAGCCACAGCCACACAGGATCCGAGGCGTGTCTGCAACCTACACCACAGCTCACGGCAACAACGGATCCTTAGCCCACTGAGCCACTAAAGAACTCCCTCAAATGCTTTTTTTTTAAATGTGTGGTGTTTTGGGTCTTTTTTTTTTTTTTTGGCCACACATGCAGCATGCAGAAGTTCCTGGGCCAGAGATCAAACCCAAAACAGTAACCCAAGCTGCGGCAGTGAAAACACTGAGTCCTTAACTGCTAGGCCACCAGTGAACTCCTGATTATCAAATTCTATGGACTTGTTTTTCCTTTGATCTTCCCCCACAAATTAATAAGTTATTAAAGAAAAAAAGTATAAACCACTTAAAAACACTTTCTTTCAGTAACAGAGGGCAGCCATTGTTAACATTCCTCTTACTCTTTCCTATTCACTATTTCTTTCATTTTATTGATCACCTGAACTTTCGGCTAGCGTTCCTTTATTAAAAGAACAAGATTAAGCAATAGACTTTGAATGTGCAATCATTTTTCAAGTCAAATTTTAAAATATTGCAAATACCATACAAGTATGTAAAGCAGCTTTTCACTTTCTTAAAAAACTCCTCAATGCCTAAATATTAGAAATCACAGAGACGGCAATGCTTATACGGGTCATACATAAGCTGGTAGTGATAATCAACAGAACAGACTATTAACATTCTTATAAGACTAGTTTAGTAGTATTAATGTCTTAATCACAGAGATTCATGTGTTCTAAAGCTAGCATAATTTTTGAGACAGGAAAAAAAAATCTCAAAGTGAATAATAATAATTCTTTCTAGGAAAGTACATTCTTGGGTGAAAGAAAACACTACATGTCATAGCGATATGTCATAGACAAGCTCTGGAGCCTGACAGTTCGGATCCTGGCTCTTTCACCTGCTATGTAAGTAGGGCTCAAGTCACTTAGCCTTAACTTTAAAATGGGGATGACTGCTTTCTTCAAAGGATTATTGACAGAATTTAATAATAATGTATATAAAAGAGCTGGTAGAGAGTAGAAACTGATTAAAATGTAACTATTTCCCAGATCCACAAAAAAAGGAAACATTATAACATCTCTTTTCTGTGTGGACCTCATGAGTTTCTTTTCAAAGGTAATTTAAAAATTGCCTTCAGGGGGATCATGCCCATTTTTACTAAGCATATTTACACTGTTAACAATATTTGGCTGATAATGTAAAGGTACTTAGTCATACTAAGTACCTTTACACATAAAAATAAACAGTAGACTTTAATAACTCTAAAGGAAAAAATGAGGAGTTCCTGTTGTGGCACAACGGAAACAAATGTGACTAGTATCCATGAGGATGCAGGTTCGATCCCTGGCCTCAATCAGTGGGTTGGCCATCTGGCGTTGCCGGGAGCTGTGGTGTAGGTCACTGACAAGGCTCAGATCCCGTGTTGCTGGGGCTATGGTATAGGCCAGCAGCTATAGCTCCAATTCGACCCCTAGTGTGGGAATGCCCACATGTCCAGCACTAAAAAAGCAAACAAAACAAAAAGTAAAAAATGATAAAGTAGGCTTCTGTAAATAAGAATGTCAAATCCAGAATTACTTACTATATATAAAGAAATACACATTCTAATATATGATAAGATCTTTTAATTATTTTACTATATAACATATTGGTGAATATACCCAACTGTATTTTCTCAAATGGCAAATGAGATGCAGGATAACATTTCTCTCTGATTTCTGAAAATCTCAGTATCATCTGTCTTTTGGAGGATTTGGCTTCCTACGACGTCTATGATACCTTGAAAAGAAGAAAATATTTAAGATAAGATTATTTTATAAAAATTAACTGCTTCTGATAGAAATATCAAATTTCTATTTAGCTTGCTATTTATCGGCACTCAAAAAAAAATCAATGAAACCTAAAACACACACATACACACAGAGCAGCACACAACTCAGGCAGATATTTCTTAATAATAAGCCACATTTCCCTGCCGTGAAAATTGTTTCCTATTAATTAAGCATTTAGAAAGTCTTTTTTTCAGATCTTGAGATAATTTCAATACAGTAATTTGAATGACTGTTCCTTAATTAAAAACTAATGCTTATCTTTATCATAAAGAAAGAGCACAGGAGTTCCCACTGTGGTAAAATGGGTTAATGATCTGGTTTGTTTCTGTGGAGGTGCCGGTTCGATACCCCGCACAATCCACAGCACAATGGGTTAAGGATCCAGCATTGCTGCAGTTGTGGGGTAGGTTGAAGCTTCGGCCCAGATTCGAGCCCTGGCACCGGAACTTCCATATGCTGCAGGATGCAGCCAAAAAAAGAAAAATAAACAGCACCATGTGAACATGCAGAACGTGCTCAATTAAAGTTTTATGTAGGAGTACCCGTCGTGGCGCAGGGGTTAACGAATCCGACTAGGAACCATGAGGTTACGGGTTCAGTCCCTGCCCTTGCTCAGTGGGTTAATGATCTGGTGTTGCCGTGAGCTGTGGTGTAGGTTGCAGACGCGGCTTGGATCCTGCACTGCTGTGGCTCTGGCGTGGGCCGGTGGCTGCAGCTCTGATTAGACCCCTAACCTGGGAACCTCCATATGCCGCAGGAGTGGCCCAAGAAATGGCAAAGACAAAAAAAAAAAAAAAAGTTTTATGTAAAAGGGGATGTTCGGTGAGTTCCCGCTGTAGCTCAGTGAGTTAAGAATCCGACTTGTATCCACGAGGATGTGCTATAGATCCCTGCCCTTGCTCAGTGGGTTAAGAATCCCACTTTGCCATAAGCTGTGGTGTAGGTTGCAGACGTCGCTCGGATCTGGTGTTGCTGGGGCCGTGCTGCAGATCTGCAGCTGCAGCTCCGATTAGACTCCTAGCCTGGGAACTTCCACATGCCGCATGTGTGGCCCTAAAACAATAAATAAATAAATAAATAATTTTAAAAGGGGGTCTGAAAGAGAGGCCTCTTTAGCTGCAGTCATGTTTTAATAAACAATAAAAGATGATTAGTAATAAGTATACTGAAAAATGTGCAATGTCACGGAAAATGGAAGTGGTACTGCTTATTCACACATTTACAGGACTGCTTTATATTTCAGAAACGTAGAATTACTCTCCAGATCCTTCTTTCTATCCAGACTTCATTTAATCCTTCCATCATTTCAACATAACTTTACATTTAGTGGAGTCCTGTTAGCTATTTTCTCAGGATCATTTGCTCATTCATTTATTCATTCATTTTCAAATGTGTGGAGCATCTCCTATGTGCCAGTCACTAATTTTAGGTGCCAAGGATTCTATGATACACAAAACATGACAAAAGCCCCACCCTCATGAAGCTGACACTGCAATGCCTAATAGAAAAACAAGATAAACAAGTTGGCCAGGGAGGGCTCAGTGAGTGAACACTCAAAGGAAGAGAGCTATCTTTTTCAGCAGGCAGTGTATTCTATGTAAACAGAAAGTAAAAAAGCTATGAGGTGGAAGGGGGGGCATGTTCAAGGAAGAGCAAAGAGGACATGTGGCTGGAATAGAGTGAACAAGGAAGAGAACAGTAGGAAATGAGAATGGTAATGTAACAGGGTCAGATCACACAGTTTTGTTTTTTTTTTTTCTCTCTCTCCTTTTAGGGCTGTAACTTTGGCATACGGAAGTTTCCAGGGTAGGGGTCTAATTGGACACATAGCTGCCGGCCTATGCTACAGCCATGGCAATGCCAGATCCGAGCCATGTCTGCAAACTATACCACAGCCTTACTCTCTGAGTGAGGCCAGGGATCGAACCCATATCCTCATGGATACTAGTTGGGTTCTTAACCTGTTGAGCCACAACGAGAACTACATAGATTCTTTAGATAATAGCTAGCTTTTTTCTGAGTGAGATGGAAAGCAGTTTGAGGGTTTTTCAAGAGAAAAATTTTAGGAATTAATGGAATGTTTGAGGGCTACTCACAGGGTTACTCTAGCTGTGTGCTTAGACTGGACTTTAGGGAAGCAAAGACAGAAGTAGGGAGATCAGTTAGAAAGTCACTTCTATAAACCAGGCAGAAGATGGTGGCATGGACCAGGATAAGAGCAGAGAGAATAGTGATACATGGTCAAATTAGAGAAGATACATTTTGGAGAGCCAACAGGATTTGCTGGTAGACCAGATGTTAGGTACGAAGCAGCGTCAAGAATGATACCAAGATTTCTGGTGCAAGCAGCTAGAAGAATGAAATTGGCATTAACTGAGACAGGGAAGGCTGCAGGAGAAGCTGGTTTGTGGATGACCACAGGAAGCTTGATTAGAGACACATTAAGTTAGATGTTCATTAGACATGTCCAGCAGGCATTGGATACACAGTTCTGGAGGTCAAGGGACAGAAAGAAACAGATTTGGGAGCCATCAGCATGTAGATGGTATTTAAAACCACGTGATGAGATGAGATCATTATCTTAGGGAATGGGACAAAAAAGAGGAGAGGATCAAGGACTGATCCTTGGGGAACCCCAAAACTTAGAGATAAGGGAGACGAAAAGGAATCAACAAGAGAAACCAAGATAGTACAGGAACTATGGATATGTAAAGAAAAGTTTCAATGAACTTATTAAGGTCCAATTAATGAGAAAAATCACAAGAACAAAAATGCAACCACTATGGACTCTGTAACACTGCTAAAATGATGTGTCTGGAAAGAACTGTAATGGAAGGAATGTTCCACTGACTTTTTTATATTTTTTCATGCCCATTGAGGAACACTGAGGAAAGGAAGAAGAGCCTGAACACAGACGCGGGCAACTGAGGGCAGTGCTATGTCCTGCTTCCTGATAACTGGCAACACTAAAGGCTAACAGGATAACTTGGGAATGCAGAAAAGGGCAAAGCAATTCAGAATCACGCCCTCAACAACTATTCACAGAAGAGCTATCTAATGCAAACTGCTATAAGGAGTACAAAAAAACTGATTTTGTGTAAGGAGTATCTTTCAGAGAATATGTTTGAAGCCCCATTACTTGAGGTAAATTTTAATACAGTGGCGAATCAAGTTTAATTTGTTTTCATCATCAAACAGGGTAGAAGAAGCCTCATGGTCACATATGCTATTTTTTGAAATCAACTTTTTACACAAATGAATGTAAAAATAGTTATTCAGGAAAAGGCAGAGGGTAGGAAACTAAAAGTTCAATTTAACCACACACCCAATGTCCTGAGTTTCCTCATCGCTCATACTAAAAATTTAAACAATTCTAGTAGCCAGTCTCAAGAAAAAGCCCAAGTCTAAGCAGACTCTTTGAACTGCCAACCTAAAGTAAAAAGGATTACCAGGATTAGGAAACAGCAATACCAATTCATAAATTTCCTGGCAACATTTTTTTAACCTTGGATTCCCAGCTTTGAGATAATTAATCACCAGTGTTTACTACCACTGGACTATTTCAGCATCAATTCTGTATAGTCATACTACCTATATTCCCAGTCCACCCACCCTGGGTGAGGCCAGTCATTCAAGGTAGATTCAGGATTGAATGAGGTGGGCAACACCCTAGGATCATATAGCCTTTAATGATCTTGATTCAGAATCTGATAATAGAGAATATCTTAATCCACAGGTGACCCACCCAGATAAAATGGAAATGAGATCAGCCCACATAACTTGACAGCTGAACTGGAATAAAGCTTCCAGGAATCACTGGGAAAGTTACCAGTGGACCATCCCAAACACTACCCTAAAGCAGTCTTCAAAGAAAAAGAGAAGACCTTCAAGAAGCTGTGGAGAAAATTAGGTAAAATATTCCATCAGACAGTAACTAAGCATCCACACACTGCATTACGGATACTGTATTAGAGGTTTTCCAGAAAACTACAAAATAGAAGTTGTGTCCCTGATGAAGAAAGAATAGAGCGGAAGTTGAAACCTAGAGATCACCTACAAATGTAACAATAACACATATCTAATACACTATAGTTGCATGTGATAGTTACATGTTATAGGGTTTGATCCCTGGCCTCGTTCAGTGGGTTAAGGATCCAGCGTTGCCATGAGCTGTGGTGCACATTGCAGACGCGGCTCGGATCTGGTGTTGCTATGGCTCTGGCATAGGCTGGCAGCAACCAATTAGACCCCTAGCCTGGGACCTGCATATGCCTCGGGTGTGGCCCTAAGACAAAAAAAGGAAAAATAAATAAATAAAACCCACTTTAAATATAAAGACACAGATAGGTTAAAAATGAAAGAATAGAAACAGATATAGCATGTAAACTCTGATCAAAAGGAGGCTGGACAGGCTATATTAATACTAGATAAGTTAAATTTCAGAATAAGAAAAATTAACAGTAATAAAAAAGAAAACTTCCTTTTACAATCTTTACCTATAGAGGGCAAGAGAGAGAAATAAAAAGCATAAAGATTGCAAAAGGAGAAGGAAAACTGTCCTTACTCAGTGATGGCATGGTCATCTACACAGAAAACTCTTGGAAATATATTAAAAAGCTACTAAAATTAGTCTCAAAACCAGAGGATATACGGCTGGTTTCAAGACTTAAAGTTACAGTATGCAAAATAGTGAAGTATTCCAAAGAGAGATAAAAAAACCTATATATTTATATAATGTATAACACATATAATATATAAAGATTATATATATCTTTTTTTAATTTTGCTTTTTAGTGCCACACCCATGACATATAGAAGTACCCAGGCTAGGGACTGATTTGGAGCTACAGCTGCTACCCTAGCCACAGACACACCGGATCCAAGCCAAGTCTGTGACCTACACCACAGTTCATGGCAACACCGGATCCCTAACCCACTGAGCGAGGCCAGGGATCCAACCCACCTCCTCACGGATCCTAACTGGGTTCTTTAACTGCTGACCCATGAAGGGAACTCTAAAGACAAACATATATTAGTAGAACAAAATAGAGTCCAGGACTCTGCACATATGATTTCAACAAAGATGTTATGGCAATTTAATGGGGAAAGGCAACATTTTCAACTAGTGGTATTGGAACAACTGGATATAAATATACCAAAAATAAAAAAATCCTTAACCTATGCCTTACACCAAACATAAAAAGTAACTCTAAATGGATTACAGACCTAAATGTTAGACTAAGATTCTAAAACTTCTAGACGGAAACACACAAGACAGTCTTAGTGACCTTGGGTTTAGGCAGTTTTTTAAATTGGTTTCTTTTTTTTTTGGCTGAGCTTGGGTCACACAGAAGCTTCTGGGCCAGGGAATGAATTCGTGCCAGAGCAATGACAATGCCAGATCCTTAACCTTCTGAGCCACCATGGAACTCCAAGATTTTTTAAGTAGGATGCAAAAAGCTTGAACAAAAAGGAAAAATTTGTAAATTGGACTTCATCAAAATGAAAACACTTTTGATCTTCAAATGACACTATTAAGGACATGAAAAAGCAAGCCACAGACAGGGAGGAAATATTTGCAAAACTTTTACTTCGTAAAGGATTTTGATCTCATAAAGGATTTGATCCTTCTTACACTTTAAGAGAATTAATCTGTTTTTTAAATAATAGGCAAAAATGTTGCACAGCTACTTTACCAAAAACCAACCAAATAAAAAAAACACAAATGTATAGACTGCCAACAGGCACATGAAAAGCTGCTCAAAATCATAAGTAATTGATTAGGGCAACATAAGTTAAAACCGTAATGAAATACTACTGTTCAGCCAAAAGAATGATTAAAATTTTAGAAACTGATGATACCAAATATTGAGGTGAATGTGGAGCAACTAGAACTATCACACAGCTAGTGGGAGTGTAAAATGTTTCAGCCACTTTGACAGTGGCTTATGAACTTAAACGTGTCCTTATCATATGACCAAGTAATCCTACCACTAGGTATTTACTTCAGAGAAATAAAGACATGTCCATACAATAACCTGCACTTCAGGAGTTCCCGTCACGGTGCAGCGGAAACGAATCCAACTAGGAACCATGAGGTTGTGGGTTCGACCCCTGGCCTCGCTCAGTGGGTCCAGGATCTGGCACTGCCGTGAGTTGTGGTGTAGGCTGCGGACGTGGCTCAGATCCTGTGTTGCTGTGGCTGTGGTGTAGGCCGGCAACTGTAGCTCCAATTCGACCCTTGGCCTGGGAATCTCCATGTGCTGCAGGTGCAGCCCTAAACAGCAAAAAAATAAATAAATAAGAATAACCTGCACTTCAATGTTTACACAGCTTTATTTATAACAGCCAAAAAACTGGAATGACTCCAAAATGTCCAACTGGTTAACAGATAAACTGTAGTTTAGGAGTGCCCATCATGGTTGGGCGGTAAAGATCCTGACTAGTGTCCACAAGGATGTTCAGTCCCTGGCCTCTCTCCGTGGGTTAAGGATCCAGCGTTGCCATGAGCTGTGGTGTGTAGACGTGGTTCGGATCTGGCATTACTGTGGCTGTGACGTAGAGTGGCAGCTGCAGCTCTGATTCGACCCCTGGTCTGGGAACTTCCATATGCTGCAGGTTCAGCTCTAAAAAAGACAACTAGGAGTGCCCGTCGTGGCGCAGTGGTTAACAAATCCGACTAGGAACCATGAGGTTGCGGGTTCGGTCCCTGCCCTTGCTCAGTGGGTGAACGATCTGGCGTTGCCGTGAGCTGTGGTGTAGGTTGCAGACGCGGCTCGGATCCCGCGTTGCTGTGGCTCTGGTGTAGTCTGGCAGCTACAGCTCTGATTCGACCCCTAGCCTGGGAACCTCCATATGCCGAGGGAGCGGCCCAAGAAATAGCAAAAAAAAAGACAAATAAATAAATAAATAAATAAATAAAATAAATAAAAAAGACAACTAAAACTGTGGTCTGGCCATACAGAAATAAAAAGCAACAAACTATTGGTATACCTAGTACGCGACAACACGGATGACTTTCGAAAGCATTATATTTAGTGAAGTTAGACACAAAAGGTTACATACTGCATAATTCCATTTATATGATTCTAGAAAGGGTAAAACATGAAATTTTAGAAATCCTAGAAAGTGAGAGAGAGCAGACCATAACTGCTAAGAGTGAGGGATTACAGAGAGTAAACTGACTACAAAAGCACATGGGAGAACTTTCTGGAGTGATGAGAATAATCTACATTATGACTGTGGTAACATAGTTCCACAGCTGTATACATTTGTAAAAATACATCACAGTGTATACTTAGGAGTTCCCATTGTGGCTCAGCAATAATGAACCTGTCTAGTATCCATGAAGGTGCAGGTTCCATCCCTGGACCCATTCATTGGGTTAAGCATCTGATGTTGCCGTAAGCTGCCATGTGAGCTGGCAGCTACAGTTCCAATTCAACCCCTAGCCTGGGAACTTCCATATCCGTGGGTGTGGCCCTATAAAGAAAAAAAATAAATAAAGTGTATACTTAAACTGGTGAATGTCTTCCTTAAAACATTCGTCAAACTCATGAAGTTGGAGTTCCCACTGTGGCACAACAGGTTAGGGATCCAGCATTGTCTCTGCAGCAGCTCAGATTCAATCCCTGGCCTGGGAGCTTCCATTTGCCACAGGTGCGGCATAAAGAAAAAAAAAAAAAAAACGCAAGGTATGTAAATTATATCTCAAAAGAGCCCATTTAAGAAAAGATGCTTCGGAGTTCCCATTGTGGCTGGCGCAGTGGTTAATGAATCCGACTAGGAACCATGAGGTTGTGGGTTCGATCCCTGGCCTTGATCAGTGGGTTAAAGATCTGGCGTTGCCGTGAGCTGTGGTGTAGGTCGCAGATGTGGCTCAGATCACGCTTTGCTGTGGCTGTGGTGTAGGCCGGCAGCAACAGCTCTGATTAGACCCCTAGCCTGGGAACCTCCATATGCCATGTGTGTGGCCCTGGAAAAGGCCAAAAAAAAAAAAAAAAAAGATGCTTCAAAAAGATTAAGATAAAAGCTATGAGTAGGAGACAATACTAATAATTATCATTTACCACATTATTATTGAACATATAATATATGCCAGGTGCTTAACTAGTACGATATATTTTAATCTCAAAGCCACTAAGTGAATTGGACATTATTAATTTTATTTGCTTTAATAGACAACAAGAGTGAATAGCTATTACGTAGCAGAGACAAGATGAGTGAATCTAGGCCTCTTTAACACAAAGTTGTACTCTCAGAAAAGAGTTCCACTTTACTGGAGTTCAAAAAGCACCTAACTGAGAATAACATGAGACAGAGCTCTTCAGGCAGGTAGAGTTTAACAATGTTCGTCTACAGGGAACAGAACATTAGTAGATATAAAGGAAGATTTTTATTCTATGCTTTAAATACTTCTGAATTGTTTAAAAATACTTTTAAACAAGCATGGTATACCTTCTAATTACGTATTTAAAAGATGTTTTATACATATATATACCCCAAGTATCAAATTCATAATGGGGAGTTCCCATTGTGGCGCAGAAGAAATGAACCTGACTAGGAAACCATGAGGTTTCCAGTTTGATCCCCGGCCTCACTCAGTGGGTTAAGGATCCCTGGCGTTGCCATAGGCTGTGGTGTAGGTCACAGATGTGGCTCGGATCTGGTGTTGCTATGGCTGTGGTGTAGGTTGGCAGCTATAGCTCTGACTGAACCCCTAGCCTGGGAACCTCCATATGCCATGGGTGCAGCCCTAAAAAGACCAAAAAAAAAAAAAAAACCCCACAATGGGTCCCTTTCTCTTGACTGCCATAATTTTTAAATTCTGAAATATTTATGAGTTCCTGCTGTGGTGCAGCGAGTTAATAAGAATCCAACTGTGGTAGCCTGGATCGCTGAGGAGGTGCAGGTTTAATCGCCAGCCTGATGCAGTGGGTTAAGGATCCAGTGTTGCTGCAGCTGTGGCACAGGTCACAGCTGTGGCTCAGATTCAGTCCCTGGCCTGGGAACTTCCATATGCCACAGATGTGGCCAAAAAAAAAAAAAAAAAAAAGAGTTGTGTAATATTTAGTAAAACACCCTCCTATATACTGCCTGATGTTTAAGAAGTGCTGACATCTAGAAACCAACCCTTGAAAATGGCTTATATTAATCCAAAATATATATGTAGATACCACATAAATATGGGTCAAATGATTAGTAATCACACATTAGCATATTTAAATTTTTAAAAGATCACAAGGACAAGACCTACAGAAAAAGTTTCTTCATATACATAAGCTAGCATCTGAAGCTCTTATGTTGAACTCTTTACTAGGAGATACTGGGATAATCACTTGTATCTAAAGTCGGCTCACAATTCAAATTGCCTAAGGAATCCTGATGGGACAAGATATACCAGAAGATTAAATTAATTAGTAGTCAAAGCTAATTAGCAGTAATGAGATTAAATAAGTAAATAAGATTAAACGCAGGTGGGGTATTAGGCAAAAATGTCTGAAGACAACAAGTTTGGTTTTAAGACTCCCCAAGGGTCTTCTTGCCTTCAGTCCTGCTCCTTTCATGTTACAATCGATAGAGAATTTTCATAACTTCAGCAATTTGGATATGAACAAAAGATAGTTTAAAAAATGCAGCAACATGAAACACTCGGGAAAGAAACAGGTTCTGAAATCCACTACAGAAAAATTTCAAGGCAGGGCTTGAACTAAAATATTTGGATAATATGACAGAAATAAAAACTACATGAGCAATGTTATGAATCATGAAAAGAAATCATAGAATATAGTAATGACTTAGATTTGGGGCTTATAAAATGGCTTGCTAATTTGTTTTCCCATAACCTAACTTACAAAGGTAAGGAAAAACAGAGACAGCATTATAAACAAAGTGGGTACTAAATAAGAAAGAGTTCCCGTTGTGGCTCAGCAGAAACAAATCTAACCAGCATCCTTGAGGCCGCAGGTTTGATCCCTGGCCTTGCTCAGGGTTAAGGATCCGGTGTTGCCATGTGCTGTGGTGTAGGTCACAGACCCCGCTGGGATCTGACTTGCTGTGGCTGTGGCGTAGGCCAGTGGCTCTAGCTCCGATTCGACCCCTAGCCTGGGAACCTCCGTATGCCACGGGTGCAGCCCTGAAAACAAACAAACAAACAAAAAACTAAGAAAAATCAAGGAAGAGGATATAAAATAGACATAGAAATTGAAAGACACTATAGTGGCAGAAATGAATGAATAAAGAAGATGTGATAAACATACACAACGGACTGTTACTCCGCCACACAAAAGAACACAATGCTGCCATTTGCAGCAACACAGGTGGACCTAGACAATACCATGTTTAAATAAGTCAGAGAAAGACAAACACTCTATGTTATCACTTACATGTGGAAGCTAAAAAAAAAAAGAAACAAATGTGTAAAACAAAAGAGAAATAGCCTAACATAGAGAGAGAACAAACTAGTGGTTACCAGTGAGGAAAGAGAAGGGGAAAGGGGGAAGGAAGGCAGGGGTGAGGGATTAAGAAACACAAACCACTGTGTGCAAAGTAAATGAGCAACAAAGACATACTGCACAGCCAAGGAAAACATAGCCATTATTTTGTAACAACTTTAAATGGAGTATAATCTATAAAAATACTCAATCACTATGTTGGACACCTCAAACGAATAAAATACGTAAGTCAATTATACTTTAATAAGTAAATTGATTAATTAAAATAAACATTATTTTATATTAAAAAAGACACCACAGTGGCCAAAAAAAAATTTTTTTTTCCTTGGGAAACTTACATAGAAATATCACTTTTACTAGAGAAAGATTATGAAGGGAGGGTTTTTTAAGACAGGAAAAGACGAGCTGTATTTTGTTATAATTAATTTAAAACTTGGGAAAGATATCTAGTTAGAAATATTCTGAGGACAATGCCACTGGGAATGTGACTGAGGAAATTTTAAAAAGTATAATGGAGGAGTTCCTGTCGGGGCCCAGGGGAAACAAGTCCGACTTAGGGGCCATGAGGTTATGCGTCTGATCCCTGCCCTCACTTAGTGGGTTAAGGATCTCGCGTTGCCATGAGCTGTGGTGTGGGTCACGGACAAAGCTCGGATCCTGCATTGCTGTGGCTGTGGTGTAGGCCAGCAGCTGTAGCTCCAATTCGACCCCCAGCCTGGGAATCTCCATATACCTCGGCGTGGCCCTAAAAAGAAAGAGAAAAAAAAAAGCATAATGGAGCAGGCTGCGTATCATCTATATCATGAATGTAACTGAAGCTCTCAGAATGAATTTCAGCAAGACATGGAGTGTAACGCAGAGCCAGGAAGAATCTCTACTGTAACTACAGATAAGGGAGAAAGTACCTTCTAAAAGAGAAACTGAAAACGTAAACCAAGCCAGATCTATACATGCACTTGCTTTCAAACTGCTCCCACCAGATGATCCACAGAGCCTTCAACCTCAACACAACCCACAAGGGGCCACCTTCCTTGCTCTCACCCGTTTCCCCGCTTGTATGGGTGACACCGCCATCCCCCCCCCCCACCCCCGACACCTGACAGAAACTTGAGCGTCTCCTATCTTTTCCTTCTCTCTTCCTACCCACAATCAAGTCGGGTGAATTACTGCTGTTAATTAAAGTTCTTAAAAATAGCCTCCTCTTTTACTTTCCTCTTTTCTATTCCCTGGTCCTTGCATGCAGATCTTCGACAAATTTCACCTGGACTGTTACAATAGTTTCAGAACAGGTTTCCCTGACTTCGATTTTTCTATATATTACCTTATCCAAATACAGACGAGTCTGCTTAATGATTTTCTAATGCATACACTCTGGGGATGTTGATGTGATAAAACCTAAACTGAGCAGAACACAGAAGCCTTCACAAGATCTTTCTGACATTCCCTCCTCATGTTCTGGGTCCCATCCAAGCTGAACTACTTCAATTTCCCCAGCTTGCTCTCTGACAGGCTATTCTCAGCCTGTGAAGCCTTGTCCCCCTTCCCTGTGGCTACCTCCTAACCATCCTTCAAATCTCAATTACTTGATTTTGCTTATTTCCTCTACTCTTTCCCTCCTTGACTAGAATCAACTTACAAGTAAGAGTTGTGTTGTTTGATCACCCATCACTTAGAGCAGTTGAATGACTGCATATTCATTAATTCCATAAGCATGTCCTGCCATAAATGTGCCAGCCCAGTGCTAGTTATTGGGTGATTAAGTGAATAAAAACAAAATTTGCCCAAACAACTAGAAACGATTAAAAAAAAAAGTTACCTCTTAGCTTCAGTTTCTTAGTTTAGTAGAGAGCAAAATAATTTATGAAAGAAGAAAACTTATTAAAGCCAGAGTCAGTTAAGAGGTAAGACTGTAATAAAATGTGAGTACTTGGAAATGGAGGGGCAACTGTAGTTTCTACAGTAACTAAGAACAATATATACTGTCCAATCATTTGCTCCATCTCAACTTCTTTTCTGCAGTAACTCAAAATCTGTTAAATAAATAGATGGATAGCTAAGGACAAGATTAACTGTTCATCAGAAGAAGACCATATATAAAGTGACCATATCTCAGAATGAAAACATGTTTAAGAACTCTTGCAACATTCATTGAAAACTCTGGTTAAACGCCCCCACTAAAACAAAGGAAAAAAGGAGTTGCCACTTCTGCTTAGCAGGTTAAGAACCTGACTGGTATCCATGAGGAAGCAGGTTCAATCCTGGCCTTGCTCAGTGGGTTAAGGATCTGGCATTGCCATGAGCTGTGGTGTAGGTCGCAGACATGGCTCAGATCCCGTGTTGTTGTGGCTGTGGTGCAGGCTGGCGGCTGCAGCTCCAATTAGACCCCTAGCCTGGGAACTTCCATATGCTGCATGGGTGGCCCCCCAAAAAGGAAAAAAAGAAGTATTATTTCATTTTACCTACAATATTTGTAGATTTAAAAATACAATTTGGGGAGTTCCCGTCGTGGCGCAGTGGTTAACGAATCCGACTAGGAACCATGAGGTTGCGGGTTCGGTCCCTGCCCTTGCTCAGTGGGTTAACGATCCAGCATTGCCGTGAGCTGTGGTGTAGGTTGCAGACGCAGCTCGGATCCCACATTGCTGTGGCTCTGGCGTAGGCCAGTGGCTACAGCTCCGATTGGACCCTAGCCTGGGAACCTCCATGTGCCGTGGGAGCCGCCCAAAGAAATGGCAAAAAGACAAAAAAAAAAAAAATTTGGTAGGTAATCATAACGGGTGTTAATTCCTTCATGCAGAGTACAAACACAGAAGTCTGTTAATGGGAGGAAAGTTACATATTTCTCTAGTGTCTCGTAGGAGTTGAAGAAGTAAAACAGAACTTACTGTCCATGAGGGTACCAACGGTGCTTAGTAGTAAAGAACATTTTGCTAAGTTGTTCTATCATGGGTCCTTGCTCTAAATGTTCACCTTTTTCTTCTAATCTGGTTTTCAGCACTAGATCATGTGTTTCTTCAATATTATGTACAGGATCTGGACGAGGGATAGGCTACAAAATAATCAGCAATGAACAACATCAAAATGTAGGAAGGTTAATGAGCACCTGATTCAGTTTACAACAAAATAATTACCACACTCAGGAATTCTTTACAGTAACTCAAGGTAGGTAAGTCAGTCATTAGAACACAGTTTCAATTAGTAGCATTATTCATTAAAGAATTATAAATATTTTCCTTCTCATATTAAGTTTTGGCTTCCTTTCCAATAATAAAGTTCTTATTTATTTAAAGTTATCTTGGAGTTCCTGTCGTGGTGCAGTGGTTAACGAATCTGACTAGGAACCATGAGGTTGCGGGTGCGATCCTTGCCCTTGCTCAGTGGGATAAGGATCCAGCGTTGCCATGAACTGTGGTGTAGGTTGCAGATGTGGCTCGGATCCCGAGTTGCTGTGGCTTTGACCTAGGCTGGTGGCTACAGCTCCGATTCGACCCCTAGCCTGGGAACCTCCATATGCTGCAGAAGCTGCCCAAGAAAATGGCAGAAAGACAAAAAAAAAAAAAACAAAAAAAAAAAAAAAAGTTATCTTCCCCCAATAATAAAGTACTTATTACTTTAGTTTCTATTTCTCAAAACTATAAATTGTGCCCCCCTCCTTTTGGTCTTTTCAGGGCCACACCCATGGCATATGGAGGTCCCCAGGCTAGGGTCTAATCGGAGCTGTAGCTGCTGGCCTACACCACAGCCACAGCAACTTCAGATCTATGCTGCATCTGCAACCTACACCACAGTATGCAACAACACAGGATCCTTAACCCACTGAGTGAGGCCAGGGATCGAATCTGGGTCCTCATGGATACTAGCCAGATTCATTTCTGCTGAGCCATGATGGAACTCCATGTGCTATTTTTTAACTTAAAAAGTTTTCAGTCTCTACCTTGCATATCATTAAAGCGAGAAACAATGAAAAACTTTTAATTGAAAATGCATTTCTTATATCCAAAACATGCAGGAAATTTTTCAAAGTTTTCATTTTAGACAACTGAAATGCCATCAAACGATGCTTTATGGTAATGTATTTTTTTCCCCTGAAGACATTAATTACTAAAAATCTCATCTCTTCCCACCACATGAGTGATATATAATATATGCTGTATCCATCATCAACAGTGGCTGACTAAAGCCCTTCAAAATCAGTGTCCTGCAAAATCAGATTCCCGATAATTTATGTATGAAGTGATAACATGTAACACAAGACTAACATTGCCTTGCTTCACAAATACCATTTATAGGTATTACAACACATGAAAATCTGATTTACAATCAGAAAAGAAGTAATTCAAACACAGATGTATTCTTTATATTCATACACTATCCATGACAACTACTACATTCTACCACTGTATTGTTATAGCATATATTCATATTCATTTAGCTTATGTACATGAAAAAACAAAACCTTTTTAAAAGGCAATATAGTAAGTGCAAGACTAGCAAGTCCCTCCCTCCTTCTCTCTTTCTCCCTCCCTTTTCCCCCTCCCTCTTTTTTTTAAAAGCAGCACTCATGGCACGTGGAAGTTCCCATGCCAGGGATCAAACCTGTGCCACAGTTGAGGCCTGTGCCACAGCTGCAGCAAGGCCAGATATTTAACCTGCTGTGCCACTAGGGAACTTCTTAGTTTCTTCTCTTTATGTCACTATACTTGTTGCTAAAGATTAAATGTTTTATCAGCTATAGTGGAATAAATAAATCAATAAAGCCTAAATGTTTCAAATATTATCAAGTACCAATGTTTGTCTCTCTTCCTATTCCCAAGCAGGCTCAATTCTATTCTATCATAAATACTTTCTGCTTTGTATGATTAAAAATATTTTCTTTTCCAGGCACACAGATAAAGGACATTTAGACAGAAATCTAAACCAAAAGCCTCTGCAGACTTGGAACTGATTTTTAGGTTGTATTTGATCTCCTTGATCAAACTTCAAAGAAATGATACAAAAATATTTCAGTAAAAAGGAAAAAATAAAATAAAACTGAATGTCAACTCTAAAAAACATTCAGAACTGTCATCCTGAATTTCCCTTTTAAGGATTTTCAAATATTTGGGAGTTTCCGTTGCGGTGCAGTGGTTAACAAATCCAACTGGGAACCATGAGGTTGCAGGTTCTATCCCTGCCCTTGCTCAGTGGGTTAAGGATCTGGTGTTGCCGCGAGCTGTGGTGTGGGTTGTAGATGCGGCTCAGATCCCGCGCTGCTGTGGCTCTGGCGAAGGCTGGTGGCTACAGCTCCTACTCGACCCCTAGCCTGGGAACCTCCATATGCCACGGGTGTGACCCAAGAAAAGGCAAAAAGACCAAAAAAAAAAAAAAAAGAATTTTCAAATATTTGAAATTTCCACTTTTGAAATATTCCACTCAATTAACCACTAAAAAGAATCGCCTAGTACTTAATTTTTATTTTTCCTAATCATTATTTTTTGCCCCGGCTTAACATCTTCATTTACCTAAAGTAGAAATCCTAAATTCTAGAAAAACATTTTTATTTTTAATAAAACATAGTAAGTCTGGCCGAAACAGAAAGAAAGAACTTTTTAGCTGGCCATGGAAAATAATCAACATCTTTTGGATTCAAATGTGAATTACTACAAAACCAAAGATACAAATCATCTTAACATTCTCAAAGCCAGGGTCAGTCGGTATTTCTGCACACAACCAGGAGCTCGGTGTGCAATGTATGGTTTTTAGGATCTAGAGAGTCATAGGACCCACTAGAGTTGCACCTACTTCCTTGAAGAAAAAAAAGCAAATCTAAACTTTAAGTCATGTTTGAATAAAGTTATTTAATGTTATGTACTATCTTACGAAATTTGTAAATGTGGATTTAAAAAGAACATACTTTAGGAGTTCCCCTCATGGAGCAGTGGAAACAAATTCAACTAGGGACCATGAGGTTGCAGGTTTGATCCCTGGCCTCGCTCAGTGGGTTAGGGATCCGGCATTGCCATGAGCTGTGGTGTGGGTCACAGACATAGCTCAGATCTGGTGTTGCTGTGGCTGTGGTGTAGGCCAGCGGCTATAGCTCTGATTGGACCCCTAGCCTGGGACCTCAATATGCCTAAAAAGACCAAAGACCAAAAAAAAAAAAAGAATTTAACAGTGACATGTTTTCAAGACTGTTTCTTACTGTGAATAAAGCTCAATTTATAATTTATTACCTGAGAAACAAAAAAATTCCATGGTTCTCCATGTGACTGTCTCTAGGCCCTAAAACAGAAAACCCTCAGGCACGAAGACAGAAGACCAAACTGACTTATTTAATTAACAAATATTCCCAGCACAGAGGGATCCGGCATTGCTATAGCTGTGGCACAGATCACAGCTCTGGCTCAGATTCAATCCCTGGCCTGGGAACTTCCATATGCTGCAGGTGCAGCTGAAATAAATAAATAAATAAATAATTTATTGTGTACCTACCAACTACAGGGTGTAATTGCAGGTGCTAAGGATATCGCAGAAAACAAAACAGACAAGGCCCGGTCCTCACAGAGCTTACATTTTAATGGAGGGCCATGGACAGAAAAGCAAGAAACTATCCAGTATGCCAGAAACGATACACACCTTTGAGAAAAATAAAGCAAAGAAGGATTAGAAGGAATCCAGGAGCAGGGGTACTACTTTAAATGCAGTGGCCAAGGAAGGCCATAACAAATAAGAATAACAAATAAGAAAAGATCTAAAAATAAGCTCTGAGGATTTCCGGGGAACAAGCATTCCAGGCAGAGGAAGCAGCAACTGCAAAGGCTGAGACAGGAGCTTCCCAAGTATGTGCTTAAAGATTGGGGGGAGGCGACTGTGGAAGCACTGGGGTAATTCCATGTGAGCTGACTAGAGAGAGAGGAACACTGAGGATGTGGGAGAGGACTCAACTGCTGTAACAAAGGCAGTACAGCCAGAAAGGGGGTCAGGGAGATGGGCACACATACAAGGCAGTGGCTGTGATGATGCCCATGGAATCTATGACAGGCAAGAAGAGAAAGGAGGATGTATGAGACACATGAGGCTGTGAAAGAGTGGCCCATACCTACTGACGCAGGTCTTCACGAGAGGATGAGTCATTCTTAGAGCTAGGAAATGACGGGGAGTTGGTAGTAAGCTAGCGGAATTCTTAAAAATTTTTTGGGAGGAAGGAGAAGTTGTTATTTGTGATTAAAATATCTCTAGGGTTATAACCATGGGGGCTGAGGTAGGGAGGAAAGATCAAGAAGAGGCCAGGAGAAGAGGCAGATCATCTACATGGACACTGAAACAACAAAAAAAAACAGGAGAGAAACAGTGTTGGAAAGAGAATTTATCTAAAATATTTAAAGAAAGGATTGGGGAGGAGGTAAGAAGTGAAAAACTTGGGATGACAGAAAACAGCAAAAAAATAAAAAAAAAGATTACACAGATAGTATGGTTTAATGACGCAAACTACCAAGCTAGAGAGTGTTGAGGAGGAGGAAAGATGATGCGGATATGACACGGAGGAGCCACAGGGACACCTCTGGGTTCAGTTAAAATAAAAAAAGGGGGGGTTAGGAGAGAAAACTGCAACTCCTTAAGAGCACTAGGGAAGCAATGGCACCAGGGCACATCCAGGTTTCTGTTAGAGTCAGAAGATGAAGGCAACATTCTAGAAGTTAACATTACGGGATATTTTTAATGATGGTAGCAAGTTCTAAAAGAACAGTGGAAAAGTTCTGAGAGTTGGGAAGGATAGGAAAAGCGCCAGATTTGGGGATGCAAAGAGCCATGTGGGATGAGAGTCTATATACTGAGAAATGACCTCATAGTCTTGGGCTTCTTAGCCTAACAGATAAAACAGGGATAAAGCACATAATCAGAAATACCACACAAAACAACAATTGAAGAAGGCACACTATGGTATGAGCTGGAGGTTTACAGGCAAACAAACAAAAAAGGTACTGGATTATTGCCTTGATGTCTAGCTAGAACACAAAGCAGGATGACTAAATGGTGTGGTTAAAAAGGAAATACAGGAGCTCCCTAGTTCAGCAGGTTAAAGATCTGGTATTGTGACTGCTGTGGCTTGGGTTTGATTTCTGGCCTGGGTACTTGCACATGCCATGAGCACAGCTAAAACAAACAAACAAAAACAAAAAAACAAAAAAACGGGGAAAACAAAATAGCAAAATTAAAAAAAAAAAAAAAAAAGGAGTTCCTGTGGGTGGCCCAGCAGTAATGAACCTGACTAATATCCATAAGGAGACAGGTTCAACCCCTGGCCTTGTTCACTGGGTCAAGGATCCAGTGTTGCCATGAGCTTTGGTGTAGGTAGAAGATGCAGCTCAGATCTGGTGTTGCTGTGGCTGTGGTGTAGGCTGGCAGCTAAAGCTCCAATTCAACCTCTAACCTGGGAACTTCCATAGGCCATGAGTGTGTCCCTAAAAGGACAAAAAAAAAAAAAAAGGCACAAATTAACAAATTATTCAGTCAAATCAACAAACCAAACATTATCAAACATAGAAAAAGGCTTCAAGAAATAATAGGAAGAAATTCAAATATGAAATGATAAAAAAAACTTGCATCAGGGTTTGTCTGTTTTTTGTTTTTTAGGGCCACACCTGAGGCATAGGAAGTTCTTGGGCTAGGGGGTCAACTTAGAGCTGCAGCTGCTGGCCTACACCACAGCCACAGCAACACCAGATCTGAGCCACATTTGCAACCTATGCTGCAGCTCACAGCAATGCTAGATCCTTAACCCACTGAGTGAGGCCAGGGACTGAACTTGCATCTTCATGGATACTAGTCAGATTCTTAACCTACTGAATCACAATGAGAACTCTTTGGGTCAAGTTAAATAAATTGCATTAAAAACAAAAACAGGAGTACCCGTCGTGGCGCAGTGGTTAATGAATCCGACTAGGAACCATGAGGTTGAGGGTTCGATCCCTGCCCTTGCTCAGTGGGTTAACGATCCAGCGTTGCCGTGAGCTGTGGTGTAGGTTGCAGACGCGGCTCGGATCCTGCGTTGCTGTGGCTCTGGCGTAGGCCGGGGGCTACAGCTCCGATTGGACCCCTAGCCTGGGAATCTCCATATGCCTTGGGAGTGGCCCAAGAAATAGCAAAAAGACAAAAAAAAAAAAGGACACCACACCAAAAACCTATAAAAATGAAAAGGCAGAAAACTGTAACTCAGATAAGGGAGAAAGAAAAAACCTCAGAAAAACAGCTAAGTGATCTGGAAAAAAGACTTTAGACTGATGATGCTGAAGATGATGCAAGACAATGGAAATAAGCTGGAGGCAAAGATTGATAATTTACAGGAAACACTGAGCAAAGAAATACAAGATTTAAAACTTAAGCAAGCAGAGATGCAAAATACATAACAAATAAAAAATTCATTAGAAGCAACCAAGAGCAGAATACAGGAGACAGGAGAACAAATAAGTGAGGTGGAGGACAAACTAGTAGAAATCACTGATGTGGTACAGAAAAGAGAAAAAGATTGAAATGAAGAGCGTCTCAGAGAATGCTGGGACAACGTTACACACACCAACATCCGTATTATAGGGGTGCCAGAAGGAAAAGAGAGAGAGAAAGGGACAGAAAAAATATCTGAAGAGATAATAGCCAAAAACTTCCCTAACATGGGAAAGGAACCATTCACTCAAATCCAGGAAGCACAACATACACCATATAAAATAAACCCAAGGAGGAACACCCCGAGACACATACTAATCAAACTGACCAAAATTAAAGACAAGGAGAAAATACTGAAAGCAGCCAGGGAAAAGAAACAAATAACATACAAGGGAACCCCAGTGAGGTTATGGGCAGATTTTTCAGCAGAAACTCTGGAGGCCAGAAGGGAATAGCACCATGTACTTAAAGGGATGAAAGGAAAAAACATCCAACCAAGATTACTTTACCCAGCAAAGCTCTCATTCAGATTTGAAAGAGAACTCAAAAGCTTCACAAGCTTTTTTTTGTTTGTTTTATAGATACACAAAAGCTAAGATAATTTGGCAATGCTAAATCAGCTTTACAATAAATACTAAAGGAAATTCTCCAGGCAGAAAAGGCCACAACTAGAAACAAAAATACCACAAATGATAAGGCTCTCCAGTAAAGGCATATCTACAGTAAAGATAGGAAATCATCCATACACAATTATGCTACCAAAATCAGAAATCATGAGAAGAGGAAGGTACAAATGTGGGACAATGGAGATGCACTTGCAATTAAGAGACCAACAACTTAAAACAATCTCATATATATATAGACTCTTATATCAAAAGTTTAGGGCAACTGCAAACCAAAAACCTACAACTGATACACAAACAAATAAGAAAAATCAACTCAAATACAACACTAAAGATAGTCATCAAACCACAAGAGGAGAGCACAAGAGAAAAAGGGAAGAAAAAAGAGCAACAAAATCAAATCAAGCAGTTAATAAAATGGCAATCAGAACACACAAAAAAAATTAAAACAAATTCTCCAACATTAAAAGGATTATCAGAACCAAGATAATTAAAAGCTGTAAATCAAGTATAGCAAAAAAAATTTTTTAAATGAAAATTATGAAGGAGTCCTCTAAATCCAAATGTTTCATAATTTATTAGATTGCAATATAGAGTAATACAGGACAATGTGTTTTTAAAAATTTATGAGGTATGTTTGATCCCTAGTCAGAAATCTACCAAACTGTAGACCAGAAAACTGATACCATAATTGTGTGTGGGTGTTCGTTTTGGCATGCAGTAGTTCCTGGGCCAGAGATCAAACCCACACCACAGCAGTGATAATGCTGGATCCTTAACCACTAGGCCACCAGGAACTCTCCATAATTCTGTTTAAATGGTTCACTCTGTAAATCAAAAAAAGCCTTTAGAGAAACAAGATGAAAATAAATAAAAGAGAAAAATCCAAACAGTAAAATAAAAAAAGCCAAAAGAAGATCTAAACCTAATAATGTCAAACAATTCCCCTCGCTTTGAGTAAAGAAGTGTGAATATTTCTAAAAACAAATTAAAAATTTGAAGAGATTACCCCATACATACTTTTGTGTGTTCGTATGGAATGTCCACAGAAGGGTGATAGCATACTATTGTCTTGCCATCAGATGTCAAAGCAAGCTCTACTTTGCTAAAAAAAAAAAAAAGAATGTTTTAGAAAGTTATAGAAGGCAGAATAATTATTAGAGCTAAAATTTGTTCATCATAAATCCCTGAAGAATAAATGCCATGTCACTGGACTAGTAAACTTGTGCCCATATCACAGGGGACAACTCAGACCATCCCACAAAATACGTCAGCTTAACTACCACAACAAACCTTTAAGGCATTACCCATTACTTTACCTAAATTATTCTTCAAATTATTTGTTTTCCAAATCTTTGGACGAGATCTCCCTGTTCAGTCATCATTACTAATAGAAATTTCCTTATCTAAAAGCTATCTTCAAAAAGCCGTAAGGGGAGTTCCCGTCGTGGCACAGTGGTTAACGAATCCGACTAGGAACCATGAGGTGGCGGGTTCGGTCCCTGCCCTTGCTCAGTGGGTTAACGATCCGGCGTTGCCGTGAGCTGTGGTGTAGGTTGCAGACGCGGCTCGGATCCCGCGTTGCTGTGGCTCTGGCATAGGCCGGTGGCTACAGATCCGATTCAACCCCTAGCCTGGGAACCTCCATATGCCGCGGGAGCGGCCCAAGAAATAGCAACAACAACAAAGACAAAAGTCAAAAAAAAAAAAAGCCGTAAGGCAATTACTTGAATTATTAAAGCTGAAGATCAGCAAAATACATAATCTTCCAGGTAAAGGATCACTTGTATTTCCAACCACAAAGACTACAGCTGGAGTTCTCATTGTAGCTCAGCAGGTTAAGAACTTGACTAGTATCCATGAGAACTCAGGTTCAATCTCGGGCCTTCCTCACTGGGTTAAGGATTCAGTGATGCCATGAACTGCAGCATAGGTCACAGACGTGGCTCAGATCTGGCGTGGCTGTGGCTGTGGCATAAACTGGCAGCTGCAGCTTCAATTCGACCCTGAGCATGAGAATTTCTATATGCCTCGGGGTACGGCCCTAAAAAGCAAAACAAAAAAGACTGCAGCTGAGCACTTTTTCTAGATCAGCATTTCTTCAAGCATCTTTTAACACATATTAAGACTCAAATCTTTTCAGGTTCAAAAAGTGCTCCCTATTCCCTAATCTAATTTCATCACTATCTTAATACTTATTAAACATACAATTCAAACTGGTGCCAAGAAGGAAGAAAAAAAATTTCTTTTTTTGGTCTTTTGAGGGCTACATCTGCAGCGCATGGAGGTTACCAGACTAGGGGTCAAATCAGAGCTGTAGCCATGGCCTACGCCACAACCGCAGCAACTCAAGATCCGAGTCTCGTGTGCAAACTACACCACAGCTCAGGGCAACATCGGATCCTCAGCCCACTGAGCAAGGCCAGGGATCAAACCTGCATCTTCAATGGATACTGGTCGGGCTCCTTAACCACTGAACCATGATGGGAACTCCCCCAAAAATATTTTTGTTTAAATTTGCTAGGAGTTCCCTTGTGGCTCAGAGGGTTAAGAATCCAACATTGTCACTGCTGTGGCTCTGGTTACAGCTGTAGTGCAGGTTCAATCCCTGGCCCAGGGAACCTCCACGTGCTTCATGCATGACCGAAAAAAAAAAAAGAAAAACTGCAATAAAAACAACTGAAGAAAATATGTTGTAGTTTCTGCACATAAGACTCTGCTATAAAGATAAAAGACATTTCATTCATGTTATTTCTGGTTGTAAGCATACTGACTAGAATTGAGTAAGTACCAAATAAATTGTGGCTGGATTAAATATTTATAATTTAGGATTATTCAATGTCAACATAAGATAAGGTAAATAGCTGCTTAAGCTAACAGATATGAACTCTAAGAGAAAGCCATAAAAACTAATTAACTTCTCCAAAAAAGCTAAAGAATGACTCAAGAAGAAAAGAGCATCTCTAACAGCACATCTGTCTTATAAGAAATGAAGTATTGGCGTTCCCGTCGTGGCGCAGTGGTTAATGAATCCGACCAGGAACCATGAGGTTGCGGGTTCAATCCCTGGCCTCAATCAGTGGGTTAAGGATCCCGTGTTGCCGTGAGCTGTGGTGTGGGTTGCAGACACGGCTCGGATCTGGCATTGCTGTGGCTCTGGCATAGGCCGGGGGCTATAGCTCTGATTAGACCCCTAGCCTGGGAACCTCTATATGACGTGGGTGAGGCCCTAGAAAAGGCCGAAAGACAAAAAAAAAAAAAAAGAAGTATTCACTGAAACAGTGATAATGATTTTTTTTTTTGGTTTTTTAGAGCCACATCTGCAGCACATGGAAGTTCCCAGGCTAGGGGTTAAATCAGTGCTACAGCTGCTGGCCTATGCTACAGCCACACCAGATCCAAGCCGTATCTATGACCTTCACCACAGCTCATAGGAACACCAGATCCTTAACCCCCCGAGTGAGGACAGGGATCCAACCCCCATTCTCATGGATACTAGTCAGGTTCATTTCCACTGAGCCACAACGGGAGCGCTGAAAATTATTTCTATTTTAAAAGGATTTGTAAGCCCAGAGACTGGATAAATAAGATCACTGAAATAATTGTTAAAAACAAAGTTAGAGAAAGGATAATCAGAAAATAAAGCAGAAAATATCAAAACAAGAATTAAAATTAGGAGTTCCCGTCGTGGTGCAGCAGAAACGAATCCGACTAGGAACCATGAGGTTGAGGGTTCAATCCCTGGCCTTGCTCAGTGGGTTAAGGATCCAGTGTTGCTGTGAGCTGTGGTGTAGGTCGCAGACATGGCTCAGATCTGGCGTTGCTGTGTCTGTGGTGTAGACCGGCAGCAACAGCTCTGATTGCCTGGGAACCTCCATATGCCTCGGGTGCATCTCTAATAGGACAAAAGATAAAAGACAAAAAAAAAGAAAGTTAAATCATTTCAGACAGAGCTAACAGCTTTTTTTTTCCAACTAGATTTTAATACTTACCAATTATAGTTATCTGGAAGAGAAGAATATGTAGATTTATGACAAACATAATATGAAGCACTGTCTGCAAAAAAACCCAAACAGTAAAATGGATTTAGTTAGTTTGAGCAGCACAGCTCTTCACACAAATGTAAAGCTAGTTTCACTCATTCAACCAATGCTGACTGTATTCACCATGAAAGGGCACTGTACTTGGGGCTAGGGATCCAACAAGAAAGATCCGGTCCCTACTCTCAAAAGGGTACAAGTCTAGTGAAGCACAGACAAGTAAACAATCCCAACATAAAGATAAGCCCTGCTAGGAATGGTAAGTCCTGGGAGTGAGAGGGCACACGGATTAAAAACAGGAGTGTGGAGATGATACTTAAGGTGCTATGAAGGAACGGAGTAAGCTGGAGTTATTGGGGGATAAGTACAACGTTCCTTGTGGAGGGACTAAAAAGTGCCAAAGACTAGAGGGAAGAAAGGGCACGAAGGTTTTGAGTATTCTAAAAACTTTAGGGATTCCTGCTGTGGCACAGTTGGTTAAGGATCCGGAATTGCTGCATGTGCAGCATGAGTCATAGCTGCTGCTCAAATTTCATCCCTGGCTTAAGAACGTCCATATGTCACAGATAGGGCCAGAAAGAAAAAAAAAAAACCATTTTACTATGATTGGAGGGCATGATTCATAAAGGGGTAATTTTTAAGTGATAAAATACAAAATAAACTGTTCAAAGTTAACTTTCTTAATCAAAATGCTGACAATTCAAAGTATATCCCCCCCCCCCCCCCGCCTTTTTTTTCTTTTTGCCTTTTCTAGGGCTGCTCCCAAGGCATATGGAAGTTCCCAGGCTTGGGGTCAAATCGGAGCTGTAGCTGCCGGCCTACACCAGAGCCACAGCAACTCGAGATCCAAGCCGAGTCTGTGACCTACACCACAGCTCACGGCAACGCCGGATCCTTAGCCCACTAACCAAGGCCAGGAATCAAACCCGCAACCTCATGGTTCCTAGTCGGATTAGTTAACCACTGAGCCACGACGGGAACTCCTCCCCTTTTCAATACCTGCAAATTTAAGAGCCATAATTACTTCAAGGTTTGTAAAAAGTTCTTCTTGTTCAGAGAAATGGTATTCTTTTAAACACAAAGAAAAAAAGTTAAACGTAGCTCAGTATGGTTAATTTTTTTTTTTTTTTTTTTTAATATTTTGGCTAGGAGTTCCCATTGTGACACAGTGGAAACGAATGCAACTAGAATCCATGAGGATGCGGGTTCCATCCCTGGTTGCTCTCAGTGAACACATGTTTAACTGCATTTTGATATGATCTATAAAAGCTGGTAGTCCCACTTCATTTTCTTTTTCAGCTGCGTTGGAGTATATGGGGTTCGTGGGCTAGGGATCAGATCTGAGCTGCAGTTGTGACCTACTATGCCGAAGCTGCGGAAATGCTGGATCCTTTAACTCAACGTGCCAGGCAGGGATTGAACCTGTGTCCTGGTGCTGGAGAGACACCACCGACCCCATTGCACCACAGTGGGAAACCCCAACTTCATTTTCAAATGTTCAATATTTTAAATCACTGCAGGGAAGGTGGTACAGCATAGAGTAAACTGGGAAGACACAGGTTTTGATCATAGCTCTAATTTGCTCTGGTTGAGTTTCTGAGGGCCAGAGAACTCAACTTCCTTCAACTTCAGAAAAAGAATAATGCCACATGACAGGTATGTTATTCAAAGTTGTAAAGAAGAAATGATTTAATATGCTTAAAAGTTGTAAAATTCCCATGCTGACTGTATATTTTGGAAGGTTTTAAATGTTCCTTCTGGAATACAGGGAGGCTTTTTTATTTGTGCTCATCGAAGCATTCAATCACAGTTTTGTTTCACTTTTAATCTTAATGTCCTCCCTTTTTGTATAAAATAGCAATAATAATAGCAATAATACTACTTTACCTTCAATAGTACTAATAGAAATAGTGTAGAATAAGAGGCTTAAGGATGAAAGAAGTGAAAACGCAATAATTTTCTAGAGTAACCCCAATTAATTCTTTGCCAATTAGATATTCTGACAACTCCAATCCACTGAGATCCATTCAACAAACTTTTCTTTTTTCTTTTAGGGTTGTACCTGTGGCATACGGAAGTTCCCAGGCTAGGGGTCAAATCAGAGCTGCAACTGCCAGCCTACGACACAGCCAGAGCAATGCCAGATCCGAGTAGCATCTGCAACCCATGCCACAGCTCTCAACAACACTGGATCCTTCCTTAACCCACTGAGCCAGGCCAGGGATCAAATCTGCATCCTCATGGATGTTAGTCATGTTTTTGGTTTTTTTTTTTTTTTGGTCTTTTTGCCATTTCTTGGGCGGCTTCCGCGGCATATGGAGATTCCCAGGCTAGGGGTCTAATCAGAGCTGTAGCCGCCGGCCTACACCACAGCCACAGAAACGTGGGATCCGAGCCGTGTCTGCAACCTACACCACAGCTCATAGCAACACTGGATCCTTAACCCACTGAGCAAGGGCAGGGACCGAACCCACAACCTCATGGTTCCTAGTCGGATTCGTTAACCACTATGCCACGATGGGAACCCCTTATATTACTTTTTACCCTAGCCTTCAAACAACTCTTTTCCTTTTAACTCAATAAACAAACGTTCAATTACAAATGGTAGTAAACAGGAAACACGGAGGACGAGAATAAGGTCAGGCAGAGATGTATAAAAAAAGTTGGCTGACTAGTAAACATGAAAATGCAAAACGACTGAAGCCTTCTAACCATGTCTGCTTTAGAATGGGAGAAAGCAATTTACAGAGAGAAAAAAGGAAAGTAAAAACAAGATTGATTGGGAAATAAGATTTCAATAGCCTGTTCATTTATATAGGTCAATGTTTTGACTATCAAACACATATTCATAGGTTTTGAAAAAATATTACACTACATTTCTTTAGAAAAGGACAAATTACACTCTAAAAAATTACACTCTAAAAAATTACATAGAAAAAAATCAAAAAGGTTACATCAAAATATTAACAATGATCATTTTTGTAAGATGGAATCAGTAAATGTGCCCCTTATTTGCTACCTTTAAGAACTACTAAAGTATTATGTGAAATATAATAAATACCAGTGATTCAAATCAGAAAAAGTTCCTCTTATTCAATTCCTCACTTGACCTCAGATAAATCCCACTTGTGGTCTACACAGATAAATTTATTGATCCACATCTTTTATTCTGCATTTACACATACATACATGGTAAATCATCTTTTAAACACATAAATGAGATCCTGCAAAAGATATTACTCTATCACATACTTTCCCCCCTCTATATAGAAATCTTTCCACGTTATACTCCTATACAGTAGCAGGCACGTACAATAATTAAACACTTTAAATTTTCTACAATGAACACATATTACTATAATATTTGAGAAAGTTTAAAACTTTTTAAACATTAAAAAAATCACTTACTTTGAATTGGAAATAAATGTTTCAAGATAGTTCTACTTGATATCACCCATTTTACTGCTGCCAGTGCCATAGTGAATCAAGATGATTATCAGTTAGTATGAAAGAAGATGATCTGAAAAGAAAGTGTTTTTTAAAATCTGCTTCTAGGTATACCTATATTTCATCCCTGTGTGAGAGAAAGAAAAGTCAGTATTACCTATGATAAATTAAAGTGACACAATACACTGAATATGACAAAAAAGGATCACTACCTACAACTACAGCACCTAACACAAAACTTTTCAACAACTTTCCAGAGTTCCCACCATGGCTCAGTGGGTTAAGAACTCGAATAGTATCCATGAGGACGCAGGTTTGAACCCTGGCCTCGCTCAGTGGGTTAAGGATCTGATGTTGCCAGAGAGCTGCAGTGCACTGCTGTGGCTGTGGCGTAGGCTGGCAGCTGTTTTGACCCCTCCAATTTGACCCCTAGCCTGGAAACTTCTATATGCCACGGGTGTGGCTGTAAAAAATAACAATAAAAATAAACAACTTTCCATTCCCATGCAACACAGGACAAAGAGCAACATCCTCAAAATATAAGATTAAAAACCCCAGCATTATGTCCACTACTCTTTTCCTTAAATGGGAATTTCTCAGTACCTAGTGTAGTTCCTTCCATTCAATGAGTGCTCAACCAATGTGTAAATAACTCTTAGAAACAGTCACTCACACAGGCTACAAGTCACTCACACAGGCTACACTGGGAATTCTCCTTTCATAAAGCTCTTATGTCTGTGTACTACCTCCCAGGTACCACACACAAGATCTTCTTACACCTCTTAAGGTGGTATTCTGTTTCTGACTAAATGAAATGTTAAACGAGAAGGCCTAGCCTTGGCTTATTGAATACTTATTTAAATATTAGAAGAATGCATATAAACACCTAAAGTCCCAAATACAATTTCGTCTCTTCAAAGTTCTTTAACTTTCCAAGGTGCTTCCATCATCATTTATTTTGCTCTCCTATTAATCGGAAGAGGTATATTTATTTTCATTCATGAAGAAACTAAAGTAAAAAATTTAACTTGCTTCCAATAATTTTAGAATCAATCACTTACAAACTGGGCAAGTTTGGGCAATAACCCTCTGTTCCTTCCACAGTAAAATGGGGAAAAACAACCAAAAACTACCAGGGCTGTTGTGAATAAATGACATACATCCCTTGTTTCCAAATGACCTCGATGACTTTACCCCCCCAACACCCGAATGGTGATAAGATCGTATTTTATCAGTCTTATTTGCTATATTATGCAGGTTGATTGATGAGCGTTTATCAGCAGTGCCACCCGAGTTCCTACAGTGTGCTTTTTACAGTTTACAACCCATTTTCCTATTCATTACATGCTCTTTCACAGGTCCGTGAAGGAGTCATCTCCATTTTAAACATTAAGAATAGAGGCTCAGAGAGGTCAAACGGTTTACCTTCCCACTTTAGCGCTGCTTAATAGGTGGACCGCAAACCCTTATCTTCTGCCCACGAAACGAGGAACAACTTAAAGGACATTAAGTCCCTTCTGTCCGAGACCCAGAGGTCAGATTATTCACCCCAGAGAGCAATGCAGAGAATAACTCCCTTGGCCCGGAATTCAACCTTGAAGCCCAAGCTGCGGAGAGCCTCAGAGGTATGGAGGTTTAGCACCTTCGACCTGGAGGCGAGCCCCCACAAGAAGCCACACGCGGGCCCTTCCGCCGGACAGACCGAGTCTGGTGACGCCAGAGGCTTTATCCTGTTGCGGACGACAGATAGGAGACCTGACATCTGCCGATAAACCTGGGCCTGTCCAGTTTCTAGGGATTCCTAAATGGGAGGAGGAGTGGGGGGGAAGCGGTTACCTCGACTTCTGCTCACCACGAGCCCGCCATCTTGCTTCCACCGGGGTCACGGGAGACTCGGCTCCACGCTCCTTCCTGGCCCGCGGGGCACTCTGGGAAATGTAGTCTCGGCCGAAAAGAGCTACGGATGCAACGTGATGCCGCGTTTAGTTGCAGCAGCTTGCCTGCGATATTACCGGAGTTACTCAAAAAACCGAAATTACTTGTTAGAAAGTACTAAGCACTGTTTTTAAAGTTTATACTAATAATTAGAGGGACTGTAGATCCCTCCTTGGATAAGTTAAGGTTTCCTGGGGGAAATGACATTTCAGAGACGAACTGAAGAGGGGGTGGGGTTAGATTTGACGTTTGAAGTGGGGAAATGTGCGACCTTTCGACCTAAAAGGCCAGCCGTCTGTTCTAAGAACTCTGCCGGTTATTCATTATGGGTGGAAGACTTGTGCAGAAATCCTGGAACTTGTCTTGTATCTTAGAGGGAAATAAAGGCCCCCTGACCTTTGCATTTTGTTCTCATTGCCAGCAAAGCCCTTCTCACACCTCTTCTCGTGACTACTGACTTACTCTGTGAAGGTCTTACTCAAATATCATCTCAAGAGAGGACTACCTTATTAAAATAGCCTTACCTGCCCTTATCCCATTGCCCTCCTTTCTTTTTTTATTACATTTACCATTATATGGCTCTATGTTATTCTTTGTTTCCTTGTTTAATGTTTGTCCATTTTGCAAGAATGAAAGATCCATGAAGGCAGGGAGGATCGGGTATCTGTTTCCTTCTATATGATATATAAATCCAACATCTAGAACTTGGTTTAGCCTCATTGTAGGCTTCCAACATTTGTTGAATGAGTAAAACAGTTAAGTAACACTGCAGGTATTCAAGACAGTAAATGATTGGAGTTCCCACTGTGGTGCAAACGGGATCAGCAGTGTCTTTGAAGAGGTAGGACATAGGTTTGATCCCCTGCCGGAGCACAGTGGATTAAAAGATCCAATGTTGCCCCACCTGTGGCATAGGTCACATGTGGTTCGGATATGATCCCTGGCCCAGGAATCCATATGACTCAGGGAGGCCAAAGGAAAAAAAAAATAGTAGGTGATTGACTGGTACGGTTTAGCCTGGGAATATCTTTCCCCCATGATCAGCAAAATTCGGATTTACACACATTTTTCTGAAAAGGATTCATAGCTTTTGTCATGTAATCAAGGGGGTTGATAAACCTCTCAAACATTTAAGGACCTTAGTCTTGAAGTGATTAACATTTAAAATAAGAAAATATAAAGAAAAATAAATGTGGAGTGCTGTGGTGTCTCTCCTCACTTACCACAGACCCTCAGTTTGGTTCTGTTGCTCATCTTTGCTCCTGTAAAAGCCCACAGTGAGGACCCATCTCTGTCCCTTCAAATACTGTCCATCCTTCAAAGCCACCCCGTGATGTCTTTCCAGACTATGCTGTAGGAAGAGATAGAGGAGAAACACATTTGTATGAACAATCAACTGGACTTGTCAAACATTCACTGTGCAAAGCAGAAGAGGGACGACAAAAGATAATTCCACAGGACCCATATTGATGAGAGTGAAGACTACAGACCAGTACACAGACTCACTTAGTGGAGCCAGAAAAGTTTCACAAAGCTCAGACCAGAAAAGAAAGCATCCATGTTTGTGGGACGAGGTAGAGGCAGTGCTAGGCTGAGGGGACAATTTAAAAGTCTAAAGAGGGTGGAAGTAGCTTACCATCACTGGAGTTTGGTGTGGATGAGAGTGGCAGGAAATGGGGTGAGTAGGAGCCAGGTCATGCTGGGCTGTGTAAGCCTTGGTGGTAACAACATGGAATGAGGACACAGGCCCATGTGTAGATGTTGCTCTAAGTGCAAAAAGGCATCACTGAAAGGTCTTAACACAAAAGAAGCAACATAATATGATTTTTTTGTTTTATTTTATTTTTTTGTCTTTTTGCCATTTCTTGGGCCACTCCCGAGGCATACGGAGGTTCCCAGGCTGGGGGGTCAAATCGGAGCTGCAGCCACTGGCCTACACCACAGCCACAGCAACGCAGGATCTGAGCCGCGTCTGCAACCTACACCACAGCTCACGGCAACGCCAGATCCTTAACCCACTGAGCGAGGCCAGGGATCGAACCTGCAACCTCATGATTCCTAGTGAGATTCGTTAACACTGCGCCATGATGGGAACTCCATGATTTAGTTTTTAAAAAGATTACTCTGGCTGTGAGAAGCAGTTGGGAAGAGAGGCAAGACAGCGAGCACGTGAAATGAAGCTAATGCTGCCCAGCAGTCAAGTTAAGAGATGATGATGCGATGGAGGTGGCAGCAGTGAAGATGGGGAGAAAGGAAAGCAGTCCGGTTACGGTGTGAAGGTCGCAATGATGGATTGATTAGCTATGGGAGTTGAGAGAGTAGGAAGACACTTCGGGTGATGCGTTAATAATCGGCTTGAAAGGAGGTGGCTCCTTTGAGACAGGGAAAACCGAAAGAGGAATAGGGGCTGTCTAAGGAGAGTAGAAATGAGCAATTCCATTTGGGAGTTGTTGAGAGTGAGGTACCTCTGAGATAGCCAAGTAGGGTTTTATAATGAGGCGTTTTGTAATGAAGCAGCTAGTTGGACAAATGTGCCTGGAGAATAGCGGTTAAGCAAGATGTAGATTTAAAGCCATGGAGATGTTGAGTGCACATAAGGAAGGAGTGTAGAAAAAAAAAAAGGAAAAGGACCCAGAACCTGACCCCAGGGAATCCCAACATTTAACGGTCTGGTGGAGGATGGCATCCAGCAAGGGCCCCTCAGAAATGTCAGGGAGGAAGGCAGTATGAAAACCAAGAGTATGAGAGTACAAGTAGCTAAGAGAGGGAGTTCCCGTTGTGGTGCAGTGGTTAGCGAATCTGACTAGGAGCCATGAGGTTGTGGGTTCGGTCCCTGCCCTTGCTCCGTGGGTTGGGGATCCAGCGTTGCTGTGGCTGTGGCTGTGGTGTAGGCCGGTGACTACAGCTCCGATTTGACCCCTAGCCTGGGAACCTCCATATGCAGTGGGAGGAGCCCCAGAAAAGCCAAAAAACAAAGAAACAAAAAACCAAGTAGCTAAGAGAGGCGGGTCAGGAAGGGTTTCGAAGCCGTAGAGTTCAGTGCCATCAAGTTGAAAACTATGATTTCCAGTCCCCGCTGTGGCACAGCGGAAAAGAATCCAACTAGGATCCATGAGGATGTGGGTTTGATTCCTGGCCTCACTCAGTGGGTCGGGGATCTGGCGTTGCCATGAGCTGTGGTGTAGGTTGGGGACCCGGCTGGAATCCCTTGTTGCTGTGGCTGTGGTGTAGCCCAACAGCTGCAGCTTCAATTTTTCACCCCTAGCCTGGGAACTACCATATGCCATGGGTGTGGCCCTAAAAAGCCAAAAATAAAAAATAAAAATAAATAAATAAAACCATAATTTCCAAAAGCACAAACTTAAGTACCAGTTAATAACTTAACTGGTAATAACTTACATTGTCCTACGTAAACGTAGCTCAAATTCATGCCAGTAAAATGACAAAACAGACAAAATTGTGGAACTTTGGTGTTGACCTCAAATCCATCCAACCCACTGAAGCCTTTTGAATATACTATACATCACAGTATATTCAAAGGAATGATGAGATTGTCCAAATTGTGGTCTGAGTTTGCCTTTGGGGAGATAAGAGAAAAAGTAGTAGGTGAAGAAAATGTCAAATGGTTTTGTGATCAGAAGGTAAGAAGAGTAAGTTTTCTTTTTCTCTCTTTTTTTTAGGGCCACACCCGAGGCACATGGAAGTTCCCAGGCTAGGGGTCAAATTGGAGCTGCAGATAACAACTTATGCCACAGCCACAGCAACGCCAGATCTGAGCCACGTCTGTGACCTACACTGCAGCTCACGGCAACCCTGGAAGCTTTAACTCACTGAGGGAGGCCAGGGATTGAACCTGCATCCTCATGGATACTATTCAGATTCTTAACCCACTGAGCCACAACAGGAACTTGAGGAGTCAGTGTTCTAATTGGAGAATTTTAAGTGAGGCTGGGTCTTCTTAGCCTTGTCTCTCCCTTTTTTTCTCCATTTTCCCCTCTCTTTCTTCCTCCTTTCTTTTTCTTTCTCTCCTTCCTTCTCTCTCTCTCTCTCTCTCTTTTTTTTTTTTCCAGCAGCCTATCTTCTGCTGTCATGCGTGCCCAGCTGCCCTGTCTTGGTTGGTTTAAGGGGCCTGCAGTTGCTTGACTGTGCCAAGTGACTGTGTGGTGGCTATGCCTGCAATTGCAGAGCTGATGTGGGGGCGGGGGGGGGGGGACTCTTAATAGGTCCAAATTACTGCCAACTTAGAGCTGTATTCTCCAATCAGCTTTATTAGTAACAAAGGAAATGTTTTTATTTTTGTTTTTGTTTTTTCCCTTGTTGTTTCTTTTTTTTTCTTGGTTTTTGTTTTTGGCCACACTTGCAGCATGGGGTAGTTCCCAGGCCAGGGATCTAACCTGCACCACAGCAGTGACCCAAGCCACAGCTTTGACAATGCTGATTCCTTAACTGCTGTGCCACCAGGGAAACTGAAGGCAATGTTTTGTGCTGCATCTCTTTCAACAGGTTATAATTTCAGGAGCAGAAACTGGGTGTTATTTATTGGCCTCCTCAAAATCCAACAGTCTGGAATCCGGCACACCTGGGCCAACTTAAACCCCAGCAATCTGGAATATCGAACACTTGGACCAAAAGAATTACAACAGACAGGAGGAAAGATGTTGGTATTGGGCCAAAAAAAATTTTAGAAAAAAAGAAATAAGGGAAGTACAAGACAAGGTTGCTCTTGCAACTGTTTTGTTTTTTTAAGCAGATCAGATTATATGGGACTGTGACTTTCAAGCTTTGGGGAGCTTGTTAAAAACAGGGATGCAGAGTTCCTGTTGTGGTGCAGTGGAATTGAATCCGACTAGGAACCACGAGGTTGTCGGTTCGATCCCTGGCCTCGCTCAGTGGGTTAGGATCCAGGGTTGGTGTGAGCCATGGTGTAGGTTGCAGACAGGGCTTGGATCTGGCGTGGCTGTGGCTGTGGCGTAGGTCGGCGGCTACAGCTCCAATTAGACCCCTAGCCAGGGAACCTCCGAATGCCACGGGTGCAGCCCTAAGAAGACAAGAGACAGGAAAAAACAAAACAAAACAAAACGGGGATGCATGGGACCTGTGGCTTGCACTCAAAAGATCTTGGATAGGGCTCCTGTACATGTATGTTTAACCAGCCTCGGAGGTGATCAGCAGGCCAAAGTTTGAAAACCTCTGCTCTGGAGTATATCAGATCCCAAATCATTTTACTCGGAAGCAAAGCAAAGTTTTCAAAACATTGCTAACATCCTGGGAGTAGATGGACAGTTTTCTGCAGAAAGCAGGTGACACAAGTGAGAAATCAGTAGGATTGGAGAGAGATAGGTGATGGTGGGGAAGGAGAAGGGTGATGAGAGTGAACTGAAGGAAAGCTTGGGTGGGGCACACCGTGTGGGAAGACCTAGGAGAACAGTTTAGGCTGGGTCGGCTGAGTAAGCACTCACAGAACAAGTCACACAGCAACTGAGCCCCAAAGATATGGAATGCAAACGGTTCTCTTGGGAGCCTGAAAGCATGACACACAGAGGCACAGGAAAGAGGCTTGCTTTTAGAGTTCCTATTCCAGCCAGGTTTCTGGCGAAGCCTTGAGTCATCATCCTCAGAAATCCTGTTTCCACTGGGAACTGGTCCAAAGGAAGGAATACCCGCCTCTGTCCACCTTTATAGAAATATCACGGAAGGTATGACGAGCTCTACAGGATGCCTTCTCTGGTGCATGTCCTTTAAGCTCTCCGTGGCTGGGATAACATTCATCAATGCTATGGAAAGGAGTTCCCGGGTGGCTCAGTGGGTTAAGGATCTGGCATTGTCACTGTAGGGGTTTGGGGTGCTGCTGTGGCTTTAGTTTGATCCCTGGCATGGGCATGGCTGAAAACACCAAAAAACCCCAAAACAAAAACAGGAATGCTTTGGAAAGCAGAAAGCCCTAAAAGGTCAGCCTTATTCCTCTGACTCTCCTGAGTTTCGTCTTTCCTTGAGATAGGGCTCCTATGACCCTGGATGATCCTACTCAGATCCTTCTTAATAGGCTGGCACTGTGTTGGTTAACAGTTTGTAAATGCTCAGCTGTTTATGTTGAAGTCAGGCTATGAGGTAGCAGGCAGTTTTTTTTTTTTCTTTTTTTAAAATCAGTGTGCAGTCTTCTCTTCCTCCCCCAACCACTTCCTTCCTGAGTCAGTGTTCACGAACCCTCTTCTCACAGATACTTTTCTTAATCGCCCACGAAACAGTTTTCCTCTGCTACAAGAAAAAATAAGGGTACTTGCAAACAAATACTTCTGCCTGAAGACTATTGGTCATCATTGAAACAGGACCTCTATTACAGGTGATTGAGCTATGATTTCCCAAACAGATCTACTCTATTGTGTCTCTGAAAAGCATGAGACAGTTTATGAAAAAAGCCCCGTTGTTCTCCAGGAAGTCAGGTTGAAAAATTTAGGGATGAACATAAATAAACATCCTGTGTTTTCTGTAAGCATTCACTTAGGGATCATGAATTCATGGCAGCCATTCTCAAACAGGTGTTTATTTTCAAACTGAGCTCTTTGATTCATTCCTTTGGTACTTTTGGAGAGCTCTCATATTGCAGGCCTTGAGCGAGGCACCAGAGATACAGTGCTGAGCAAGATAGAAGAGATCCATGACTCTGACGAACTCAGGTATATATGTCCCAGGATATTCCTTGCAGGGTTAGCGGTACTCATGCATCGGCTATGATAAAGTAACAAACCTGAAATCTTTGTGGGTGGGGAAGGAACAGGAGGCACTTTAAAATAGTATTCTGAAGAGCAAGATTTGCATAGAACAGGAGTCCTCTAATATCTCCAACACAGCATTTTTTTTTTTTTGCCTTCTTTCCTGTATCATGATGCAAAGGCACTTGGAGTTTGAGTCCCGAAAGGCACAGAGCCTGGAAAAAACATGGACAAGAATGAGCCCCCCCCCAAAAAAAAGGATTGATTAGCTAAGAGTTCTGCCTAGCACTGTTTAGCTTTAGTGAAGCTCTCTGGTCACTCTTACTCATTCAGTACCCCATCAGCATCTTTTGAGTTGAGTGTATGAGATCATTCTTGATCAGCATGTCAAGAGCTTTGAATATCTCTTAGATTGGACTTCTAAAATTAGTGAATTGGATAATTTTATGTTTTCAATAGGTAACACATCCATACAACTCAAAATCCAAAAGGTACAGGGTATAGAGTAAAAAAAAAAGTCTCTTTTACCTCCTGTTCTCCAGCTGTTGAACCCCCCTGCCCTGAAGGAATTGATTCAATTAATTTTGAAACTATCCTTATTTTATCTATATTTTACAGATACAGTAAGTAGGATGCTTCACCAGCTTTCTTTCTTTCTTTTTTTTTTTTTTGTCTTTTTGCTATTTCTTTGGGCCTCTCCCGTGGCACATAGAGGTTCCCAGGCTAGGGGTCGAATCGGAGCTGTAGCCACCGGCCTACACCAGAGCCATAGCAACGCGGGATCTGAGCCGTGTCTGCAACCTACACCACAGCTCACGGCGACGCCGGATCGTTAACCCACTGAGCAAGGGCGGGGATCGAACCCACAACCTCATGGTTCCTAGTCGGATTCGCTAACCACTGCACCATGACGGGAACTCCTTCACCAGCTTTCTAACCTGAGAATAAGCACTTCATCTCAACCCTGTGGCAACCTGTCCTTCTAGAATATATCCTGTTCTACAGGACTTACATGAATCAGAAGTTTGGATTTTATTTTTCAGATGAGTACAGTGTGAGCTGTTCTCAAGGGAGATAGAATGGGAAAAACAACTGGATGAGATCTGAAAAAAATATATTTATATAATTTACATATTTAAGAGAATTTCATGCCATCAAACCAGTCTCTGCCTAACAAGGTTATATTGTCAAGTTTTAAAAAATCTGGTTTCCTAAAGAAAACTGTATCTGGTTCTCATCAAGATTACAAAAATAAGGAGTTCCTGTCATGGCTCAGCAGAAACGAATCTGACTAGCATCCATGAGGACACAGGTTTGATCCCTGGCCTCACTGAGTGGGTTAAGGATCTGGCGTTGCTGTGGTGTAGGCTGGCAGCTATAGCTCTGATTCGACTGCTAGCCTGGGAACCGCCATGTGCCTCAGGCGCAACCCTAAAAAGACAAAAAAAAAAAAAATACAAAAGCAATAGCCCTTGCTAAGTGCTAGGTAGTGTTCTAAGTAGTTGATATATATCACTGAAACTTAACAATCACATGAAGTATACTTTACAGGTGAAGAAAATAAAAGATAAGTTAAGCAAATTCTAAGGTTTCAAATCTAGGTGAAGCTTCAGGGCCCTTATCCTTTTTTTTTTTTAACTATGTATACATTCTTTTTTCTCACATTATCAGGCTCCATGACAAGTGACCAGACATGGTTCCCAGTGCTGTACAGCAGGATCCTATTGCTAATCCATTCCAAAGGCAGTAGTTTGAATCTATTAACCCCAAATTCCCAGTCCCTCCCACTCCCTCTTGGCAACAAGTCTGTTCTCCATGTCAATGATTTTCTTTTCCGTGGAAAATTTCGTTTGTGCCATATGTTAGAATCCAGATATGGGTGAAATCATATGGTATTTGTTCATCTCTTTCTGACTTACTTCACTTAGTATGAGAGCCTCTAGTTCCATCTGTGTTGCTGCAAATGGCATTATTTTGTTCTTTTTTGTGGCTGAGTAGTATTCCATTGTGTATATATACCACATCTTTTTTTTTTTGTCTTTTGTTGTTGTTGTTGTTGTTGTTGTTGTTGTTGCTATTTCTTGGGCCGCTCCCGCGGCATATGGAGGTTCCCAGGCTAGGGGTCCAATCGGAGCTGTAGCCACTGGCCTACGCCAGAGCCACAGCAACTCGGGATCCGAGCCGAGTCTGCAACCTACACCACAGCTCACGGCAATGCCGGATCGTTAACCCACTGAGCAAGGGCAGGGACCGAACCCGCAACCTCATGGTTCCTAGTTGGATTCGTTAACCACTGCGCCACGACGGGAACTCCATATACCACATCTTCTTAGTCCAATAATCTGTTCATGGACATTTAGGTTGTTTCCATGTCTTGGGTATTGTAAATAATGCTTCAATGAACATACAGGTGCATGTGTCTTTTTCAAGGAAAGTGTTGTCCGGATATATGCCCAAGAGTGAAATTGCTGGGTCATATGGTAGTTCTATGTATAGTTTTCTAAGGTACCTCCATACTGTTTTCTATAGTGGTTGTACCAATTTACATTCCCACCAACAGTGTAGGAGTGTTCCCTTTTCTCCACATCCTCTCCAGCCTTTGTTATTTGTGGCCTTATTAATGGTAAGGGCCCTTACTCTTAATCTGCATGATACTTACTATCCATTCAGATAGAGAATAGCCAAAAGAAGACACATGGCAACATTTTTTTTTGTTTACTCAAAATCTTGCGTTCTCAAATTTTAGGACCTATCAAAATTATCCATGATGTTTTTCCACGAGTTGCAGGCATCAGCTCTGACCTATAAATTTAGAATCTCTAGGAAAGGGCTCCAGGAATGCTTATTTTAACCGGGATTGCAGGTGATTCTAAGGCAAGTGCCTCTAAGCATGATTCTAAGGCAGGTGCCTCTAAGAATGACAAATGTCATACCTGTGGCAGTTTGTGTTTTCCAAAGTGGGTCACAACCGTATCTTCTATCACACATCCTATGATAGTTTCTAGAATCTTGCCATTCTTCTTTAAAGAAAGGGAGTTCATGTCTCCTACCTTTCCAACTGGGTGGCCTTTTGTGACCAGTCAACCAATGGATTATGGCAGGAGTGATGCTATATGACTTCACGGCTGAGTCCAAAAAGGTGATTTGGCTTCTACTTTTGCCTGCTGGAACACTCATTCTTGGAGCCCAGCCACCATGCAGTAAGGAAGCCCAAGCTGCCCCAGGGAAAGTCTCATTTGGAGAGGAACAAACAGCCCATATCAACTTGCCAGTTATGTGAGCCGTCTTGGAATTGGTTCTGTCCCAATCAAGCTGCGCAGGCTGACACAGCATGGAGCTGAGATGTGCCTTCCCCGCGAAGCCATGTCCAAATTGCAGATTCAAGAGCTAAATAAATGATTATTGTTCTTTTAAGCACTAAGTTGGGGCTGAAATGATATGCATTAGATTACTGGATTAATACCCTTCTAACCTCATATTCACTCTGCCTTTTCTTCCTATCAGGGTAAGTTCTGGGGCCTCTGTGAAATATTCTGAAAGTATCCTTGTCCAATGTCATATACTTTCCCAGATTTTTCTAATTACAGAACTACTCATTTTAGACTTCTGGTTATTTGAAGTTATCATTATCACCTCTGAAGCTTGGCGTCTCATCTAAAAAGCAATGCTAATAAGAGAGCCTAGGAGTTCCTGCTGTGGTGCAGCATAAATGAACCTGACTAGTATCCATGAGGATGTGGGTTCCATCCCTGGCCTCGCCAAGTGGCTAGGCTATCTGGCTTTGCTGTGAGCTGTGGTGTAGGTCACAGGCATGGCTCAATTCCTGCTCTGCTGTGGTGCAGGCTGGCTGCTCTAGCTCCGATGGGACCCCTAGCCTGGGAACTTCCATATGCGGCCCTAAAAAGAAAAACAAAAAAAAAAAGAGATCCTACCTTTTCTTTTTTTTTTTTTGTCTTTTTGCTATTTCTTGGGGCGCTCCCGCGGCATATGGAGGTTCCCAGGCTAGGGGTCCAATCGGAGCTGTAGCCACCAGCCTATGCCAGAGCCACAGCAACATGGGATCCAAGCTATGTCTGAGAGCTACACCACAGCTCATGGCAATGCCGGATCCTCAACCCACTGAGCGAGGCCAGGGATCGAACCCACAACCTCATGGTTCCTAGTCTGATTCATTAACCACTGAGCCACGACGGGAATTCCCCCCATTTCTTTAATGCATTTTTTTTTTTCCCCGTTATAGCTCAATGCCATTTCACAGGCTTTTTTCTAGGCCTGGCATGCTCTTCCCTACCAGGTCAGTTAGATTCTTACTCATCCTTTAGGATGCCCCTTCTTTGAGAAGCCTTCTCTGAATTCTCAAGCAATTAATGCCTGAGTGTTCAAATAGCACCTTGGAGGAACCTCTATTATGGCCCTTAACACATTGGATTGTAATTCCTGTTAACTTTCCTCTCTTCTCTGCAGGACTGAGTTCCTGGAAGGAGGGTCGGCCTCTCTGTATTCTCATCCATTAACATAGCACCTTGCACACCTTTATTCACCACTATCTACTGTCTGTACTCCTGTGCTAGGAAACGTCGTGGCTAAGTGTTAATGGGTGCATGTTTTGGCAGATCTGCCTGGAAAGAAAACAGCTCACTTCCCGCACAACCTTGGAAAAAGTGACTGTCTCCATTTGTAAAGTGGAGGAAAAACCTTGAGGTTGCTATGACGATAGAGTAAAATAATACCCTCCAAAGCCCATAGCAAAACAACCAATCAATCATCAGGATGCTATGAAATGCTTTCCCAACATTCCCATTTTGGGGCGCCCTCACTCTAATCCTCCTTTGGTCCCCCCCGCCCCTGCGCTCTAAAGGTAATCCCTCTTTTAGGGATTACACTAGGTTCTCTAATCCTCTTCTTGGTCATTCCTCTACCTAGCCACACTGCAACTCAACCATGAGGTCCTGGCGTTCAGAATCCATTCTTATGCCCTGCCCTCAACCTTCTCCGAATCCCTTTCTTTTAGCTTTCCCAGGTCTGAGGAATGTGCCAGAGAGCCTCGATTTATGCAAAAGTTAAACAACAGAATTCTGACTGTGTTTTTCTGGTTAACTATTGAGACCCACAGTTGGGAAATTTGCAGCCGAATTTCGGTCTTCTCTCTTTGAGGAAGGAACCCGCGGATCAACTTGACCTCAGTGATTCTTGGCAGCAGCAGCCCCGACTGCGCATAGTGCAGTAACGTTGAATGAACGAACGAATGAATGGATGAATGGGCTACGTCTGCGCAGAGCCTCTGTTACGTCGCCCACTGGTGCGGGCGTGGCCGCGGATAAGAGGCCTGCTGGGCGCTGGCCACCCAGTCCCAGTCGCACGCGGCAGCATCGGCCACGAGCGCCAGAGCTCCGCACCGCCCGCGCCACCTCCCCCAAGTCCCTGCCCCTACGCGGCGCGTCACTTCCGCCACCCCCAGGCCGGGGCTGGGGCGGGGAACGCGGGGGAGGGGGCCAGGGCCGAGGGAAGCCCGCCCGCGCCCGCGCCCGAGCAGGGACTACATTTCCCGAGGGGCCTCGGCGGCGGCGGCGGCGGCGGGCGCGGCAACGTCCCCCGGAAGTGGAGCCCGGGACTTCCACTCGTGCGTGAGGCGAGCGGAGCCGGAGACAAGACCAGAGGCCGTACTCGGGATTTGACAAGATGGCCGGGCTGCCCCGCAGGATTATCAAGGTAACCGCCCGGGCTGGCCTCCGGCTGCCTGCTTTGCTCTTGTGCGCTCAGCGGACGGGACAGCATCGCCTCTCGCTCCCTCTGGCCTGCAGTCCGCGCTGGAAGGCCCGAGGCAGAGCGGAGAGGGTCCGGCCGCAGCGGCGAGGGAAGTCGGGCGCTGGGGAGGGGGCGCCGGGGAGACTTCCGGCCGCAGTGGGGCACTCCGGCGGCGGGGATCGGGGGCTGCTAGGCGGCTGTCGGCCGAGCGGGGCAGGCCTGGCCTGCGCTCTGGCGGAGGGTGGGGCCGCGGGGTTGCGGTGTTCTGGGCTCGCGCCGCCGCGGGCCTCCGCGATCTCTCAGACCACCCGAGAGCGCAGACCGCGGGCGCGCGGGAATCGCGGCGGGGCCAGACTCTGGGTGGGGGTTGTGGCTGGACTCGGCCTCGTATCCCCGTCTCGGCCCGGGCGGGAGGGCGGGGTGCGGCAGCCCCAGGTTCAGAATGAATGAACCGGGAGGGTGAGGCCGGGCGGGGCCCTGTTCCCCCGGAGGCGGCTCCGGGAGGGCCGCGCGTCCTGCGGCCGCCGGCACATGCTCGCCCCCGGCCGCCGGGGTCAGGGGACCTGGGGGATCCGCGCCCTGCCGCCTTCGCTTCCGCGAGCTTCTCTTCTTTAAATGCATTCCCGTTCGTTATCTCCGCGAAGTGATTTTACTCTGGTTGGCAAACTCTTTCGGAGCGTTTTCTTTTCAGAGGAAATAGTTTAACACAAGAGCAGGCCGGGATTGGGGGGTGGATTGCGGTACAGGTATGGGGGCCCTCTTGAAATTTTTTACCTCTCGATTTTGTACGCTTTATTAAACCGTTCTTCGGCTGTTCCTGAATATATACTTTGACAAGTACGAGTGGAACCATGAGAAATTCGATATCTTGCTTTTGTAAATTGTTTAACAAATTCTTTTTCATCAAGTCCTCAGATGCGAAATGTTACTTGCAATCCACAAAGCCAAAAAAAAAAAAACCAAAAAAACAAAACACCTTGAGATTTTTGGTTAGTGTTAGTGAAGGAAATTAGTTGAACTTATGTATTGCTTAATATGCGAGTTAAAGTTCCTAAATTGCAGCATCATTTTGCTTGCCATAACCTGGTAAGCGTGTATTTAATCTAGTTTATCCTTGAAGTTTAGGGGGGAGATGCATGCTAAGTGATTGACCTGTTGAAGGATGTGTAGTGCTTCGTGCAGTTGCAGTGAGTTATATTTGAGAAGCGGGTATCTCTGACCCAAAATTGCTTGATAAGACGTGTTTTGTAAGGTAGAAAGTCTCACAGATTACAGAAGTAGAACAGTTATTGTGTGCTGGAGTCTAACGATGTGTAGTGTTGTATAAAACCTTCATTTGTTGTATTAAAAGGTTTGTATTAGACTCTGTCCAAGACAGTTTAATGGGTGTGTGTATTGGAGGGTCCTTACAATGTGGTTTCAGTTGTAATGCAATCGCATGGCCCCAGTGATCCTGTTTATGGAGGCCCCCGCTGAAAATGAGGGGTGGAGGATGGAGCTGTATACCAAATATCCTTGGATTTTTACTTACTGTTCTTTAGGTCATCAACTAAGTACACAGTACACATTGACATTCAAGGTAATTCCCCTAAGTGTGCAGTGAACTAAAGGCTTTATATATACTTTTCCATTTTTGCTTAATGCTGGAGATATTCTACAATTATTTGAAAACCTTGGATGGAAAACTAAATTCTGTGTGACCATGTGTATAAACTTACAGTTATGGATAAAGCAGTAAATTGAAGACCTCATCATTCAGTTCATTTGGCGTACAGTGACTTAGTTTACAGTGGACTTTTATGTTTTACTGTTTAAACCAAGACAATGATAATTCATATATAATCTTAATTTTACAGTCATCTTGATAGTATCTCTCTAATGAAAGATGCCTTGGAGTTCTGGTGTGGCTCAGTGGTAATGAACCCGACTAGTATCCATGAGGATTCTGGTTCGATCCCTGGCCTGCCCAGTGGGTTAAAAGATTCCGCCTTGTGGTGAACTGTTGTGTAGTTTGCACATGTGGCTCGGATCCCGAGTTGCTGTGGCTTTGGCTTAGGCCTTCAGCTACAGCTCCTATTTGACCCCTAGCTTGGGAACTTCCATATGCCTCAGGTGCAGCCCCAAAAAGACAAAAAAGAAAAAGAAAGGAAGATAGGTGCTTTGATTAGATGGTTTTACTTTAATGCCATTTATTACTGTTTTCTCCAGTCCCTAGGAAGGATTTAAAGGTGATAGTGTTTTTTTTTTCTAGAGCATATGCATATATTATGTAGATGTCTCCATAATCAACAGAAATGTGTGTGTATGTATATTTATATTGACATTTACTTATTTTTTGTTTGTTGCTTTTTAGGGCTGCGCCCGCGGCATGTGGAGGTGCCTAGGCTAGGGGTCCTGTTGGAGTTACAGCTGCCAGCCTATGCCACAGCCGCATCACATCTGCACCGTGTCTGCAACCTGGATCCTTAACCCACTGAGCAACCTCATGGTTCCTAGTCAGATTCGTTTCCGCCGTGCCACAACAGGAACTCCATAAGTTTATATTTTTTTATATCAGAATTTTTAAAAAACCATTTGTCAACCACAGTAAAGGTTTTAGGTGGAATATGGTGGTGGTGGTAAGTGGGTATACCACACTGCTGTCCTGAATGATGGGAACATACCATCTGCATCGGACAGTGAGGTACCTTCACCTCAAAATGGGCATTATTTACATTTGCAAAATTCTTCAACCTTTTGGTAGCTGCAGACACCTGGTAAAGTAGAAAATATGTTTTATAATCTAGAACTCCATTCAAGGGACTTTCTCAGGGCCTTAAAGCTGGCAAGAGGCAGAACTTGGATCTTGACCCAGTGTGACCTTCTTCTGCCTCTTATTGTCATGAAATGACATAATAAATATAAAACAATCGTGACTGTACACATACAGGATTTTTTTTTTTCGTCCTTCTAGGGCTTCACCCATGGCATATATGGAGGTTCCCAGGCTAGGGGTCTAATCAGAGCTGTAGCTGCTGGCCTACACCACAGCTACAGCAATGCCAGATCAGAGTCACGTCTGCAACCTATACTGTAGCTCACGGCGACACCAGATCCTTAACCTACTGAGCGAGGCCAGGGATCGAACCCACAACCTCATGGTTTCTAGTTGGATTCATTTCTGCTGCGCCACGGCAGGAACCTCATAAACTGATTTTTTGAATTACCATTTACCTAGTTTCTGTCCCACTTGGATTCCCATTGCCAATCCAGTAGCAAATTCTTTATATTTTTCAAATTATATCCTGACTCAGACACGTTTCCCTACCTGAAATGACTGTTCAGTTCCATCATTTGTTGTCTGTCTACCATATTGGCCTCCTTATAAACATCAGCTAGTGTTACTTTTAAAAATAATAGATCTTGTCACTCACCTGTTCAGAACTCCACAAAGGTTCTTCATCACACTTAAAATAAAATTTTGCCAGCCCTCCATGCATCTGGGGTCTGCCTGCCTCTGAGATCATCTCCTGCACTTCTCTCCCTGGGTCCCTCCTTTGCAGCCACCCTGTTGCTTTGCTGAACCCTGAACAATAAAAGGCTCCACATGTTCTAGGTACAGGGTTTTCCTCTGTTTATTGCATTGCTTGCTCTGTCATATTATTTAGTTCTTGGCTTACATATCATATCCTCAGAGAGGTTTATCTTAACTGTCCTAAAACACAGTCCTCCTCCCTCCCCCTTAGAGGCTCTTTATCCCTGTATTTCCCTCCCTTCTGTATAATAGTTGTCACTACTCAAAGTTATATAACTTAACTGGTTGTCACTACTCCCACTAAAGCTCCATGAAAGCAGGGATTCTTTGATGATTTTGGCATTGCTCAAAAGCTTCAAACACATAATCTACAAATTTAATGCCTAGATACTGAAATATAACTGATTGAATGAATGAATAAGTTTCAGTTTCTTTGGAAGAAATTTTTAGGAGAGTTATTCTATATGATAGGACATTGTTACTGCTTAGTAGATTCTATTGAATCTATGTCTGAGCTAAATGTTTCTAATCCTACTCATAAATTTATTTTTAAAAATTAGTCTTTTATTTTGTTGACTAGGAAATACATAGAACACCTTTGAAAGGTTCTAAAGGGTACATAGAGGAAAAATAAGACTCTCTCCTCTCGCATTCTAGTTCCTCTCCCAGAACAACCACAACTTTTTTTCTTGTCTTTTTTTAGGGACACACCGAGGCATATGGATGTTCCCAGGATAAGGGTGGAATTGGAACTGCAGCTGCCTGCCTATGCCACAGCCACAGCAACACCAGAGATCTGAGCCATATCTTTGACCTACACTGTAGCTTGCTGCAATGCTGGATCCTTAACCTACTGAGCAGGGCCAAGGATTGAACCCATGTCCTCATGGGTACTAGTCATGTTCTTAACCTGCTGAGCCACAGTGGCAACTCCACAACCACTACTTTTATTGTATATTCTTCTTGAAAGACTACAAAGACGTAGGGCTTATATATAGGCCTATTCCCTTCCTCCCAAGTAAATACTGTTACCTTATTTCCCCTTCTTTGCTTCCAGATATATCTTGAAGTGACTGATTTTTTATTTTTTAAAGGGCTGCTTTGTGGAACCTTGTGGTTAGACCTTAATTTGACTATCTGCTTATTGATATATTTTAGATTGTTCCCCATATTTTGCTATATAGCCAAAGCTATAATGCATAGTTTTATATCTAGTGATACTTTGCACATGTATGAATTATACCGAATCTTGGCGGTTATGTTTAGTTAGAATTATAGGATTTTCTTTTTTTTCTCTCATTTTTCCTGGGCCAAACCTATTTTAGACTCTAAAAGTGGCAGAGGGATTAAAGCTTAAAGTCACATAGGTTGAAAGGTACCTAACATAAGGGGTCTTCCTTTATCTGTCAGTAAGAACCACAGTTATTGGGGAACAAATAAATGAGATCTATAGTTGAGGCCCCATCAAAAACAAATTTATTTCAGCTTTACATGTTACATTGACAGGATGGCATTCTAATTTTTTTTTATTTTTTTTTGTCTTTTTGCCATTTCTTGGGCTGCTCCCGTGGCATATGGAGGTTCCCAGGCTAGGGGTTCAATTGGAGCTGTAGCCACTGGCCTACATCAGAGCCATAGCAACGCGGGATCTGAGCTGAGTCTGCAACCTACACCACAGCTCACGGCAACACCGGATCCTTAACCCACTGAGCAAGGCCAGGGATCGAACCCGCAACCTCATGGTTCCTAGTCAGATTCGTTAACTACTGAGCCACGACGGGAACTCCAGGATGGCATTCTAATTCTTAAAAACTTAATATGATCTGACTTTGTATTGTGACTTGAGTTTTTTTTTATTTTAATAATTTTGATTTTTACATATACAGATTTTTTCCTGTCCCTATTTAAACGCCATTCACTTGATATATATTCTAGTACATAAGGTAGTTTGTAGTAAGAAAACCAATTCAGAAAGCTGACCCTGGAGTTCCTGTCGTGGCTCAGTGATTAACAAATCTGACTAGGAACCATGAGGTTTCAAGTTCGATCCCTGGCCCTGCTCAGTGGGTTAAGGATCTTGCGCTGCCACATGAGCTGTGGTGTAGGTTGCAGACGTGGCTCGGATCCCGCATTGCTGTGGCTGTGGTGTAGGTCTGCGGCTACAGCTCCGATTAGACCCCTAGCCTGGGAAAAGAAAACTGACCCTTTTTTAAAGCCCTGAAAATCTTTGGCTGATAGTGTTTTTTTACCATTTAAAAAAAAAAAAAAGACATGAAAAACTCACCATGGTGAAGATGGACTTTTTATAAATTGTAGTTAAAATATCTTTAGGCAGCAGATAAAACTTGTATAGTAAAAATTTGAGTAGAAACAGTGTGGTTTTTAGTTCCTTTGGTCATCTCAATTTAAGAATTTTCTGACTCTTCCTAGGACAGTAAACTATATTTTTTTGCGCAGGCTTCTGAGGATTCAGGTTCTTGATAAGCTTATTTGTGAATCCTCTTGGTCTCCATGGATTCCAGGCTAAGAATCCCTGAACTACTTTTAGTAGTGATTAAACTTTTAGGCTATATGGATATTTAATATACGAGCTAACATTTTGATTATGGAATGTAGGTATAATTGAAAGGAAGTTAAAAATAGTCAGTTGAGTTATTTTTAAGCTCCTCTTTGTCAAGCACTTTCTTCAGTACAGATTGATCAACTCTCACACAATAGAAATTGAGTTTTGTCACATTGTTAAGTACTTCCTGAGTATCTAGCATGCTCAATAATGATAGCAGAGATTTGATGCATTTGATTGTGGGAGTTCTGAGTTTCTTCCATGACTTACAGCCATACGCACTGGAGAGCACTGTTCTTTGCCTTCTCTGATGAGGAGATGGTAGGCCAGGGAAGTTGGATGACGAGGATTCCCGGCTTGTGAGGCAGTATCCTTTTCCCCTCTGTCGAACCTTGTGGTTTGTTTACCCACGGGTAAATGGATATAAGAAGAAAATTAGGGATTCTGAATGTACATTTGAATCTGTTGCTGTGAGTTATGGATGCATATGCACTGTAGAAATAAATAGCAGACCCAAGGAAATGAGGATGGCATCCAGCAGGGGCTTTGGACTTGGCAGTTGTCGTCATCATAGTTCTGATGTGGGTGCCTAATTACTAAGTTATATAATTGTATTTTCTAAAAACAAAATGGATCTGAAAGGCATAGTGTATGTAGTAATGTTACATCAAAAAAATCAGAGTTCTTTTTTTTTTTTTTTTTCCTGTACCAGAGCTGAGTTGGAGTGGTGTTACACAGTTGCAGTTTTCTTTGCAGGTGTGGTATATGGAGGGCATGGACATGGATATGCAGAGTAGGAGATGAATAATGGGGAATCAGTTAATTTCAGCTGAAATCTTAGTAACTTTAAAAAATGCTTCCCAATTTTTTAAAATGTTAAGTGCAATCATCTTTAATTTGTAGATGAGATCGTATGTAGGACCACCAGAGTCTAGGAGAGTGGGATCTGTGGCCCTGGTATCTCTGGGGACAGAAACCATTAATGTGTGGTTGGAAGAACTGGATAGTTGGTTAAGAGCCCTTATTGTCAACAGAAAAAATTACATTACCTAATTTTTTAAGAGCTATACAACACCATTTAGGGCATTGTCTGTCTGTTAAAGTCTTGGATGTAGCCATTCTAAAATTCCTTAGGGATAATGAGGCATAGAAATTTTTATTATTCTGACTTGGCTTGTAACTAAGATGCTTCTGAATAATTGGGATTTGGCTGTAATTTAAAGTATTTTAGACATTGGTTTTAGAATTTAATGTTGAAATATTTTGCTTTTTTTTAATATATATATGATTAGCTATTTCTTCAGCTTTTCAAACTCCTTTAGTTTTCAACACCATAACAGTATGTCACTATCAAAGGTTTGGTCTGTTTTGGACAAAACTATTTTCAAAGTCTTTACAGTCTAGTGATTGAAGGCATTGTGGTCAAGAAAATACTAGAAAGAAATGTAACAAATGTTATCTTTGTGTCTTGAAAGTATGGTTCCTTTTTATTTCTTTACAACTTTCTAGGATTTCTTTATAGTTTATACTAAGGAAAATGTTATTACTGTAAAGTCACTGTGCTTGGTTTTTTTTTTAAATAAATTTTATTGCAGTATAGTTGATTCAGAAAGTTGTGTTAGAGTCAGATGTATAGCAAAGTAAATCAGTTTTACGAATGCGTATATCCATTCTTTTTCAGAGTCATTTCCCATATAGGTTTTACATAATATTGAGCAGATTATCCTCTATTATACAGTAGGTCCTTGTTTCCTATCTATTTTATATATGGTAGTGTCTATATGTCCATCCCAACCTCATTATTTATCCTCCTGCTCCACACTTCCCTTTGGTAGCCGTGAATGTCGTTTCAAAATCTTTGAGCCTGTTTCTGTTTTGTAAGATCTTTTGTATCACTTTTCTTAGATTCCACGTATTAGCGGTTTCATGATATTTGTCTTTCCCTGTCTGAAAGTCACTGTGTTTTTAGTGACCTTTAAGGACCATTGGGATTACCATCCTTTTTGCCTTTTTTTTTTTTAAACCTTTTACTGTAGGGCAGGGGCAAAAATGGCTTTAGTAAGCTGGTAAAAGCCCAAGGCCAAATTCAGTCTTCAGACTGAGATTTGTCTGTCTTTTTATTATCTATTCATAAAACATGTTTCAGTTCAATTAAATGGACATTTATTGAATGCACAGTATGAATTCACTAAGCCAGGTGAACAAGATAGGCATCCTGATTAGTGAAAAACACAGTTGTGAAATAAGAAATTACAGTGAGGTGTGTTGTGAGAGCAGGAATGAAATATTTGGGATTTATCCTAGTCTAAGGAAAGGTATTTGTTGAGGAAGTATTTTTAAACTTGAAGAGAAGGAGGGAAAGTCGACAAATGGAATAGCAGTTATGAAAGCAGAAAAAGGGGTAGGGGGTGGAGAATATGCATAGCATATTCCAGAAACCCAGTATGTGTGGTGGGGAGTGTTTCATTGTAGATTAATTAGAGGTTTTCGAGCAAGTGAGTCCCTGTTTAGTGATACGGTTTGCCTTAAGATGGCATGCCTCTTCCGGGGTGGCATATTCCTCTCCTCTCCTGGGTCCCTGCATTTGGGGAAGTTTGGGGTTCCAGCGAGAAGGAACTAAAGAGAAGGTAGGAAAATATATTTGAGGTGTCACCACATCAGACCATAACCACTCTAATGTGAGTTTCAAAGAAAATTTTTTTCATTCAGTAAGCCTAAAAATAGAATTATCTTACACTTGTTATATGAATTGAATTTTGTGTGTTCCACTCAGGAAGGGTATTTGTGCCTACTTAATTTCCACACTTGCCTTTAGCGAGAGTAAGGAAACATGCTTTTCTAATAAAAGTCCCGCCTATACCTACACATACTGTAGTTCTTGCTTTGGCTTTTTTTTTCTTTTAAAGTTTGTTTTATGGCTGCGTCGTGGCATATGGAAGTTCCCAGGCCAGGGATGGAATCTGAGCTGCAGCTGCGGCCACACGGATCCTTTAACCCACTCTTCTGGGCCAGGGATTGAACCCGTACCTCTGCAGAGAATGAGCTGCTACAGTCTGATTCTTAACTCACTGCACCACAGCAGGAACTCCACTGCTTTTTTAAAAAGCCATTTTATTTTACAGTTGGAGGCACAGTGATTTATAGCTGTAAAGCTTGAAGTTTTTTACCTTCGGCAATAAAAGAGCTATCCTTATTAAGTGATCCCCACTCTGTCTCCCTGTCTTTATTTTTGTGGTTCAAATAAGGGTTAAGCTAAGGCTACAATCTCCAGTCAGGTTCCAGCCACTTGATTAGAGAGAGATCTGAACACTTGGCCAAACCTTGCTTATTTCTTTTTTATTTTATTTTATTATTTCATTTCATTTCAATTTTATTTTATTTTAATTTAATTTAATTTTATTTGTGTCTTTTTGCCTTTTCTAGGGCCGCATCCGCAGCACATGGAGATTCCCAGGCTAAGGGGTTCAGTTGGAGCTGTAGCCACTGGCCTACACCACAGCCACAGCAATGCCAGATCCAAGTCGCATCTGCGACCCACACCACAGCTCACGGCGACGCCGGATCCTTAATCCTCTGAGCAAGGCTAGGGATCGAACCCGCAACCTCATGGTTCCTAGTCAGATTCGTTAACCACTGAGCCACGACCGGAACCCCAAACCTTGCTTATTTCTTATCAAAATCTTTTCCATTTAGTTGGGCCGTCTGCTGATTGCATGATAGGAACTAGAAGGTATTTTCTGTGAACACTTGTTTATCCTCTGAGTAGTTAGCTTATGGGTGTACATCAGAATAGCACAGCAGGTTAAGGATCCAGCGTGGTCACTGCTGCGCCGAGGATTGCTGCTGTGGCTCCACATGCCTCAGGTGCAGCCAAAAAAAAAAAGAAGCCCTCCACATGATTTTAGTGTGCACCTTACAGAACCAGTGGCCTTATATGTGCTTGGCTTCAAGGCAAAGATGGGTGGAATGTGGTAGAACTAAAGTTCTATATACTACACATAGCCATACCTTTTCAAATATAGACAACAAAGGCCTTGATGGGAACGCCGAAGACCTGACATTTTGGACGGGAAACCCTTGAGATTGGTTTGAGGAAAGAGGTTTTTAAGGAGGTGACAGTTTAGCTGAATTTTGAGAGAGAAGTAGAAGGGCGGGCTGGGGGGTGGTGGGCAGTGGGAGAAGAATGTTTTTCCAGGTTAGACGCGTCCAGCTCTAGGAAGATATTTGAGCAGTGCCGACTGTAACGTGAGTCAGCACTTCTTGGCTTGGACCACAGACACTTCAGATGCAGTCTTTCAGTTGGAAAGGTTTTTCCTTTAGAAGCGAGATTCAGAGACATATAGTCATATAGTCGCTACAGAAAATCCAATTAATTTGCTAAGTAGATTACATGTGAAAATGATCCAGTTATTCAGATAGTTATTTCCTTTTTACTTCCTTTTGCTTTTCCAGTCTCCAGTTCATAGATAAAATGCTAAAATCTTACGGAATATGAAAAGGAAACCAAAATATTTTTTGAGATACGAATCACATATCATAAAATACATCCTTTAAATATGTATAATTCATTGGTTTTTAATGTATTTACAAAATTGTGCAACTGTCACCACTGTCTAATTCCAGAACATTTTCTTCATCCAAAAAAGAAACCCTATAGCCTCTAGCAGTCACTTCTACTACCTCAGCCCCTGGCAACCACTTACCTACTGTCTGTCCCTATGGATTCACCTATTCTGGACATTTCATATAAATGGAATCACATAATAGAACCTTTTGTGTCTGGCTTCTTCTGCTTAGCATGTTTTCAGGGTTCATCCATATTGTAGTATGTATCAGTGCTTTATTCCCTGTAACGTTTTTTAGCTGAAGTTTTCTAAGTAAATACTTTTTTGGGGGGTCTTTTTACGGCCACACCCACGGCATAGCTGAAGTTTTCTAAGTAAATACTTTTTTGGGGGGGTCTTTTTAGGGCCACACCCATGGCATATGTAATTTCCCAAGCTAGGGGCAAGCTGAAACTGCAGTTGCCGGCCTACAACATAGCTTATGGCAACACTGGATCAGGCCGGGATTGAACCTGCGTCCTCATGCATGCTAGTTGGGTTTGTTACTGCTGAGCCATGATGGGAACTCCTCTAAGTAAATTTTTTTTTGTCTTTTTTTTTGCCATTTCTTGGGCTGCTCCCGTGGCATATGGAGGTTCCCAGGCTAGGGGTCAAACGAGCTGTAGCCGCCAGCCTACGCCAGAGCCACAGCAACGTGGGATCTGAGCCGTGTCTGCAACCTACACCACAGCTCACAGCAATGCCAGATCGTTAACCCACTGAGCAAGGGCAGGGACCGAACCCGCAACCTCATGGTTCCTAGTTGGATTCGTTAACCACTGAGCCACGATGGGAACGTCTAAGTAAATATTTTTAAGAAATTACAATGCTGAATGAAGCAGAGCAGAAGTTTTAGCAGGTAAATCTGCATTGGTTACCATAAAACTAATCACATTTGAAACCCTCATTGCTTTAGAACATTTGAGAAATATCCTTTAGCCTTGTAAGCCATTATTACTATTTTTTAATTGTCAGCAGCCAGTAAATTTTTATCTTTAAAGATTAGGTTTGATTTCTGGACACAGAAATTTAGGCCAATTCTGTAAATAGTGGGTAGGGATCAGTATTGACTTTTATTTTTGATTTATGATTAAGAAACTTTGTGTGGAATTCCTGCTGTGGCACAATGGAATCATCAATGTCTTGGGAGCGCTGGGTTGCAGGTTCCTTCCCTGGCCCGGCACAGGGGGTTGAGGATCTGGCGTTGCCACAGCTGTGGCTTAGGTTGTGACTGTGGCTTGGATCTGATCACTGGCCTAGGAACTCAGTATGCTGAAGGGGGGCCAAAAATGAAAAAAAGAAAGAAAAAAAGAACTTTTGTGGCACTGACCAAGTCACTTTCCCTGGGTTTCTGCTATTTCTAGTTTTTTTTTTTTTTTTTTTGCTTTTTAGAGCCTCACCCACTGTGCCTGGCAGTTCCCAGGTAGGGGTCACATTGAAGGTACAGCTGCTGGCCACAGCCACAGCCACAGCAGCTTGGGATCCAAGCCACGTCTTCGACCTACACCATAGCTCATGGCAACACCAGATCCCTGACCCACTGAGGCCAGGGTTTGAACCCACATCCTCATGGGTACTAATCAGATTCCTTTCCACTGCACTGCAATGGGAACTCTTTTTTTCTTTTTAGGGCTGCATCTGCAGCATATGGAAGTTCCCAGGCTAGGGATTGAATTGGATCTGCAGCTGAGGCCTATGCCACAGCCACAGCAGTGCCAGATATGAGCCACATCTTTAATCTCTGCTGCAGCCTGTGGCAGCACTGGATCGATCCTTAACCCACTGAGCCACAGTGGGAGGTTTAAAAGAGAATAGAGGAGTTCCTGTTGTGGCTCAGCTGGTTAAGAACCTGATGCAGCTGATTCAGCCTTTACCCTGGGAACTTCCATATGCCATAGGTATGGCTGTATACAAGAAAAAAAAATTTTTTAAACCCCAAAAACTGATGGAGAAGAAGCTGTGATGATTTAATTCTGGAATGATTTTCCCTTTTGGCTTTTAAACTGGCCGTTAAGCAGTTATCAAAAAATTGCACAAATGCTGAGTTGTAGCAGTATTCTGAACTTTTGTACAGCTTTCCAGTATAACTAATATGAAGGCTTGTATCCTATCTGCTATAATAGTTTAAAGCCTTTAAAAGTTCATGTTCTTTTGGGGTTCAGACCTGGAGCCTTTTCTCATTATGTATTCTCCTGAACACATTTCTGCATTTACTTGGTTTCAATCCACATTGATCAATGATTCCAAAATCTAGTGCTGATTTTCAGGCCTCTCTGATTGCTTTTTTTTTTTGGTTTTTTTTTTTGTTGTTGTTGTTGCTATTGCTATTTCTTGGGCCGCTCCCTCGGCATATGGAGGTTCCCAGGCTAGGGGTTGAATCGGAGCTGTAGCCACCAGCCTACGCCAGAGCCACAGCAACAAGGGATCCGAGCCGCATCTGCAACCTACACCACAGCTCACGGCAACGCCGGATCGTTAACCCACTGAGCAAGGTCAGGGACCGAACCCGCAACCTCATGGTTCCTAGTCGGATTCGTTAACCACTGCGCCACCACGGGAACTCCCTCTGATTGCTTTTTTATCTCCACCTAGATGTTTTGCAGACCTATTTTTTTAATTACTCAGTGAATTTATTACATTTATAGTTGTACATGATAATCACAATCCAATTTTATAGGATTTCCATCCCATAACCCCAGCGCATCCCCCACCCACCAAACTGTCTCCTTTGGAGACCATAAGTTTTTCAAAGTCTGTGAGTCAGTAACTTCTGCAAAGAAGTTCATTGTGTCCTTTTTTCAGATTCCATATGTCAGTGAAAACATTTGATGTTGGTGTCTCATTGTCTGACTGACTTCATTTAGCATGATAATTTCTAGGTCCATCCATGTTGCTAAAAATGCCAGTATTTCGTTCCTTTTAATGGCTGAGTAATAATCCATTGTGTGTATGTACCACATCTTTTTTTTTTTAATGAACTAGTATTTATTTATTTATTTTATTGTTCACATTGATGGGTTTTATATATATATATATATATTTTTTTTTCTTTTCCCACTGTACAGCAAGGGGGTCAGGTTATCCTTACATGTATACATTACAATTACATTTTTTCCCCCAGCCTTTCTTCTGTTGCAACATGAGTATGTAGACAAAGTTCTCAATGCTATTCAGCAGGATCTCCTTGTAAATCTATTCTAAGTTGTGTCTGATAAGCCCAAGCTCCCAATCCCTCCCACTCCCTCCCACTCCCTCCCACTCCCTCCCACTCCCTCCCCCCTCCCATCAGGCAGCCACAAGTCTCTTTTCCAAGTCCATGATTTTCTTTTCTGAGGAGATGTTCATTTGTGCTGGATATTAGATTCCAGTTATGAGTGATATCATATGGTATTTGTCTTTGTCTTTCTGGCTTATTTCACTCAGCATGAGGTTCTCTAGCTCCATCCATGTTGCTGCAAATGGCATTATGTCATTCTTTTTTTATGGCTGAGTAGTAGTCCATTGTGTATATATACCACATCTTCCGAATCCAATCATCTGTCGATGAACATTTGGGTTGTTTCCATGTCTTGGCTATTGTGAATAGTGCTGCAATGAACATGCGGGTGCACGTGTCTCTTTTAAGTAGAGTTTTGTCCGGATAGATGCCCAAGAGTGGGATTGCGGGGTCATATGGAAGTTCTATGGATAGATTTCTAAGGTATCTCCAAACTGTTCTCCATAGTGGCTGTACCAGTTTACATTCCCACCAGCAGTGCAGGAGGGTTCCCTTTTCTCCACACCCCCTCCAGCACTTGTTATTTGTGGATTTATTAACGATGGCCATTCTGACTGGTGTGCGGTGATATCTCATGGTAGTTTTGATTTGCATTTCTCTTATAACCAGTGATGTTGAGCATTTTTTCATGTGTTTGTTGGCCATCTGTATATCTTCTTTGGAGAAATGTCTATTCAGGTCTTTTGCCCATTTTTCCATTGATTGATTGGCTTTTTTGCTGTTGGATTGTATAAGTTGTTTATATATTCTAGAGATTAAGCCCTTGTCGGTTGCATCATTTGAAACTATTTTCTCCCATTCTGTAAGTTGTCTTTTTGTTTTCTTTTGGTTTCCTTTGCTGTGCAAAAGCTTTTCAGTTTGATGAGGTCCCATGGGTTTATTTTTGCTCTAATTTCGATTGCTTTGGGAGACTGACCTGAGAAAATCTTCATGATGTTGATGTCAGAGAGTGTTTTGCCTATGTTTTCTTCTAGGAGTTTGATGGTGTCCTGTCGTATATTGAAGTCTTTCAGCCATTTGGAGTTTATTTTTGTGCATGGTGTGAGGGTGTGTTCTAGTTTCATTGCTTTGCATGCAGCTGTCCAGGTTTCCCAGCAATGCTTGCTGAATAGACTTTCTTTTTCCCATTTGATGTTCTTGCCTCCCTTGTCAAAGATTAATTGACCATAGGTGTCCGGGTTTATTTCCGGATTCTCTATTCTGTTCCATTGTGTGCCACATCTTCTTGATCCACTTCTCTGTCGATGGACATTTAGGTTGTTTCCGTGTCTTGACTATTGCAAATTGTGCTGCAGTGAACATCGGAGTACGTGTGTCTTTGTGAGTCATGGTTTTCTCTAGATAGATGCCCAGGAGTGGGATTGCTGGAAAAGATGGTAATTCTAATTTTAGTTTTCCACAGTGGTTGCACCAATTTACAATCCCCCCAACAGTGTCATAGGGTTCCTTTTTCTCCACACCCTCTCCAGCACTTACTGTTTGTAGACTTTTTGATGATGGCCATTCTGGCTGGTGTAAGGTGGTACCTCCTAGTGGTTTTGATTTGCATTTCTTGAATAATGAGTGATGTTGAACATCTTTTCATGTGTTTTTTGGCCATCTGTGTGTCTTCTTTGGAGAACTGTCCGTTGAGATCTTCTGCCCATTTTTTGGATGAAGTTGTTTGTTTTTTGGTATGGAGCTGCAGAAGGTGTTTATACATTTTGGAGATTAATCCCTTGTCAGTTGATTGCAAAGATTTTCCCCCATTCTGTGGGTTGTCTTTTTGTTTTGTTTAGGGTTTCCTTTGCTGTGCAGAAACTTTTAAGTTTGATTAGGTCCCATTTGCTTATTTTTGTTTTTACTGCCATTCCTCTAAGAGGTGGATCTGAGAAGATGTTGCTGTCGTTTATGTCAGAGAGTGTTTGGCCTATGTTTTCCTCTAAGAGTTTGATAGTGTCTGGTCTTATATCTAGGTCTTTAATCCATTTGGAGTTTATTTTTGTGTATGGTGTTGGGGAGTGTTCTCATTTCATTCTTTTCCATGTGGCTGTCCAGTGTTCCCAGCACCACTTATTGAACAGGCTGTCTTTTCTCCATTGTATATTCTTGCCTCCTTTGTCATAGATTAGTTGTCTGTAGGTGTGTGGGTTTAATTCTGGGCTTTTTGTCCTGTTCCACTGATCTCTATTTCTGTTTTTGTGCCAGTACCATACGGTTTTGATGACTGTTGCTTTGTAGTATAGTCTGAAGTCTGGGAGCCTGATGCCTCCAGCTCCATTTTTCTTTTTCAGGATGTCTTTGGCTCTTCTGGGTCTTTTGTGCTTCCAAACAAACTTTAAAATATTTTGTTCAAGTTCTATGAACAGTGTCCTTGGTAATTTGATAGGGATTGCATTGAATCTGTAGATTGCCTTGGGTAGTATAATCATTTTGATAATATTGACTCTTCCAGTCCAAGAGCATGGTGTATCTTTCCATCTATTTGTGCTATCTTTGATTTCTTTCATCAGTGTCTTATAGTTTTCAGAATACAGGTTTTTTGTCTCTCTCTCTCTTTTTAAAATTTTTTGTCTTTTTGCCATTTCTTGGGCCACTCCCACGGCATGTGGAGGTTCCCAGGCTAGGGGTCAAATAGGGGCTGTAGCCACCAGCCTATGCCAGAGCCACAGCAACTTGGGATCCGAGCCACATCTGCAACCTACACCACAGCTCACGGCAACGGTGGATCCTTAACCCACTGAGCAAGTCCAGGGATCGAACGCACAACCTCATGGTTCCTAGTCGGATTCGTTAACCACTGAGCCACAATGGGAACTCCAGGTCTTTTGTCTCTTTAGGTAGGTTTACTCCTGGGTATTTTATTTTGGATGTAATAATAAACGGGATTGGAGTTCCCGTCGTGGCGCAGTGGTTAACGAATCCGACTAGGAACCATGAGGTTGCGGGTTTGGTCCCTGCCCTTGCTCAGTGGGTTAACGATCTGGTGTTGCTGTGAGCTGTGGTGTAGGTTGCAGATGCGGCTCGGATCCCTCGTTGCTGTGGCACTGGCGTAGGCCGGTGGCTACAGCTCCAATTCGACCCCTAGCCTGGGAACCTCCATATGCTGTGGGAGTGGCCCAAGAAATAGCAAAAAGACCAAAAAAAAAAAAAAAATAGTAAACGGGATTGCTTCCCTACTTTCTCTTTCTGATCTTTCATTGTTAGTGTATAGGAATGCCGTCGATTTCTGTGTATTAATTTTGTATCCTGCACCTTTGCCAAATTCATTGATGAGCTCTAACTTTGCAGACATTTTAAAATCACCTTCTATAATGGAAGGTATTCATTTGGCTGTCTCCTCTCCTGTGTATCAGTACTTCCAGTGTTTCTTGTCTTTATTAATTACATCAGCATTAACCCAGTTGCTGTTGATTTACTTCTTTTTCTTCTTCTCTGCTCCCCCCTCTTCTCTCAGACGTCAGTTTGTTATTAAGCTGATTGATTGAACCTCAGAAAGCAGAAGCTCTGCTTTTCCTAACCCATTCCTGTCTCCCCTCCTCCCTTTGTATGTTGTATGTGGGCTCTTACTTGGGCTTTTTTTCAGTAATCTGAGAACTCCCCTTTCTGTCTTGACTTGCTTCTTCTCTTTTTCTCTTCGTTTTCCACATTATTTCAAAAACACCCAATGTGATCATGTTACTCTCCACTGTCTATAGACTCATGTTCAGATTACTTGGCATATAGGGCTTGTTCACAGTCTGGGCTTTTCATCTTAATTCATTGGCATCTCCTTCCTTGTCTCCTCTCTCCTCTGATACGGATGGTGTTTACCAGTCAAAATGATGTATTTTCCAACTTTTGAATTATGCATGTTTGCGAGGGAGCATTCTCCTATGAAATGGGAGTGCCTGGCACTCTCTTGTTTGGGTTTGGGTGTTTTTTGCTCTTCTGGGAGAATCTTATCTGTAGTCATCTTGAGCATAGCCCTAGTATCAAACATTGTGGTTCAGGACTAGAAATACTCATTCTTTTCTATAGATGCCATGAAAAGAAAATCAGGGGAGTTCCTGTTGTAGCTCACTATGTTGAGAACCCACATAGAGTCTGTCTGTGAGGATGTGGGTTCAATTCCTGGCTTCCCTTAGTGGGTTAAGGATCTGGTGTTGCCACAGGCTGCGGTATAGGTCGCAGATGCAGCTCAGATCCAGTGTTGTGGTGGCTGTGGTGTAGGCTTGCTGTGGTGTAGATTTGACCCCTAGCCTGGGAACCTCCACAGGCTGCAGGTGTGGCTGGGTTAAAAAAAAAAAAATCAGCGATAAAATATAAATCACTTGCTTTATTTTCTGGGATCCTGTAAAGGTATTAAAAAAAATTTTTTTTTTTTTTGGGAGTTCTCATTGTGGCACAGCACAAACAAATCTGGTTTTGCTGTGAATTGTGGTGTAGGTCACAGACGTGGCTCGGATCCCGTGTTGCTGTGGCTGTGGCGTAGACTGGCAGCTCCTATTGGACTCCTAGCCTGGGAACTTACATATGCAGAGGGTGCAGCCAAAAAAAATTTAATGGATAAAAATTGTGTATATTTAAAGTGTACATACAGGGTGGTGCTTTGACATGTGTATACATTGTGAAATGATTACCACAGACTGTCACTTCCAGTGGTCACCTTTGTTGCTTTTATTTTTATTGCAGTGATCAGAACGCTTGAGATCTATAGATCTCTTAGCAGATTTCAAGCACACAATGCATTATTAACTACAGTCAGCATGCTGTACATTAGGTCTCCAGAAATTATTCATCATCTAACTGAAATTTTGTACCCTTGATCAATACCTTCCCTCCTCCCCCCCAGACTCTGATGACTACCTTTCCAATCTCCATTACTGTCAGTTTGACTTTTTTTTTTTAAGATTCCACACATAAGTGACATCATGTCCATTTTTCTTTCTGTCTGGCTTATCCCACTTAGCAATATATCTTCTAGGTTCATCCATGTTGTCACAAATTGCAAGATTTTTTCTTTCTTTCCTCCCTCCCTCCGTTTCTTCCTTTTTTTCCCCACGTTTGGCATATGGAAGTTCCTGGGCTAGGGACTGAATTCGAGCCACAGTTGTTATCCTAGTCGGGTTCTTTTTTTTTTTTTTTGTCTTTTGTCTTTTTTGTTGTTGTTGTTGCTATTTCTTGGGCCGCTCCCGCGGCATATGGAGGTTCCCAGGCTAGGGGTTGAATCGGAGCTGTAGCCACCGGCCTACGCCAGAGCCACAGCAACTCGGGGTCCGAGCCGTGTCTGCAACCTACACCACAGCTCACGGCAACGCCGGATCGTTAACCCACTGAGCAAGGGCAGGGACCGAACCCGCAACCTTATGGTTCCTAGTCGGATTCGTTAACCACTGCGCCACGACGGGAACTCCTAGTCGGGTTCTTTAACTGCTGAGCCATGAAGGGAACTCCTGAAAAGATACTTTAATTTGTTCTTTGTAAGCATCAGAAAAATAAATAGTCCTGTTGTGACTCAGCAGGTTAAGAACGCAGCATAGTCTTTGTGAGGATGTGGGTTTGATCCCTGGCCTTGCTCAGTGGGTTAAGGATCCGGCTCTGCCACAGGCTGTGGTGTAGGTTGCACATGCGGCTCAGATCCCAAGTCGCTGTGGCATAGGCTGGCAGCTGCAGCTCTGATTGGACTCTTAGTCTGGGGCTTAGATATGCCCCAGGTGCGGCCCTAAAAAGAAAAAAGACAAAAAAGAAAAAATGTTTGACACTCCTTCGGTCAAGGTTTGGGTGCCATATGTACTTTTTTGAAAGCCTGTAGATCCTGCCCTCATGGTTCCCACACACACCTACTAGCCTTTTGTTTTTTAGTGCTTAATTGAGAACACTAGGAGTTATAACGGGGCCGTAAACAAAGGCATTGCGGAAGTCCAGTGTCGTTTTCCTTTTTTGTAGGGATTGCACTAGCGGATTTTACTGTGTTAGTATGCAGAGAGACTCTGAGCCACGAACCCAGTCCTTGTCAGTAAGCAGGCTTTCATGTGTGAATTAATTAATTAATTTAATTTATTTATTCTTTTTATGGCCACACCTGGGGCACATGGAAGTTCCTGGCCTAGGGGTTGAATCAGAGCTGCAGCTGCCAGCCTACACCACAGCCCCAGCAATGCCAAACCTGAACTGAACCTCTGACCTGGACTGCACTGTGTGGGAACGCCGGATCTTTAAGCCAGTGAGTGAGTCCAGGGTTAGAACCCACATCCTCACAGACACTATGATGCGTTCTTAACCCACCGAGCCAAAACAGGAACTCCTCCTGTGTGGATTTAAAAATGTAGATATTTAGGAGTTCCCATCATGGCTCAGTGGTTAATGAACCTGACTAGTGTCCATGAGAACGCAGGTTTGATCCCTGGCCTTGCACAGTGGGTTAAGGACCTGGCGTTGCCATGAGCTGTGGTGTAGGTCGCAGACGCTGCTCGGATCCCGAGTTGCTGTGGCTGTGGTGTAGGCTAGAGGGTGCGGCCCTAAAAAGACAAAAGAAAAAGAAATAGTGCCCATTTTGCTCAATATCAAGTCTTTTTTTTACAGCTGTACCTGTGGCATATGCAGGTTTCCAGCTAGGGGTTGAGTTGGAGCTGTAGCTGCCAGCCTGTGCCACAACTTGTGGCATTGCTGGATCCTTAACCCACTGAACAAGGCCAGAGATCATACTGGCATCCTCACAGACACTATGTTGGGTTCTTAAACAGCTGAGCCACAATGGGGAGTCTCAATATGAAGTCTTTTTGTTATCATGTCTACTGAAAAAGCTTTATAATGGGAGTGAGAAAGATTGAGAAAAGACGTATATATCCTCTGGCAGGAAGATCCCCCCTTAATCTTGATTTGGGTAGCTTACCTTTTTTCTTCAGATTTGTTGGATGCCCAAATATATGAAGTTGTTACCTCAAAGTATTACTAAGCTGTGTGCAAAATTGCTGAGTCCTAAATCTTTTATCAGGGTACTGGAGAAGTGCGGTTAAGAAGTTGGCTGTATGGTGTTTGGGAGTCTTAATATTCTTCCAAGACAGTGAAATTCTGGGGAATTCCCCTTGTGGCTCAGCAGTAATGAAGCCAACTAATATCCGTGAAGATGCGGGGTCAGTCCCTGGCCTTGCTTATTGGATTAGGGATCTGGCATTGCTCTGAGCTGTGGTGTAGGTTGCAGACCCAGCTTGGATCCTGCATTGCTGCAGCTGTGGCCGAGGCCAGCAGTTGTAGCACCTATTCGACCCCTAGCCTGGGAACTTTTATATACCACACATGTGGCCCTAACAGGCCAAAAAAAAAAAAAAAAAAAAAAAGTGAAATTCTGTTTGGGTCATTCACACTTAACTTTGAAGCATATTAAGAGATTGTTCTCCAAAGAGCATCTAACTGAGGTCCTCTGCTTTGAAAGGTGGGCAAGGGTGGATCTTAGTTGGGGTAGCGTTGGACTGGATTTATCTGAAGCTCACGTTGGTAGCAATAAACCACTTTTAATCCTGAATTTGATGATTGTCTTGTTGTTGGCTATGGACATTGTGGCTGATGCCTGTGTTAAGTGGCAGAGCTCCCAGGCACCGGGGACTGCGAGGTTCATGTGCGTCCCCCTCTAGAGTTGGCATTTCCTTCCCTGGCACAGCTGCCCTTCTGCTTCCCAACTGTCCTGTGTACCTTTTGCTGAGTGGAGGCCCAGAGGGAAGGGGTGGTACTAGGTGGCGTGCAGGCGGCTGGGCTCGTCCTTACTCTGGCAATTTTGTGAACACCTGGGAGCTGTCACATAAGTTGTTACTTAGGGGATTGAAGGGTGAAAGAATTTGAAGGCATTGTGGAGGTAGCATCTGTAGGAAGCAGGTATCTCTCCTAAGTCTGGGGAAAAACAAAGAAAAACGAAGTTACTAAAATTTAGAAACTTGAAGAAAGGGCCCCAGCTGGGATGCACACCTCTGAAAAGAGTCTTTCCCTGTGGGTGGGGCTGTGGCAGATAAGCTGGTACGGGTCCAGCTGCAGATAGGATGAATGTGCTGCAGGGATATTGGGTGATGCTCAGAGGCACCTCAGGTGCACCAGAAGCCCGGAAGAGGCAAGTCTCTTCTTGTAGTTTTAACACTCCCACCTCATCTGCAGAGTTTAACAGGGAGCCCCTGGAAGAGGAGAAATGTGGTTGGCAGAGCCGTACCTCCGGAATCATAAAGTGTAGAAAGATAAGTGAGAGATTTACTTTACATCTGGCACAGATAAAATTTCCCAGTGTAGAGGTTTCAAAGATAGAAACCTGCCAGACCCTCTGGTGCAGCCCATGATAGGCAGGGGCAAGAAGCCTTTGAGATGTGGCGGTGTTTGGCGTAACTTCAGTCTTGCAGAATTAGGGATTTACACAGTTTTGTTTTTGTTTTTGTTTGTTTTTAATGTCAGCTTTTCTGTAATTGTACATAATTTACAGATTTTTTTTTCTTTTGGTCACGCCTGCGATATGTGGGAGTTCCTGGGCCAGTGATCGAACCCACACCACAGCAGCAACCCAAGCCACTGCAGTGACAATGCTGAATACTTAACCAATTATGCCGCAAGAGAACTCCTATAGGGTTTTTTTTGACTGTCAGGGTGTGTGTGTGTGTGTGTGAGCATTATATGCTATAAAAAAATCCCTTTATTCCAAATGATTTGAATCCCCCAGTTTATTTGGCCAGCCCTCAAATCTCAGGAAAGATGGAATGCATATCTTCAAGCTGGGACAGTCAAGAAGGAAGTGGAATTAGAGAAAATGCTAAGGGAGATGAGTTCCACCTATCCTTGGTGGGTCTTTATCAGTTCTAAGGATAAACCACCAGAGCAAATTAAGAGGTATATTTTCCGTTTTGATCTCTGATACACCTTTTAACTCTAAACTCTTCGTCGTTCACCTAATGTGAGTAGAGGTGTGAAGCACTGCTGGATACCGAGGATTCCAGTTCTAACTGTGAGGTGTGAAAAGAGCCCTTGACTCCAGAGGGGATTTATCTTCAGTGTTCTTCAACTTGTTAGGTTTTGTGTACATTTCTGAGGATTAAATGAAATAATGTATGTCAACATCCAATTCAGATTTAAGGATTAATCTAGTTGTCAGTCCCTGCGCCTTGGTTCTAACTAAATTTATCTAGCTCTCCAGTTCTTTAGCCTCTGAAAGTCCAGTGTCCTGCTCAGAGGATCCTGGATCCTTAACCTGCTGAGCCACCAGGGAACTCCCATATTAAAGTATTCTTAAGGACATTTGTCTTTATCACAACAAATATAAATGTACTAGAATGTTAATCAGATTTCTCTTATTAGGAATATGGCCAATTTTAAGGTGATTTCATATGTACTTTTCTTTAATAAGAAAGTGAAATAAACTTGGGAAAAAGCAGGCACCATAAAGCAACAAATTTCTACCCTATTTAGATGTTAAGAATTGGCATGGGAGTTCCTGCTGTGGCTCAGTGGAAATGAACCTGACTGGGATCCATGAAGATTTGGGTTCGATGCCTGGCCTTGCTTAGTGGGTTAAGAATCAGGTGTTGCCATGAGCTGTGGTGTAGGTTGCAGACTCAGCTTGAATCCTACGTGGCTGTGGCTGTGGTGTAGGCTGGCGGCTGCATCTCCACTTCCACCCCTAGCCTGGGAACTTCCATGTGCCACAGGTGTGGCCCTAAAAAACAAAAACAAAAACAAAAATTGGCATGGATGCTGACTATATAGTGTGTTCATAATATCTCTTTCCTCAGCAAGGAAAATGAAATATTGAGTAGTGAACAGTAATTACAAGGTTAAAAAGTAAAAAAGGAGGGAGTTGAGTGGACATTGTCACTGCAGTGAGTGTGCTTGGGTTGCTGCTGTGGCGTGTGTCCAATCCCTGGCCTGGGAATTACCATATGCTGCAAGCCTGGCAAAAAAAAAAAAAAAAAAAAGTATGACAAAAGGGAACCTTCCAGCAAAAGGAAGACCATAGCAGTAAGATTTAAGCCATTCCAATGATAAAATGTTCAGCTAAGTATAGTGCTTAGAGAGAACCTTTGAAATGTCCAAGGGACTAAATTTTAAGAAGTTAGGCAGGTAAATGAGTTAGTGTGGTTGTATAACAATTTGATACAATTAGAACTGGGATGAAATTCAGATTCCTAGCTCTAAGTCTGTAGCTGTAGATACACCAGGCTGCCTAGTTGAAGTTAGCTCTCTAATATGAAATCAGCTCCCTCTTCAGAGGCTCTTAAACTAGGTAGAAGGTCTTTGATAATGAGATTAGCCAACTTCAGTGCTCTCCTCCTTTGGTCCAGTTAATCCTAAAGAGGTAGCTTCTTAACTTAACCCTTCATTTCCACCCCTTCTCCCCCCAGTCTGTTAACTCTTAACCCTTCCTTCACTTGCTTTTCTATCTAGTTTAGACTTTATTTTTAGCAAGCAACAGAATCCAGCTTTGGCTATTTTAAGCTGAGATAGCATTTATGGAGTTACTAGATACCTCACACGGTCTTTGGGAGCACCCGAGAGAGAGGCAGTCAGGAGCAAGGCTCAGATTGACAGCACAGCCTTCATTCTCTGCAGACATCGAATGCCACACAGGCTGCAGTGCCGTTGCTGATGCCAAGTATAGGAGGCTGCACTTGGCTGTCTAGAAGTAACCAGTGTTTTCCTTGCCGGAATGGGTCTTTATTTCTTATCTCTGAGGCATAGGTTTTGACTGAGCCTGGGTCTCATATGCTGGATTGCAAGAGAGTTAGAAAATAAGACTAAAGGTACTGTTGAGAGACGTGGGGATCCCTAAAAGTTGGTGAGTGTGATTCCCAAACAAGGGTGTTCCAGCAGTCGGGTGGCCAAAAGGAATGACAGGTATCTGCCATGAACCTCATTTTGCCTTATGTTGCCAGGCAGGCCTTCTGTGTGCCCATAGATGAGTTTTTCTGTTTTCTACAGTAGTTCAGACTTCCACCTTCTTAAACTCCCGACTTGAATATTGCACTAAACGAGAGGAAGGAAGATAAGAATGAATGGAGAGTTTTTACCATTGCTTAAGAGTGGACAGATTTGTAGACAAGTGGCTGAACTTACACATAAGGGCCTTAAAGTAAACTATCAACTTCAAATAACAAGTTAAAATTTTGAGAAAAAAAGAAACCTACAGTTTGGATCATTTCTAACATAAAAGCTTGAGGGGGTATGTGTTTTCTTCTTGTCTATTTTGTGACATTGGAAACATATGAAAGTTCCCTGGGCCAGGGATCAAATCCTACTAGCTGCAGCCTACACCACAGCTATGGCAACAGTGGATCCTTTAACCCACTGTGCCACCAGGCTGGGGATTCAATCCACGCCTCTGTAGCAATTACAGCTGCTACAGTCATGTTTTTAACCACTGTGCCACAGCAGGAACTCCAGAAGCTGAGTTTTTAAAGTACATGTTCACTGGTTTTTGCTAATGCATCACTCATAATTTGAGTGTTCATCATACAGAAACAGGTATTTAAAAAATTTCCCTACAGAAACAGGTATTTAAAAAATTTCCCTATGTGCATTCAAGATGAATTCAGAAGACTTTTCCTCCCCCACCTGCTAAATTACATACTCCCTCCCAGAATTGCAAACATACACATTTTTTTTCTTTAAATGGTTTGTTAATAGTGCTTTAAATATTTCCACAGAGCAGCTGTCTCAATGATGAAGCGTTACAAAATTATTAGTCCTTTCTTCATTCAGAATTCTGAGATAGTTACATTATTCAAATCACCAAAGGCTTCTTTGTATCTTTTGAGCTGGTAAGTTCAGACCATAAGGTGTTACAGCATCCATCAAATAAGAAACCAATAGAAATGGAGAAACATAGCTTCCAAGAATATTAATTACAGTGCTGGGTATTCAGAGGACATTTTTGCGACCAAGAATTTCATGAGTGTTATATGAAAGAGTAGTTGATACTGTCTACCTGTGATGCCAATATTTAGAAATCTTTCCAGAAAAACAGGTGAAAAAAGATAGAGATGTAAAGTCTCTATCTTTCCAGAAAACTTTTCAAATGCCTTTAGAAATACCCAAGAAATAATAGGGCCCCAATCTAGTTCTTTTGTCCTTCACTCACTCTTGTATCTTCTCTAAGACTGTGACATACTCATTCTAAAATGAGTCCTTCAAAAACTGACATTTATGTGTACTTTTTATTCACAATGAAATAAATTCCAGGGGTTGGGGTGGTGGTGGTAAGGGACTCTCTTAGAGTTAGTTGATGCCACAATACTATGTGCAAAATAAGGAATTAATACATTATTTAGTAAATTCATATTTCAAAGTCACAAGAACATTTCAGAGCAAAATGGTTTGTGCAGTATCAGAGGCAAATGGCTTACCATGTAACAGTTTGAGCTTAAAATGGTATAGCCAATTTTTAAAGCAATTTTTTTTCTACTTCATTTAATAAGATTATACTTCTTCACTTGACAGTCCCAAAAGAAAAGAAAAGTGACATATTTTAATTTACCTCTTCCACGAAGCACTTCCTGATGACCATTAAGCCTTTTCTTAACTCCTGTGCTGTTTATTGTCCTGCCAAACATTTGACATTTACTGTTCGTATTGTTAATTGCCTTTCTCTATACCACTGAGATTACGAAAATAGACTCTGAATCTAGATTAGGTAGAACCCAATAGCCTGGATTTTAAACCTGGCTCTGTCACTTGTTAGCTTTGATTATACTGCAAGAGGTCACTCTTAGTTCCTCATTTTCCTCATTTGTAAAATGCATCTAGGATTAAATGTGTTAAAAATACATTTAGAGCACTTAAATCAGTATTTGACCTAACGTTTGGGGTTTGTTTTTAGCCATGGAGTACAGCAGTTTGATGTGGGATCTCAGTTCCCAGACCAGGGATTGAACCCAGGCCGAAGCCCTGAAAGCACTGAATCCTCACCACTAGACCACCAGGGAACTCCCTGACCTAGTTTGTTTTCATTACTTGAGCTTTTATTGATTCTCTGCATTTCTGGAAACATCGCTTGATAATCACAGTGTCCTTGTCCTTGTGGTATTCACAGAGTAGTGGTGAGGGGAGGAAAAGAAACAGACTACCTGTTTAACCTGATGTGTTTAGTGGGGCAAAAGAATTGGTGGGTAGTAGACAAAGAAATCAAGGAGTTCAGTCTAACAGTTTTACTTGTTGGATGAACAGTTTGTTAATAGGATTTTCAGATTTTGTCTGCTGTCAGTGAGTGGAGTAATTGTAAATGCCATTCCTGGGATGGAAGTTACCAACTACCACATCAGGTATAGTCACCCTTCTTATCAGCTCTGTGTGGAACCCAAATATGCATGCGTTTATTCATGAGACACACCTTCATTTAGCCCTTCCTACTACCATTTGCCTGCTAGAGTTCCCGTCTTCAAATAGTTTAGGGTTCCACAAGTACACCAGCAGTTACTATGCCAGTTCTAGAAAGAAAAATGGAGGTTAATTAACGCACAGGAAACTGGAAGTGCAGGGGAGATGCTTTCAGACTAATTCAGACATGAGAAATGAGTTAGTGAGATATACGTAGCTTTTGAAAAGTCCCTCTTTGGCTCCCAAATCTCCATTTGTTTTTGCCGAACTTAACAAGTATTGATCTGGTTTTGGGGTGATGAGAAAAATTAGGGCAGAGAGATGTGTAGCCCACAGCCCGTCTCTCGGGTGTTACTCCGTGGGGGATATTAGAATACTTTCCTAATGTAACTTTTATGAAAGTCAGTTTTTTCATTTGCAAGGCAAAACGTGTTGGCTTAAGTAGAAGAGGTCTTGTGTCCACTAGGGGGTGGTGTGGACCATAAAAATTCAAATTATTCCTCACTGATTAACCCGTATTTCATCAGGCACTTGCCTCATTTGAATAAATGTTTGTTCATGCAGTGTTCTTGTTTTGGCCACACCTGCGGCATATGGACGTAACCAGTAAAACTGTTGGTTTACTGATTTTATTGGAGTATAGTTGACTTACCGTGCTGTATTAGTTTCAGGTGTACAGCAAATGAGTTAGTCATACATGTAGATATATCCATTCTTTTTTCCTATATAGGTCATTACAGACTCTTGAGTAGATTTGCCTGTGCTATACAGTAGTTTGTCATTAATCATCTATTTTATGTGACAGTGTGTATGACCACATTGCTATTTAATGTGGCTACTAGAAAATTTGTAATTATACACATGGCTCACATATTTCTTTTGAACAGCCATTCGAAGGGAAAGCATTCACTGGCCATTTTTATCATGGTATATACCTTTAGCTGGCCTTATGATTTGTAAGGAAGTAATGTAGTGAGGAAATGGAGCACAACTTTGGTTCCGTTCTTAATGGCAGCTAAAATACATGTAGTCAGTTTTACTATAATGAGATGTGTTCCAAATTCATTGCATTAAGCAAAGTCATGGTAAAAATCATAGGGCTCATGGATGAAATGTTAGGGGCATGATACTCAAATGTCATTGGTGACATTTTTAAAATGTCTACTTACTAATTGAGGGTGAACTCATAGATGCCCTCAGGTGGTTTACAGTTTGTATAATGAAAAATCAACTTGCTTGATTTATAATCCCCTAAAAGGAGCCCCTGTTAGTATTTTAGAATCACTTAAAGATGTAGTGGTGGGTTGGAGTGGACAGAATAGGCATCATTGAGGCACCTCTCAATTTTATGACATTTTTGTGATAATGAAAATCGAGTATAGTCACATCTAGGTGAGATGAGCTAAAAGACCCACAATTGCAGTTTTGTGTTCAGAGAATATTCTGTTGTATTAATTTATTTATTTTGGCTGCACACGGGCACGTGGAAGTTCCTAGATCAAGGATCAAACCTGTGGCATAGCAGTGACGCAAGCCACTGCAGTGACAATGCTAGATCCTTAATCCACTGCATCACAGGAGATTTTGTTTTGTTTTCTTTTTTCTTCAGAGAATATTCTATTATGGGGAGGAAGAAAACTTAATTGCTATAGATAAAATGTGGTGGGGGTATATATAGTTAATAATAGGACAATTTTTTCTCATATAGATTATAACTTTTTTCCCCCTTTGGCCACACCCATGGCAATGAAAGTTCCCAGGCCAAGCCACAGCCACAGCTGCAGCAACCCTGGATCCCTAACCCACTGGGCCATATCGGGAACTCCACAAATTATCACTCTTTTTCTAAGGATACTATTTTTTACCTAAAATTTTACTGTACATAATTCATTGCCTTAAAATGTGTAAAATTTACAATTTTTCATATTGCACACATTATTATTGAACCTAAAAATGGGAAAAGTAGTTAACAGAGTTAGTTGACAGCATGTCAAGTGCTGTAATTTACTGTGGTGTATTTCTGGGATTTTGCTCTTTTGAGTCCCAGTAGATCTGTCCTGATCAGATCAGTTTGATGTGTTTTTTAATTCCTTCTTAAAGTATTTGTAGCATGAACTGCTGTATGCATTCTGTAAGACGAGGTAGTTTCCTTGAGACCTTAATTGTGTTGCCACTTAAATTCATACTCTATTTTTATGTACTTCCGTTTCTACTTTTTAGCAACTGATTTCCTAAACATAGTCTACGTTACTTTCTCTTTTTTTCGTTTTTCTTTAGGGCTGCACCTCTGGCATATGGAGGTTCCCAGGCTAGGGTTTGAATCAGCTGGAGCTGTTGGCCTACACCACAGCCACAGCAACCCCAGATCCTTAACCCACTGATGGAAGCCAGGGATTGAACCTGTGTCCTCATGGTTACTAGTCAGATTCGTTTCTGCTAAGCCGTGATGGGAAACGTATTACCTTTTATTTTGCATGATCTGAGGTAAAATTCTACCTGGGATCCAGTCCCAGGATTGCTTTTAAACAAGTAGGGTCACAAAGTGCAACTAGATGTTAGTCTCTTTTTTTTTTTAGGAACACTTACTTAATCTTGAGATTTGTTACTGTGCTTTGTTCTTACCCTGCATTCTCTTGTAATTGGTTATATATGACTGTAGTCTTCTCATGTGACTTCATTCGTCAAGTCCTTTTACAGTGTTCTCTCATCTAATTTTCATAGCACCTCTGCACGAGAGGCTAACGATGTGGTTGAGGAAGCTGAGGCTCCGAGCCTTGTAAATTACCTCCTCAGAAATACAGTTAAGCCAACACTGTAGTCACTTTAGCCCAGTACTTCTAGACTGAATACATCACTGTCTACAAAAGAATAGTGTAAAGCTAGAATGTGTTGCACATTTCTCGGTGTGAGTAGTAGCAGGAAGGCTTTTATTTCCTTCCCAGTTTTTGCCTTTGTAGGGGAAAAAATTGACAATGACTTCTATGGAAGGGTTGTTCCATTTGGTTTGGGTTTTATTCCTTTTTTTCCTCCTGTAATTTATGCTATGGGTTTGTTTGGGAAATCAGTGCTCTGTAGTCAGATAATTATGCATCTATTCATTATATCCAAATCCATTAGGACTTGAGACCATGTAAAAACTATCTGAAAAAATTTTCTGTACCTAAGAGCTTATTCTACAGTGTGTTCCGATTACGCCTTATGCTTGATCAGGCCACTTGGTGTGTTTCAATACGTACATTCTTTAGAAAGATTATCTGATTTGGGGAGTGAACTGAAGATGAAATGAATGCCCTGTCTGTCTCTGACAGAGTGACGCTCTGAGAGTGATTTGAAGCTATTTTTGGATGTGATCTTGGAGGCCCTTCTGGCAGCTTTTTATAGCTTTGAATAGAGCTGCTACTATTTTATCTAACCAGGAGTGGTGTTTTGGGGCCCTTGGGCCCCAGCTTTCTCTCTCTCTGTTTTTTTTCTTTCTCCCTCCTTCTTTATGGCTTTCTAAAAATATGAGGACTTGGGATAAAACAAAAGAATGGAGGTGCGGAGTCAAAATTCAAGCAATTTTACTTCTTTTCTCGTTCATTTCCTCCTTTTGTTCATCCCAGTCTTCACTTTTTCCCTAAAGGTGAAAACCAGCCTCTTTTGTTCCAGTTACCTGTTGGAGGACTTCCCAAGATGGGAGGCTGCTTTATTGCCTCTTGAGATCTTTAATGCTCTGGAAATGTTTTTCTTTGAATCTACAGAATATTTTGCTGAAAGTAGTTTTTAGCATTTCAGGATCTGAATTGCCCTTGCATTGCTATGATTAAAACAAAACAAAAATTAGTCTTGAGTTAAAACTGTTACTAAAAACATTACTTTAAATGCCTGTGGGTTTAACACATTTTGGGGAAGGATTAGATTTTGTAGTTCCATCTTATGATTGTTTCAGTATATAATTGTGCTGACAGAGAAATTTTTTTTTTTAGTGTATACACTGCAGGCTGTAGAATGAAGTGGTGGAAGGTGTATAATTTTTCTTAAGTAAAGGCAGTGTAAATACATTATTCTCATTCATTATTTTTCATACCTAAAAGCTTAAATACAGAAGTGTTTTAGGTGTTTTTGACTATATGTACTTATTCAAAATGTTGACAATATATTGTTACTAATATGTAAAACTACACTCACTACTGTCAGTTCGTGTATTGAATATTAGCATTTTTCTGGCTAAATAATTTGTAAACGGAAATTAGATTATATCTTCCCATACCTGACTGGATCCTTTTGTTTTCTATTGTGATGTCGTTCAGGGAATAACCCTGTTTTAACATTAAAGATGAAATTTCTGATCGTTTATACCTTGTTCTTTGTAACATCACGTAGATGGATAATTCAAGTATTTTGCAAACCTCTGTGGCGCTGGGTACTGTGCCAGACGCTGCGGCTGTAGCAGTAAATGAACGCAGGTCTCCCTTTTGCCTCCATTCTGAGCAGAGTGAGTGCCATATGCAGTGTGTTTGGAGGCCCTGGAGATGAAGTAGTGGGGGAGCAGGGATAGAAGGAGGGTGCGGGATAGGCTGGATTGGGGTCTGCACGTTGAATTGTAGAGGCTTCACTGAGAAAATAGATTTGAATGAAGATCCTCAGAGCTGAGGGTTCCAGCTTTGTGGAAAGGGAAGAGGGAACCCTTTGTAAAGCCCCTGAGGAAGGAGGATGCCTGGCAGGCTGAAGGACTACAGAGCAGTTCATCTGGCTGGAAGGTCCGGGTGGAGGTGGGAGACAGGACGTGGAAAGCTGAGCCGAAGGCCTGAGGGATAGGTGGCGTGAGGGGATCATGTGAAGCCTCTTTTTTTGGGGGGGGGGGGAATTATACAGTTTTTGCTTTTGAAAAGGTCTGTAGAATAGAGATGGGCATGGCAGTGGGGTGAGGGGTGCAAGGCAGAAGCGGAGAGAACAAGTTGGTTAGCTCTTGCCCTTTGCCAGGGGAGAGCCCTTGGTGGCTTGGATCAGAGGTGTAGCAGTGGAGTGATGAGACGTCTGGCCAGTCATGGATAGATTTGAAGTTCAAGCCAACAGAATGTGCTTATCAGGTTAGATGGGTGGGTTATGAAGGTAATGGTCAACCATTTGACAGGGTGGATTTCTCAGTGACTTGCAGAATGCTTGGGGGGAGGGGCACTTTGAAGGTGTCAAAGATCGTGCTGAGTGGGGGGTGACTATTAGGCGTTCGAGGGGCGCTGTCCCACAGTTACGGATAGAAGAGGCACGCTTGGGGAGAAATCTGTGTCGGGTATGTATTTGGGGAGGCTTGGGCACATATGAAGTGTGTTTACTATTTCAATTCATTGCATGAGATGAGATCGCTCTGGAAGTGTGTAGGCAGAGAAGACCTGGGATGGAGCCCTGGAGCACCTAAATGCTGGAGTGTTGTGCAAGTAGGGAGGGGTCAGCAGGGAGCCTGCTACCATGCAAGTAGGAAGAGAATCCCGAGAGTGTGGCTGCAGGAAGCTGGATGCAGCCTTGCCAGGAGATGGCAGATCAGTTGGGTCAGATATTGCATTGAAGTCGGTTAAGATAAAGCATTAGCCTTTTGATTTAACCACATAGGAATCATTGGTGACCTCGGCAGTAGCTGGTGGAGGAGAGTCAGGTCTCTTTGGGGGAGTAATTATAGTGAGTCTGTACAGTTTGGGGAAAGATCCAATAAAGAGGGGGAACTGGTGATTGAAGAGAGAAAAGAGATGCTAGAGCGATGTCCTTTAGTAGGTGAGAAGGAGCTAAGATGGAGAGGAGAGCGTGGCCTTAGCCTAGAATGACTGCCAGGAGAAAAGGCAGAGCACTTGGGCACACAGATGCAGGTTGGTGTACAGATGCTACAGTGATAACTTCGGGAAGTTTCTATTTTGTCGTGAAATACGAAACAGAGTTAGCAGCCCAAAGTGAGGATGTATGGATGGAGATGTTGGCGGTTTGAACAGAGAGGAGAAAGAATGTCGCAGTTATTTAGGAGATAGGGAGAGAGATGGAAGAACAGAACTAACAATATGAGTGATTGTTGGAGAGCAGTAAGGGTCCATTTGAGGTTCGTTGTCTTTTTTTTTTTTTTCCCCCTGCCCCTGTGATGTGTGAAAGTTCTGAAGCCAGGGATTGAACCCGAGGCACAGCAATGACATTGCCAAATCTTTAACTGCCAGGCCGCCAGGAAACTCGATCATTGTCTATTTTATTTCATTTCATTTTATTTAGTTTTTTAAGGACTGCGCCTGCAGCATATGAAGGATCCCAGGCTAGGGGTTGAATGGGAGCTGTGGCCGCCAGCCTGTGCCACAGCTACAGCAATGCCCGATTGGAGCTGCATCAGTGACCTACACCACAGCTCATGGCAATGCCAGATCCTTAACCCATTGAGCGAGGCCAGGGATCGAACCTGCGTCCTCATGGAAACTGGTTGGGTTCGTTAACCCCTGAGCCATGACGGGAACTCCTCATTGTCTGTTTTAGAGACTAATTAGCACGGTTGCGTGTATTTCTCTAGCCCCCCCTTTAGGTTCCTAGGCACTTGTCCTTTGTTCCATTAGATTTTTCAGAGGGGAGATGTTCAGTGGCTTTGAAAGCTAGCTTGGTTTTGGAATTCCCATTGTGGCACGGTGGAAATGAATCTGACTAGGAACCATGAGGTTGCGTGTTTGACCCCTGGCCTCACTCCATGGGTTAAGGGTCTGGCGTTGCCGTGAGCTGTGGTGTAGGCTGGCAGCTGTAGCTCTGATTAGACACCTAGCCTGGGAACCTCCATATGCCGCTGGTGTGGCCCTAAAAAGCAAAAAAACAAAAAAACAGAAAACAAACAAAAAAACCTGGCTTGGTTTTAGTAGCATTTATACAGAGTAAGTTGCCTTAAGTATCGTGGTAATCCTAGTGCTTTCTTTTTTTTTTCCTTTTCTTTCCCTTGAGTATAAAACCAGTCTCATTAACCCAATTTTATTATCAACACATTTGGAGACCCTTACAGCTGAAATGTGTACAAGGTTGTTATTATTTGCTTACAGTAGCTTTCAGCTCATAGTGATTTTTTAAATATTTTTTCCTTGAACTGTGCATTTTATAAGCTAAATAAAAATCCATTGGGAGAGGTTCTTTTATGTCCAGTTACAAGAGATATATTTTCTTTCTTTTTTTTTTTCCTTGTTATTTTAATTTTTTTCCACTGTACAGCATGGGGACCAAGTTACACATCCATGTATATGTTTTTTCCCCCCACGCTTTGTTCTGTTGCAACATGAGTATCTAGACATAATTCTCGATGCTCCTCAGCAGGATCTCCTTGTAAATCCATTCCAAGATATATCCAATAACCCCAAGCTCCTGATCCCTCCCACTCCCTCCCTCTCCCCCTGGGCAGCCGCAAGTCTATTCTCCAAGTCCATGATTTTCTTTTCTGTGGAGATGTTCATTTGTGCTGTATATTAGATTTCAGTTATAAGTGATATCATATGGTATTTGTCTTTGTCTTTCTGACTCATTTCACTCAGTATGAGAGTTTCTAGCTCCATCCATGTTGCTGCAAATGGCATTATGTCGTTCTTTTTTATGGCTGAGTAGTATTCCATTGTGTATCTATACCACATCTTCCTAATCCAGTCATCTATCGATGGACATTTGGGTTGTTTCCATGTCTTGGCTATTGTGAATAGTGCTGCAATGAACATGTGGGTGCATGTGCCTCTTTTTAGTAGAGTTTTGTCCGGATAGATGCCCAAGAGTGGGATTGCAGGGTCATATGGAAGTTCTATGTATAGATTTCTAAGGTATCTCCAAACTGTTCTCCATAGTGGCTGTACCAGTTTACATTCCCACCAGCAGTGCAGGAGGGTTCCCTTTTCTCCACAGCCCCTCCAGCACTTGTTATTTGTGGACTTCTTAATGATGGCCATTCAGACTGGTGTGAGGTGGTATCTCATGGTAGTTTTGATTTGCATTTCTCTTAAATCAGCGATGTTGAGCATTTTTTTCATGTGCTTGTTGGCCATCTGTATAAGGAGATACATTTTCTAATTTTTATTTTGATATTTAGCAAATGACATTTGTTTTACAAATATGTTGTTTTTCCTTTGTAGGAAACCCAGCGTTTGCTGGCAGAACCAGTTCCCGGCATTAAAGCAGAACCAGATGAGAGCAACGCTCGTTATTTTCATGTGGTCATAGCTGGCCCTCAGGATTCCCCCTTTGAGGGAGGGACTTTTAAACTTGAACTATTCCTTCCAGAAGAATACCCAATGGCAGCCCCTAAAGTCCGTTTCATGACCAAAATTTATCATCCTAATGTAGACAAGTTGGGAAGAATATGTTTAGATATTTTGAAAGGTAAGTGTTATCTTTGTCATTATACTCTATTTACGAGGTCTCCTTTTTCTCCTAAGCATTCCATTTTGAGAAACTGAACATTATAGCTTTATCTTAAATAAACGCAACAGTTCTGGGGCTGTTTCTTCATGCTTGGTCATTCTGGGCCTGTTACCTTCATAGATAAGTGGTCCCCAGCACTGCAGATCCGCACAGTTCTGCTATCGATCCAGGCTTTGTTAAGCGCTCCCAATCCAGATGATCCATTAGCAAATGATGTAGCGGAGCAGTGGAAGACCAACGAAGCCCAAGCCATAGAAACAGGTATTTAATATTCGTTCTTGAACTTCATACCACTTCCACTTTTGAAACCACCTTGTACTATCTTTTTAGAAACTCCTTTCGGAGTCTTAGCAAGAAAAAAACTAGACCTTCCTTATAGTATTTAAAGATGTTCAGACTCCATCTTGTGGCCTCTTACATGGCTCCCCAAATTTTTCTTTCTTTCTTTTTTTTTTTGGTCTCCATGGCATATGGAGGTTCCCAGGCTAGTTGTCTCATTGGAGCTGGAGTCATTGGCCTACGCCACAGCCGCAGCCGCAGCCAATACTTGAGTGCCTGTCATACATCTAGCAGTACATAAAGGCAATGGAAAACCTTTAAACTCTTTCAAGCTGTTTTTTGTAATCTGTGTGTCAGATCATAACCAGGGAATTTGAAATCATTAAGTTTCTTCTTGCCACAGATTTTAACAAAATTAATGGGGAGTGTTACATTTCTAGAGATGAAGGAGACAAAAGGAGACAACTCTTTTGGGACTTTGGATTTGTTTTGGTAATTAAATAGGTAGACAATCTCTCTGCCTTGATCCAGATAAAATGGCATGAATTGAAGAGATTACAGCAGCTATTTCCAGTTCACTTAATAGTGTTTGTTTACTTTTTACAGAGTTGGGAAAGGAACATATTGAACTAGTAAAGTAATAATTTTGTGTTTGTTTTTGCCTACAGCTAGAGCATGGACTAGGCTATATGCCATGAATAATATTTAAATCGATTGATCATCAAGTGTGCATCACTTCTCCTGTTCTGCCAAGACTTCTTCCTTTTTTGTTTGCATTTAATGGACACAGTCTTAGAAACATTACAGAATAAAAGCCCAGACATCTTCAATCCTTTGGTGATTAAATGCACATTAGCAAATCTATGTCTTGTCCTGATTCACTGTTGTAAAGCATGAGCAGAGGCTAGAAGTACCATCCGGATTGTTGTGAAACGTTTAAAAGCAGTGGCCCTCTCTGCTTTTATTCTTTCCCCCATCATGGTTTAAGTATAAAGCACTGTGAATGAAGGTAGTCGTCAGGGTTAGCTGCAGGGGTGTGGGTGTTTTTCTTTTTTGGGGGGGAGTAGTTTTAATTTTATGGGCTCCTTTCCCCCTTCTTATGGTGACCTAATTGCATTGGTTAAAAGCAGCTAACCACTTCTTTAGAATATGCTCTCTAGCCAAGTCTAACTTTATTTAGACGCTGTAGATGGACAAGCTTGATTGTTTGAACCAAAATGGGAACATTAAACAAACATCACAGCCCTCACTAATAACATTGTGATTTTGCTGTCAAGTATAGAGTCCTCCCTTCAGGAAAAAGCTTGTGACCATTTTGTATGGCTTGTCTGGAAACTTCTGTAAATCTTATGTTTTAGTAAAATATTTTTTGTTATTCTACTTTGCCTTTGTACAGTTTATTTTACTGTGTTTATTTCATTTTCCCAATGTGACAATCGTATTTAAAAATTAAAACTGATGGAACATTCTGTCTTAGTCTTCACCACCTAACAAATTGAATGGCAAGAGAAAGATTTTGCCAGTGTCTTTACACTGATGCAAATTGGTGTTAAGATATCACTAAATGGAGTATTTATAAGCTGGCCCGAGCATGCCTGAAGCATCGGTATCTGACATTTTTTTACCTCCTAGAAATTTGAAATAAATGTGTTTGTGTCGTCTGATTAGTTCGATCATTAGTGTCTTGCCACAATGTTTGAAAATTACTGTATAGGAGAGTCGCAGCACAGCCACCATTGTGACTGGCTTTGTGTGGGACTTTGACACGTGCCACATCTGTGTCTGGCATTTGGGTTATGACCTTTCTCTTAGTTCTTATCTGAGAATTTCCTGTGTGACCACTGGTCTATGTTACTAGGAAACACCAATCTGATAATCACGCGGGGTTTGCTGAGGCATTTACGAGTCTTCCTTATAGACATGCTAAGCAAATCTCAGGCAGCCAGCGTGCATAAGTGTCATCAGAAAGGTTTCTTTCTTAGCATCAAATCCTCAGTTAATGATTCTTACTGTCATCCTCTGACATTTGCTCCAGGAGCTCCTTTTATTCTTTAATTTGATATTCAGAAATTTTTTTCTGTATTGACAGAGTTCTCACAAAACTGTTCTTTCCCACCCTCTATATCTAGTTCCTGATTATGGTTCTTTTTAAGACCTAAATGTAGTCGGTTATAAGGATGTAAATGTTATCCTGTGGGTTGGAACCTTTGTCTCTTGGAGTTTAAGGTAATGGATGTTGTAGCCCATCTTAATTTTCCCGACTCTTATTCTCGTAACTTCTGGTTCCCGACTCTTACTCTCGTAACTTCTGGAGTTTCTTCCGAATGTGGTGTATTTTATTGTGCTCCTCTGTAAGATGAAGAATTATCTATTAAAATTACATTTTCAACATACAAAAAGTTTTTGATGACTGGTAACTGGTATCCTTCCAAATGAATGCATTTCTTGGAAACAAATGTTAGTTTAATTTAGAATGAACTTGTTCATAACCCTAATACTGTAAATCTTAACAGCCACTGTCATTTATAACAATTTTTAAGGTGTTTAAAGGTTGTCTTGCAGCTAAGGAAACTGAATCTCTTTCTGGGGCCAAAATGAGTGAAAACTCAAGCCGTTAATAGGGATAGGCTTTATTTATTGAAGGTAGCACCACTCGTGATGCTACCTAGTATTACATAGTAATTTGTAAGTTTTAAAATTCTAGATTTAAATCTATTGCTCTACAAAAATGTGTCTAAAATAGGACTCTGATAATATACGGAGTTTGAGTTACAGCAGTTCTGAAATGGAATGATTCACTGTTTTCATTTCAAATACACGAATGCCTAACTTAATGGCATCATGGTTTTTTCCTTTGTAATTTTGGTGAGTCCCATCTTGTTTGGATAAGACTTGCTTTCTCAACCAGTGGGCTGCATCAAGAGCCAGTGTGTCGCTGCGCTTTTTTAGTATTTAAGGAGCTCTGGGAGAGGCCAAGATAGAGTTCGAAAACTGGCAGCTACATCTGGCCCTGTGGCCTGTTTTCCTTGGCCCACACGGGGTGGTTGGTTAAAACATTCTGAATTCAATTGCCAACAGTTAAAAAAAATTGAGTCACATGAAAATGTAGAATTCTGATAATCGGAATGATCTGAAGTTCTGGCCACAGCAGACAGGACCTGCCTTGTACAGGGCACCTGCTGGGAGGAGCTGAGTAGCAGTCATCCTAAGAAGAGCTTGTCATTCTTAGTCCAGTGACTCTCCAGCTAAAGCCTCCTCCCAGCCCACCTCCTTTCTGTAGACCCATTCCCTGTAGCCTTTGACTTTGTGACTCCTAAGCTTATGGACAGAGTTATTCATCAAGTGAGTGCTTAATACGTGCCCAACCCTGTATACTCCTCGTTGGGGATGCTGAGGTGAGTGAGGATGGCAGGGGGCTTTCCCTTCTAATCTAACATGGGAGGGGCGTGGACCAAGTGCAGGTGCAGCTCTGGTGGAGAAGGGAGGCTAGCCCTTGCGGGGGGCTGCTCTTCTGGACTCAACACCTCCAGGCAAGGGAACAGCATAAACAGAGTCTGCATATATTGATAGAGTGCTTCTTGAAAATCAGCTCTGCCTCTTCAGGAGCTTTCTGAAATCCTGAGGTGTTGATAGAAGCTTTGTGTTTTTCATGTGATTTTTAAATTTTTGTGGCTTCCTTTGCTGTGGTTAGTTTGCCTCCACACTAGTTGGTCTTCTCAGAGGCTGCCTAGTGAGGCCTTAGAGTTGAAATACGTAGAACTTAATTAAACGCTGCTCTAGACCAAGAACACACTTTACTACAAAATGTCAGAAATATTAAAAATAAATGTTGATTACATAAAAGCCATAGGTGCTATGGTTTAGCACTATTAAAGGAGAGGGTAACCTGGTGTCCTATAAAATACGATCAATACAATTTTACTAGTTAAATGGGACTAAATGGTGTTGTGGGGCTGATGGGAATTGGCTTTGTTTTTCTATTCAGTGGTTCAGGAGTCTTTTGGCTACTTCAATTTTTCGTTGCAGTAGCTAAGGTTTAAAAATACAGCCTTATCTACAGAAGCTGGGCAAAAAGATGAAACGCCATGATTATAGGGCAGCTAATTCAACAGTCTATTTAAGAAAAATGTAATATTTCATTGGAATAATGTATTTTGGGGCTGGGGCCCACATTTCATTTAACTCTTTAGCATGCTGCTTAGTTTAAGGAATTATATCAGGGGTTTATTTTTAAATGACATAATGCTCACAAAAGCAAAATATGTTGAATGTAATGAAAGAAATATTAAGAATAAAAATCTGTACTCCACCACCCAGACTTGGTGATACTTTGTTTCCTTAACTCTTCCCCCACACCCACATTAATTTCCTTTTTTTTTTTATCGTGGAGGTTGGAAATTGGGAGGATTTGTTCCAAGAGTTGGCTTTGCTGCAGCTTTGTATTACAAATTTGGCTGCAAGTTCCTATTAGCTGTGAAAGTGGGAGTTAGGCCAAATTTTTCCTGTTCAGTATAGAACTTAATGTGAAGAGTTTGGGGCTTCCCTCCTCCCCCCAGTTTCATCTTTCCCCCCTTCAGCTTTTCTCCTGCGCCAGTTGGTCAAGTGTTTCAAGGGTATGAATGTGGACTTGCTGCTCAAGCTGAGCCTCTTTGGATTTGATGTAGTAGTTTCTGATTGGTTGAAGCATATGGTAGTTGTCTGAACATTTAGATCGTCCTTATTGCCTCTTGCAGCAGAGCAACAATTGAAATCCCATGACTGTGTAAAAGTACATTTTATGTTTTTGGCTCATTAAGAAGCTTAAGCATTTCTCCTCTGCTAATCATTTTTATCTATGGGGAAAATTTTTTTAAATTATAGTGGATGACCTCAGGTTCCTACCATTGTGGAATAACTGGCGCATTTCCGTACTCCTGATCCCTTCTCACCCACCATGTGACTCTTGGAAGTAGTTGATGATCTAGATTAATAAAGCCCAATAATTTTCTTTTTGGTCATGCCCATAGTGCGTGGAAGTTCCCAGGCTAGGGATTGAACCTGTGCCACAGTAGTGACCTGAACTGCCGCATTGAGTGCTGCATCCTTTAACCCGCTGCACCATTTAAGAGAATTCCAATAAATCCCAGTAGCTCTTGAGTTTCATTATAACCAAGAGAGTTTACAAAGTATTCTGGCTTATGTTTAGGAGTAGACTACTCAAGACTTAAACCTGTCAAAAGAAGCTTAGACAAGATAGGTTGGTTGCACTGGATTTGAACTTGGTGCTGATTTGCTTACGTTTTTTTCAGGAAGCATTGGGACTGTGAGGAACCAAAGGCGTAGGACCAAATCCTTGCAGTCTGTGTTTTTTCTCATTCTGAAACAGCAAATATTTTGGGTTTTGTAGGCCAGTCTGTGTCAATTACTCAACTCTGCAAACAGAGCGAGGACGCATCCCATAGACAACTTTCAACAAATGGTCATGCTGTTCGCTGCTCTGATAAAACTTTTTCACATGTCACAGTATTTCTTTTTTTTTTCAACCACTAATGTAAAAAACATTGTAAGCTTGTGGGCTATACAAAAACAGGCTGGGGGTTCCATTTGGCCAGTAGGCTGAGTTACCCCCTCCCTCCTTGGTAGGGATTGACTGGTTACTCACTGCTCATGTTAGAACCAAGATGTGCCTGTCTCTCCTCTGAGCTCTTTGAAAAAGTGACCTGTTACTGTTATTCCAATAATAGAAAAGCTCTGTGGTACAGGTTTTCCTTTTTCTGCTGTGGTAATACATGTTTTGATAAATTATGTACAAATTGACCATTTATCAAACCTCTTTCATTTTTCATAATTGAACATTTTCACATTGAAAATTTCTCAGAATGTTCATTTTAAAATGATACAGGATTTTTTTTTTGTCTTTTGTTGTTGTTGCTATTTCTTGGGCCACTCCCACGGCATATGGAGATTCCCAGGCTAGGGGTTGAATCGGAGCTGTAGCCACTGGCCTACGCCAGAGCCACAGCAATGAGGGATCCGAACCCACAAACTCATGGTTCCTAGTCGGATTCGTTAACCACTGCGCCACGATGGGAACTCCTAAAATGATACAGGATTTTTAAAGAAAATCCAAAATCTGCAGTCTCCTTTAAAAAGTATGACCTTTAACCGGTGATGCTGTGTAGTATTTTTCAGTTAGCATTATTGAGGGGACCTCCATCTGTGGCAGCACATTCCTCTGGTATCTTAGCTATTGAATAGATGACCATAATTTAATCCCCCAATTTGTGTGTTTAAATTGATGCCAGTATTACAAATATTGCAATACACATCTTTGACCATACTTTGTGCAACTTGAAATGTTTTTGTTGACTAGATTCCCAGAAGTGGAATTGGTGGGTTCCGTGCATTTAAAATTTTGGTAGGTACTACGAGGTTGCTCTCAAAAATGCCATACCAGCTTACTCTGCATCATTACTTGAAAGTCCTTTTTTGTGTCTGTATAATAGTCCATTATATGGATGTGTATTACTAAACATTACCCCTTTGGGTCTGGGCATTTTATTTCCATGTCTCAACTGGAGATAAGACTCTTGGTGTAGTAACTAGATCAAGAGGCATATTTCTTGATATGCATCATTAATGGCCAAATCAAGTATTTTACTAACTTGACTAAGGAATGAGTTTGAGTAAAAATTGAGAAAAGCAAGATTTACAGCGCTTTTATTGTCTGGGACTGGTGTTTAATTAGAACCAGGAAAGGTCATTTCCAGATAATGGGAAGAATAGAACTTTTGGGATCATAATTAATTGATCCACATCAAAGTGGAGGGATTTAAGCCGTTGCTATAATGCAATGCCATGATAGCCCTTAAGGGTTTCCTTACCTTACTGCTAGAATTTAGCCAATGGCACTAGTCAGGAAGGTATTATGGTACCACTTATATGTGGACTCTAAAATAAAACAAATGAGCTTTCATGAAAGAGTCACAGATATAATAGAGAACAGACTTGTGGTTGCCAAGTTGGTGGCAGTGGGAGGGAGGGACTGGGGGTTTGGGGTTAGCAGGTGCACACTATTATCTACAGAATGGAGAAACGAGGTCCTACTGTATAGCACAGGGGACGCTATTAAATACTTTAAGCCATAATATAAGAAAGTATGTATAGCTGAATCACTTTGCTGTGCAGCAGAAATACATTGTAAATAAACTGTATTTCAATTAAAAAAAAAACTCCTAACCCATTTCCATTTTTTATTTGATGTTTCCAAATGTAAAAAAGAGTCAAGATTCTTACACCAATTATCTCAAATGAGACCATGCAAAGCAATTTGAAGTGTATACAACAATCACCCCCCTTCAGTTTTGCTGCTTTATACAACTGTGTGATCGACAGAAAATTGAATGGGATGTGCCTGGTTGGAAAATTTCACCTGTTTACAAAAACAAAAAAAACACCTGACAATAAACATGCAAAATAGTTGCTACTTTGTGTCTGTGAGTCAATTTACAAACTTTAAATTTAGGAGGCACAGGGGACTTGAAATTTTAGCTGCCCGATTTTATCCAGCTACCCCACAGAAAGCACAAATGACAGTCCCAACACTGTAAACTTTGGAGGGTTGTGACAGTAGACACTATTTGTTATCTATAGTAGATTGACTCGTTGAGCTTGCAAATGTAGGCCTTTTTCTCTTAACAGAATTAAGTCTCCTTGGGGCCTTTCCTCTAATTTTGCTAGGCTGGGTTCCAAAAATAGAGTGAAGAACATGTGAAAGTTAAAGTGTGACAACTGAAGTATTCTGATGCATTATACAAGTTTTTGCTAGTTGCCTAAAGACAGGTGGTTTGCTAAATGGCACTGAAGAAAATCCTGACCCAGTGGTACTACTTAGTCCAAATGCTCCTGACCGAAGAAAATTATACAACAATATTTATAGGCTCACTTTTAAGAAATGGCTGACATTAATACTGTACATATTTTACATGTCAAATACATAGTCCAAGAATTTATAAAATAAGTCCATGCATTATTACCTCTAAGAATATCATGTACAAGATACCCAGCCCCCCTAGTACTTCTGACAACATTTCAGGTGGACACAGTCTTATATACAAAAACAATCCAGTTTCTCTGCTGTGTTAAATATAATTTAAAGAAACTTCAGAGATTACTGAGGAAAAAAAAAAAACAACTTAGTCCATTTAAGATTGATACAAAGTGTCTCCATCTGTGGGATTTAAAATGTTTCCATTTTTAAAAATACACCCAGAAAACACCGTAACCTCTGTATCAAGAAAAATACAAAAATTCTGGAGGATCATGTTTGCTCACACTACATAATTTAGAATGAAATGTCACTGGTTAAGTTTTCCTACTTTACTCATTCCTCTGACAGCATTAATTTGTGAACTAATGATTGTATTAGTTCAGCTGCATTTATGGCACAAGATCTCATTTTCAAAACAGTGGCACCAATTTTAAGTGTAACAGCACTCTTATTTTTAGCAGCAATTATATTTTTAAAGGTTAACAATTTATAGAACAAGTATATAACTATACTTATTTTCTACTTCACAGCCACCAGTTATGATATTTACAAAAAGCTAACGTCTACATCTAGAATCATCTTTCACTTGCCCCCATCTCCTTTCTGACTTGGTCAGGGGAGTGCAGGTGTTTCAGACAAGGTGTTTGTGTTTTAGATGGGATTCTTGGATTTAAGTGAATATAGAGACAAGTGTAAGACAAAGTAATTTTTTGTTCAGGTATGTTCCAGTGCCCAAATCAATAGTCATATGATGACTAGTACCTACTGACCACCTAGAAAAGATGAGATGTTCTGAGGTGCCCAAACAATCTAGGTCTGTAACAGCTGAACAAGAAGGCCATTTCACTCAAGTGGGATGCAGGCAGCACTGACTGGCATTTAAGGTGGTTACTGGTCTCCAGCAAGTTTAACTGAAGAGATGTAACGAAATTCAAAAACGGAAAAAATATTTTACATTGAGGGAAATACGGTTCTCATGTATTCTGTGTAAGGAGAGAATACAGATAAAGAAAACTGGCCAGTGAAAATGCCAACTCAAATTTCACGCACAGACTTTCGTAAGATGTATCCATCGCGTGCATCTTGCTTATGGTACTTGCCTAACAATCACCAACTCCATAAACTCTGTGTTAAAGACTGCTGAGATATAGGGGAACTGGCCCTATTAGGTAGCTAGTCATATAATACCACGTGTGAAAACTGACACAAATGAGCTGACAAATTCCCGAAAATAGCAAAAATCCTTTGTCAAAATAGTTATTGGGCCACATAGAAATAGTCCAAATCTGGAATCTGTGAATTAAAATTGTGATCTATGAAACAAATTTTGGGGTTGATGGACTTCTTTAATAGCAAGAATTACTGTTGTAAATTCCCATCAACAGAAGGATTTGCTGAATGTTACTGCTGTGAATGAGAAAATTGAGAAAGGTGACCTGACAAAGAACCACAGACTGACATCGAATGGAAAAAGAAAAAAAAAAACTGAAAAAGATGCTATGAAAAATGCCATTCAAAATAACAAGGTGGGCAGGCGGGGGCAGGGGCACAGTTAAGGCATCTAAAAAAAATTCCACATGGCTTTGGCTTATTAAAATATTTTATACTATCTTTTTCCTTTTTTTTTAAAGAAGATTTGAAAGCATCTGAAAAGCATGCAAATTGTTTGAAAACCTGCATGGCAAATTCAGACAGTTTGCAAGCATCATTCAGATGTTGGCCAGGGAGAATAAAGCCTCTGCCCACGAGATCGCACATGGTGCAAGAGGTCCGTGCAATTCTCTATCTCACACTCGATGGCAGCCCAGAGGTCTGTGCAGCTGTGACAAATAAGGTGTTACTCTCTGGAAGGGAAGAGACTGTGGAATTGCCATTGGTTGGAGAACAACCTAGCTTTAGTTTTTCCAGATACTCTGCATGTACAGGCTTATGACACTGGAGAACCTTGATGGCATCCTCTACTTTGAACCACTCTCTCTTCCGTCCTAAAAAGAAGTGTGAAAATTGGATTACTAAAAATAATTAAAAAACAAGTCAATTTTAAAAAGCCATACCCTATTAACAGTGTCCCCTCAATCCTCCCCCGTAAATAGTGACTATTTGGTCGGGCGGAATGGTTTAGACAATGATATGCTGGATAACAATTTTAAGGTAATTTAAATGTGGACATATATACTGATCATCTCTAAAAAAGTAACCAAAAATAATTTATGTAGTATTTGATTAAGAGAATTCAGATAGCAAAAGGAAAGTGAATTTACCTATATTAACAGAATCTTCCCAATCTTCTAATATTTCAGTGACAGTAAGAACATAAACATATGTTCTGTGCTTTCGGTCTTGGTTCTGCTTGAATATAAAAAGAAAAGCATTTTAATCTACAGGGGCTAGCCATGTATACATTTTTGAGTGAAAAATTCAGTTGTGGCACTGTTTATTTGCCATACAAGCAAACATACTCGGTCATATAAGCCAGCACAGATGTGAGTTTACCTAAGACAAAATATTTAAAACATCACTTTTCATTATCTTTAAGAAACCATCGTCTTATCTCTATGCTTGGCAAACCAATTCATACCATGTTCACAAGTTAACTGAAAGCACCAGGGTGAATGGGCAGGACAGTTCTAATTTTCTCTTACAGTTTTCTAAGGGAAAAGGTATAGTGGTTACTATTTTCTATTCAGATTCTATGAAATTTAAAGAGTGTTTATAAAGCATCAATTATTATTACCTTCCCATGTGACATAAACTATTTATAATGTGTGAAGTTTTCTTCAAAAATCTTGTTAGCATTTTGAAAAATGTGCTATTAAATGGACCATGGCTACTCAGAATTACTGAAAATCCTCGTTATGTTTTTCAGTTTAACCAGGAGATGGTGCTATTTAACTGGGTAAAGCATACACTGAATTCTGGAAAAGTCTGAATAGTACCTTAGGAACTTTCAGCAGTTATGTATTCCAGGAGTCAACAACTCTACCAGTTGCTATACAATTAGAATTTTTTTCTGAATTCCTGTATAAGGCTTAAAAATAAAATATGTAAGGACTATCTTTATATAGTCCAACTGGCAGGACTAAGCTAACCCTTAAACAGCATCTTGGGGGGAGGGTGGGGCTGATATACCATGTATCCGGGTATGAATCTTGGATGAAAATATTTTTGAGAATAACTGGGGTCTCATGACCTGACCTCATTTCTCCCCAGACTTCCATAGAATACCTGTCTCTTCCAAATTTCCTCTCCACAAATTCCATTCTGCCTTTAGTTATAACATTCTAAGAGAATTCTATGCTTTGCTTCCTCATAGTTCCTTTTCAGAACACTATGTATCTCATCCAATGTTACATACTGAAGCAAAGGGTACATCTCCAGACAGTATCAATAAGAGATACTGAGGAGACTGTTACCTCCTCAAAAGTCTGTACCTGAACAGTATATACAGTGAATCTAGAGTTAAGTCTATGGCAGCTCAATGGTACTGTCATATAAAAGTAATTACAACTGTAATAATGCTCTATAAAATTGATGGTATCTGAAAGTTAAGTAGCTTTTACTTCCTTCCCTCCTAATCCTTCTGGCTTGCTTGCCACTGATAGTTTTAGAGGAGTGTCTAGTTCAGGCTGCTGCCAGATTATCTGGCTGGTTAGGGAGGAAAGAATCATTAATTCTATCAGCAGCAGCAAGATGAGGATTACTTTTGTAACTCACCTCAAATACACCCAGGAGTCTGCCCAATTTTCCTTTGACTCCAGCCTATTAAAAAAAAAAAAAAAAAGATGAAATGATTTTTCTTTCTGTATTTTATATCTTTTTTTTTTTTTTAGGGCCACACCCACGGCATATGGGAGTTCCCAGGCTAGGTGTCTAATTCGAGCTACAGCTGCCAGTTTATACCACAGCTATAGCCAACACCAGATCTGAGCCACGTCTGACCTACCCCACAGCTCATGGCAACGCTGGATCCTTAACCCACTGAGAGAGGCCAGGGATTGAATCCTCGACCTCATGGATACTAGTTGGATTTGTTTCCATTGCACCACAATGGGAACTCCTATGCTATATATTTCTTTCTGTATTTTCCACTATACAGTCCTCATTCAACAGAGGGTCTGGAAGTTCTGTGTTTGCCCCCTGCGAATCCACACTGCAACCAATAGATTGGCATGGGCCGTTTCCTCTATCTTGATGGTGTGCATCTCTCAAGACCAGCCTCTAGGAAACCTTTCCCATGACACACCAACACCCAAGGAGAGCCTTAGGACTCATCTCTCATTTATGCCCTAACTACTATTCAGGAAGTTTTAAATGGCACTTGTTCTATGCTGTTTTGCCTCTGAGTAAAAGCAAGTTCTATCATCGGCTATGAGAAAGCAAGCAGGCCAAGTGTGCTTCTGTGCATGTATGTGCACTTCACTATACTCAACTTCAAGGCCAAACCAGAAAAATGAAAGTAATTGGCTTCTTACTTGTTTGAAAAGGAACTGTAGCACAGGGTCAATGTCCCCGTGCATTCTTGCTCGGTTAATACTAAGCGTGCTCTAGGGCAAGGCCACCCTGTGACAGACTGATCACTGATTTACACTTCGTTATATGATTGCATGTTATACAATTCTAGGGGACTTCCACTTTGAATTCAGCTCTATTTTGCCAGGTACAAGAAGATGTCTGCTTAGCAAAGTGCTCACTGTATGTAGTCATACGCTTTTATTTTAAATGTTGCATTAGACAACCAGAAAGCACCTGTGTGACCTGCCTGTCTTTTTGCCTTCTCCCTGGTATATGCAGCAAAGATTTTCTCAACCTCACACATAGAATGTGCTACTCTTCATCTCACCTCTTCATAAACCTCCCTCACGGCAGCACCGCCAGGCTCCTCCTCAGGCTCCATTCCTCCTCCCGGGACAATCCACTGGTCTGGGTACCGACTGCTGCTCACCAACAGCACCTGCAAGACCAACCGTAACCATAAACTCCAGCCCCAGCTCTAGGGACATTCACATTCATTTTTTTCCATGTTGTCTATGGCTGCTTTCATGCTACAACAGCCAAGGTGGGTAATTTCAATAGAAATTATATGGCCCACAAAACCTAAAATGTTGTTTGGCCTTTGCAGGAAGTCTGCAGATCTGGGTCAAGAACAGCATTACACTTGAAATGTACACACACTTTAAAAAAACTAAATGTTTTTTTTTTTTTTGGCTGCACCTATAGCATGCAGAAGTTCCCAGGCCAGGAATCAAATCCACACTACAGCAGTGACAATGCCAGCTCCTTAACCCACTGCGCCACCAGGGTACTCGAGAAACTAACTGTATTATCACAGAGTATCCTACACCAGCTCACTCTTCAACAGTACCTGAAATAAGAACTACAGATCCATCTTCTAAGTGAAAATTTGTGGGCTATGTTGGAGGAATTCACCCAAGTTAGGGGAGAAAAGACTATGATAAATAACCAAATGATGTTTATATGAAGGTAGCAGGTAAGACAACTGTCTTGAACAAAAATGTCTGCCAAATTACCTTAGTATATTGCCTTCAAGTAAATGCAAACAGGTCTCACCGGATAAATCCATCTACTGAGAACAAAGCCTTGATCCCCAGTGTGGGTTCTGGTTTTCCGACATTCTGCCAGCTGTCTGCCTGCTTCCTCCCTACTGCCAGAGGAACTGTTGGCCCTCAGGAGTTCACAGCCAGCCTGGGATTCACCTCATACTTGAGCAAACTGCCAGAACTCAACCTTCCCCAGCTGGAAAGGTCCAGGCCGACAGTAAAATCCCACCTTTTCCCACAAACCTAGAAAACAGAGTTGGGAGAATGAGGGACCACCTGTTCAGGCACACAGTCCCCTCAACGTCCTCCAGGTGAATAGCTGGCAGAACAGTGGCAAGGCCAGAGAAAGCACTGTAAATTAACACAAAGCTTGACAAAGCCTTAGCCAAAGTACTAGTGGCTGACCTTGAGGGCACCACCAGGTCCAAATACGGCAATTTTGGTAAAGCAAAATGTTAAGACAGCCTTAAATTTAAGCTTTCTTAAGTAATAGCATATAGGGCTTATGAATCAAAATTAGAAACTAAAGAGCCAGAATAAACAAATCTAACAAGAACTGGGAAACACAGGCTTCAACCTGAAGGTGTCTGTAACTCTACTGGTCATAACATTCAAGGTGAGTTTCATTCCCTGATTCACACCGTGACGGCTACCCCGGCGCTCTCTGTAAAAAGAACTAACTACCCTCGCTAGACTTAGGAGTGTTAGTGAGTGTTAAATACCTTAGGTCCTGGCCTAAGTACTCACTGTTGGCCATCACTAGCTCTTCTGCTTTCTCACCAATTGAGTTAAATAAGCGTATTGAGATAAGCTTATTCCCAAATTTTGACAGTTGTTCTTGTTTTTATAATTACTGAGTTAATGATGAAGTGATGGCAGGAAGGAATTATCAAAAAGGCTCTACAAAGATTCATTAAAAGTGGATTATTAAAAATTGCTATCAAATTAACTATGAGACTACTAAAAAAAGGACTGGAAGAGGGAAATTTAAAAAATCCAGCAAAGTTAAAATTCTACTTTTATACAAAGTGAACTGCAAATCAGATTTAACCTCTGGAAGCTTGCCAAGGATCTATGATATTCAAAAGGCTTTCACCCTATAAAAACTGGCAAAGGCATGTGGGTTTTAAGTTAAAAACATTTAAGGTACAAAAGTGTGAGATCTTGCATCAAGGGAAAAGTTAAGTGGTAACTACGGGACCTGGATACCAGGTGTTTGTTAGGGATAACTGGTTTCTATTATCTGGATAAAATTCTTACGAGACAGTTCAGTGTTCTCTAAGTAACCTCCTTGATTCCCTTCGTAATGGGATCGGACTGTGCGGGTGGCTAGCCAGAGGAAAGGTACATCTTCATTTAGTAAACAAGAAGTTTCAAAACTTCGATATTTATATTGTTTGAGTCCTGTAAAAATGAAGTCAGGGTCATGTATCTAGGTCAATGACTATTATGTTCCTATTTGACCAAGACAATCTTTAAGAAATTACATTAAGGTTAATAACGTTGAAAAACCATCAATACAGGCTGTGTCTGTTTCTGAACTAACACTTAAGCTTCCTATTTCAAACCAAATCTTTATCCACAGGGTATCATTATGATATGACTAAGCTTCTTTTCCAAATAATTTAGCTGAAACCTAGAACTTATCATCAAAGAGCCCCTTGACATTCCAAAAAGATTGAATTTAATCAAATAACTTCAAATGTACCTTTCCAAAAAAAAAAAGATCAATTTAGATGAGTAATTAATACCTAAGGTACAGAAATGATAAGCATCTAAACTAGCTTAAGAGATGTGATAACAAGCCTTTGGTGTACAGATTTGAGAAGTGGTATGTTAATTACTTGCCTACTCATCTTCAGTACTTCATTTGGAGTTCAAATGAGGTCAAGGCTACAAGGGGGGGGGGCAGGGTGGAGATTAAGATAAGAAAGAGCAAGAACTGAGGGATATACTCCATAGACAAGAGTAAAGAGAATTATGGCACAGGCCTGCCAGTGTAGAAGAGATGAATCTGAACAGCATAAGCAGAGACAAGGACAATTAAAACCCTTGCGATGCACTGGAAGAATCTAAACCTACAGAACTACATCACAAAGCATTATTATTCGGTATTTCCCCCTCCTCCTCTACAAAGCCACCTTAACATTCTAGAATATCCCCAAGGTACTAGAGCTATAAATATAGCTGTAGCATGCTAACTATGCTCTAAGTAAGAATGGGACTGCTGAAGGAACAAAGGTAAGTTATAAAAGCACAGTAAGAGGATTCACCAGCAGCTAAGAGATCCATACATCGCTATTCACAGGTCTGTAAATTCCTTTTCAACTACCTTTTGAGGCATGAGATTTTGTGCATCCAAGATGACAGTCTGTCACCACATTAGTGACAAGATAACAAAGATGAAAGTAGATATTCAACCTTCCAGATGAATCAGAGCTGGGAAGAAAGGAAAGATTTCTAAAAAAGAGGCTAGTCAAGCTACCAAGTTGCAGAGTTCCATTTGAATGACACTCAAACCCCAAAGCCAATGGGGTCAGAATAGTGAGAAGTGAAGACACTTCTTCCTAGATTCTAGCTCTTCCTCTCGGTTTGCCACTCACCACATACAGTTTCAGACCTCACCCTCTCTTCGTGTCCTGGGTGAAATCAATCACCAGTCACCTGGCATTGTTGCGAAGTCATTTCCCACACCTGCCCTTTTCTTAGATAGCTAATGTTGTAAGCATTTGGAATAGAAGTATTTCTCACTTTTAGTAAAAATAGTGTGTAGTGACAGTGGTGAGCCAGGCTTGGGTTTCTCTGGACAAAGGTTTGTCTGTGAATGGAATGACCTACAGTAGATTCTATGCTGTATCTGCGCTGGGAATGCGTAAGGGTGGGTAAACCACAAAATGCTATTCAAGGTCTTTATGATGCAGCTATGCCCTCGGAGGCTGTTAGTTTCCTATATTGAGGGGCCCCAAGTTACCCCTCTGTGTTTTCAGCTTTGTGTTTTCACTGCTCTTGGTCACAGCCTGCCTCCAGAAAACTAGTCAGTACAAATTGCTACTTCTTTCCCAGAAAAAAAAAAAAAAAAAAAAAAAAAGCTATTCTGAGAACCCTTCAAGGGATCCCCAAATCTAAAAATGAAGAGTTTTGGGGTGGTTGTCCTTTCCTCCCACATCGTCATGAACGAGGACAGTATGAATGGTTAAAACTACCTCTATCATAGTCAACTGTTTCATAAGCATTTGGCCAAAATGAGGCCAGCAGCAGATTAGAAAGACCCACTAGGCACATACACATTTCAAAAGAATAAATCACAACAATACTTATTATAACCACTAACCACTGCCAACTGCTATTATTAAGCAAATCAGTACCACTTTTTGGACTATAGAGGCAGAGTGCCCTAAGATCAGAAATAATAGCACATTTTGTGAAAATGTGTTTCACCCAAATTAGACGAAATGGATTGACAGTTAATGGCAAATTGGCTTGATCATGACTTTTTCTCCTAGCATGTCAATATTCTTAAGTGATGGGGTAAGCTTTTACACAATTAGAGAAAGCCTTGGTGATACACCAAAAATCATAAGAGTCAGATACAAACCATACAGAAGTGCCCTCCCTTGAAGGAAGTGGCTGCCTGAGTAGGCCTCAGGTCTGAGAGCAGCAGTGCACACAGAGACGGAAGAGGGTTGGGGACATTTCCCTGTGTTTAGAAAAGGCCACCTGTGGATAGTTATTTTAATTTTGATTAGAGTGGCTTCCTCCTAAAGTAAGTAGAGGAGCCCAGACTACTGGTCTGAAAAAGGTGGACTGCCTATTGATTCTTAGGTAAAATGCTGCTAGAGCTAAGTACTAATATTTCTTACTGGGATTTTTTTGTTTATTAGAGCACTGGTTTTAGAGTTCCATGGGTTTTGAATCTATTTTTCTCAGCAAGTCTTCGTTTTAGTGTATGATTTTGTAGAACCCAGACATTTCGGGAACATTTGGCATTGAGATTCTACTATCTGTAGAATGCAGCCCCTGGCTCAGGAAGCTCAAAAGCTTAATTAGAGCAAATGTCCAAATGAAGTTCTTATGACTGTTTTGTCAATGTTTCTCATTTGCAACTGTGCCTGGATTCCACCCAGGATCAAGTCATTTCTATTTCTCTCTTTAGCACTCTATCCTATTTTGCTGCCAGATCATTCTCAAACTTGAATACATCTAAAATCAAAATGTTCCTTGTTCAAAAGAGTTCCTTTCTGGACTAGCAACTCTTCTGCCTTACATTTAAGGTGTTTTTCAGCCATTATTTGTTCTATGCTATCCTAAGCTGCAGCCCAACTAGACCACAGGCCCAAGTCTTCCTGCTTGTGATGCTTAGTCCTTCCTTCCCCACCCATTGAAATCCAGCTCCCAAATGACATTGGATCTTAACCCTGGAGCACCTGATGGAACTTTTATCTTACTTGATTTCCCTTTATATCAGTCATTTGTCTGACCTCCCCCTACAGAGTATGTTCCTTAGAAGCTGACACTTTCATCTTTGCATCCCTTTCCAACTACCATATATATGCAGATATGTTCAGTGGAATCCACAGTGGGTTTTGTGAATGTTATTTGTCCCCTGTCACTGCACAAGCACACTATCCCAGCTACTCTATGGGATAGTCATTTGTTGTCTGGTTTGGAAGCCCAACTGCTAAAACGAAGGGCGGTTCCCCCACAGAAATAACTAACTGAAGAAAGGATCAAATGAGTGTGAGATTCAGAAATAAAGGACCAGGGCTCAAAATGATCTGCGGCTTCTGTGACCTTGGGACAAGTTACTTCTGCTGCCTAATTTCTTCCTATACAAATGCTAATGCTTATTATTTACCTCAAAGGGCAGAAAGAGATAAAATGGGACACAAGATATAGAACCACACCCAAAAGAACAAATACTCTGCTGGTAGAACATCCTTCCTTCCTAAAATTTCTTACCCAGTTTAAAACCCGGTCTCGCGAGAACGCCTTCAGTGCACAGAGCCAGTCAGCACACCGCATAGCTTCTGAGGGTCAAACAGCAATTACTATTTGATTTCAACTTAGACTCTATAAACACAACTACAGCAATGAAGATCCTGCAGATCTAAACCAGACATTAAAGTTGGCTGTGCATGAGTTAGAGAATTCCAGAGCCTTCCCTCAGAGCATACTGTGTATTAAAGGGTTTCTTAACCTCCAAGTTATGAGATTTACAAAGCTTTAGGTAATAACCTATCTACCAAATTCTCCAACTCTTGCTCTTTACTTCATTGTAAAATGTACTGGTCTCCTGACTCAAACAGAGGCTAGGAATTGAGCATTTATTAGTAGGAACAACTTTAAAGCATAAAAACACCTCATTCATCTGCTGAGGAACTTCCAAAGCTCTCCTTAGACTTCGCTTTGCCACTCACACAATACAGCTCATTTCAGTTTCCTCCCATTTCCCATTATTTTCCTCTGGGAACTTTTGTTTTTACAAAGCCTGAATTCCAAGTCCATGTTATGGCAAGACTTCAAAAGTCACCCCTTTCAGAAAGTCTCCCAAGCTCAGCTTCACAATATCTCACTCATTCAGCAAATCTCACGCACCCAATCGCACTGGGCTGAGCCCCACGCCAAGAGCCCCGCCTCAGGAGCAGGGACCAGATGCTGATTTCCAACCCTACCACTTCCTAATTATGTCATTTGGCCAAAGTACTTATGTTCTGCATCTGTCTCCTCACCTATAAAGCTGCACTAAGAAGATTAAATGTTACAAACTTAAAGGTCTTTTGGGCAGTGACCCGCACTTAGTAAGCACCCAATTAAGAAAAAAAGTACACAACAGTGAGTCAATCAGGTAAGATCCTTGACCTTTCTTGGTCAGTTTGGGCTATGGTATTCTTTTATATTCAAAGTTTGTTTTGTCCTAACAGGGCTCTTCCCCCAAGGACCTTCTAATCTTTTCAATAGAATGCGATGTTTGTTGACTTTGTAAATGCTACAAACCTTTCCCTCTCTCCTTTCTGGCTCTCCCATGTAGGCTCAGCTCAAAGACACCAATTTCCTTTGAAAACTCCTTCAGAATTTAAGTATAACCGCTTAAAAACCTTCATCAGAGCATTGGATGAGAACTAAAAGGTTTCACTTCTTTTCAAAAAATAAAGGCAAAACAAGCATTTGAAGAGCACCAATTTGAAGCACTTTGATTTCTGTTAGCATAGAGAGAACAACTAAGCCACGGAGAGTACATCATGTCATATTCATCCTAACTACAGGGATTAGCAATAAGGAAGCCATTAAATTCCCGTCTCCAGCTTTAGCCTGGTGTTTTATTGGACACTGTTGCTTATGGAAGCAAAACTCAGAATGGTACTGTTTTCCCCGTCTATCCATTTTAGACGTGGCAATACTAAACGATTTTCACTGGCTACCAGTTGACCATTACTGCTCTTCGAAAATTTAAAACAGTGGGCCATTTCATAATTCAATAAATTACAGAAATACGTAAAACAGTGGGCCATTTCATAATTCAATAAATTACAGAAATACGTAAAACTTGCTCTCCAGGAAAACTTCAAAGGCCTCACTACCAACCCCACGCTGATGGGTGAATTACAGAAGACTGCTCCTCTCCTGATTTCAAGCCAAACACAGAAAAGTAAAGCTCTGATAAATATGCAGAGAGCTAGAGATTACTGTTTGAAAATGGCAACTTTGCCCACCTCCATCTTCTTCCTTCTGGCAGGATTCCACCTTTTTCACTAACCATCTTTCTGCAGTTAGAAAAGTTTAAAAGCTGTGTTTTTTTTTAAATCAGCTATTAATAATGCTAAGTGCTTGTGAGTTAAAGGATCCACTTAAAAAGTGGAATTGACAGAACTAGACCTAATGGGTTTTTATTTTAAAGCACGGGTCCTGTTTGGAAATTTCACAGACATGCCTAGATTTAAGCATAAAACGCAAACTGCAGTGAACATGGGGAGGAAAATGTAACAGAGGCAGAAGGGCTTGGGCTGAAACACGCCATTTCTACTCTCTCGGTTAGCGCTCAAGGTTTCTCCGGCTTTACGCTCAATTCGCAGGTTAAGATGGTGACTCCCGCTAGGCGCGACCTAGAGGGCCCAGGACCTGCCCCGGCTCCCGTCCTAACCCAGACCCAGTAGGAGAGCGTGGGGCTGGGCAAAGCCCTTTGTTTCCACAATCTAGCCCGAGAAAAGGCAGGAAGGAGGGCAGGAGGGAGGCAGCCCATCTCTCCCAGTCCTAGGGCGAGACGGGGGGTCAGGAGGGGAAGGGGATGGAGAAAGGGAAGGGCAAGGGCCAGGACCTCCCACCCCAGCCAGCCCGAACCCTACATCAGCCCCGCCCCAGCGCGCCCGCGATGGGCACAGAGCGCGTCGGCCTCCCTCACCTCGTCCTCCTGCTCGCTCCGGAAGCAGAGGCACGCCGCCCGCTTCTTGAAGCCCTCGCGGTCATACGTCCGCGTCTGGTTGGGCTTGAACTTCATCATAGAGGCGGGCTCTTGCTGCCGCTGCTGCTCCGGCCGCCGCCGCGGGGGCCCGGCCGCCGCCACCCCGCCGGGGAATGGGGGGCGAGGGCCAGTCGGGGCGCAGGGAGGCGAAGCGGCAGCGCGTGGAAGGCGCAGGGAGGCCGGGTCAGTCCCGGAGCCGGCGACTGCTCCGACGCGGGGCAGGGCGCGAGCGCCGGTCACTGGAGCCCGGGTGCTGGAGAGGAAGCGCCGCCTCTGCCCGGGCGTCCGCCGCTCTCCATGGAGCCCGCCTCCCGCTCGCCTCCGCTCCCTCCCGCTGCTGTTGCCGCCGCCGCCGCCGCTGCCGCCGCCGCTGCCGCCGCGGGAGGAAGAGCCAAGCTCGAGGCACGCGCCACAAGGAGACAGTTGCAGCGACTACCGCCGACTGGGCAGCAGCGCAGCGGCAGCTTCGCACCGCCCCCTCCGCCGTATTTAAGGGGGCCGCGCCCGCCCCGCCCTCGCGCGCTCCGCCCTGCGCGCGCCTCCGCGCCTGCGTGCCGGGCCGTTGCGGCGGGGGCGGGGCCTGGGCGTTCCGGCGGCCGGATTGGGGCGGGGCGGGACGGGGGGCTCGTGCTCCAGCCGCGCGCGGGACCAGGCCGGCTGAGAGGCCTCCGACGGGAAAGGAGCACAGCCCCTCTGCCTGTTTGTGACTCCCCCGGTTTCCCCTGAGAGCATCTTGGCCTCTGCACGAGAGCGGGTCTCACCACAGACCTCCTCCGCAAAGTCGCTGCCTGGTCAGGAGAGGCCAGGAGGTGTCACAGCGAAGGCCGTCTCCTCAGGGTAGCCGTCCAGAGTGCGCCTGTCAAGTGCGGGGAGAGAAGCGAGTGAAGGCCTAGAAAGGTGAAGACTTTGGTTGAGAGGTTTTGTTGGTTTTGTTGGCAGGGAAAGGGAGAAGGCACATCTCCTTTACATTTTTTAATCTTTGGCCGGGGGTCGCTTGTGTTCTTTCAAGAGTCAACTCAAAACACAAACAAACAAAAACAAAAAACAAAAAAAGAGCTCCTGTCGTGGCTCAGTGGCTAATGAAACTGACTAGGAACCATGAGGTTGGAGGTTCGATCCCTGGCCTCGCTCAGAGGGTTAAGGATTCGGCGTTGCCGTGAGCTGTGGTGTAGGCCGTTGCCTGTAGCCTGGGAAGCGCCACATGCCTCGGGGGCGGCCCCAGAAAAGACAAAAAAAAAAAAAGAAAGAAAAAAGTCACCTCTAGCTTGAACCTTTGCTTGAAGGCTCAGATAACATCTTCCACTTTGTCCCACCCTCAAGGATGCATTCCTCAATGCCAGCAGTGGCTAATATCTCCTAAACTCATCTCGGGCCTAAGTAACGGACGCTAGGTGCTGGGGCCACGTTGCTCAATAGAAGGGCATGTCTGCTACATAGGGGCTTGCAGTGTCTCTGGGACTTGGGACAAACAACTTTTACGTTTTCCTGCAAGTGCTAAAATAGGAGCCAGGGGGCCTATCTTAGGAAGGTGGGGTTTTGTTTGTTTGTTTTTGCCCACACCCGTGGCATATGTTACTTTCTGGGCCAAGGATCCAATCCGCACCACAGCAGCCACCCCAGCCACAGCAGTGACAATGTCAGCTCCTTAACCCACTGAGCCATCAGGACACTCCTTAGGAAGGTGTTAAGGAAGTTCAGGGGAGCCCCTTGCTCCCACAGTCTTGTCCCCAACACAGAGCCCTGGCTGTGTAGGTCCAGCCACATCTGACTGTTCATACTTCATTCCTAGATGGCCTACTGTGTGCCAGGCATTGGCATCTAAAATCAGCCCTGCCAGGAACTTAGGCACCTGAGGACAGACAAGTACATGTAAAATTACCAGTGTGACAAAGTCTCAGATGGTAGAAGGTTTTATAGGGAAATTGGACCAGATGTGCAAGTCAGACAAAGCAGCAGGACAGGAACTGAAGGAGGAGGAGGAGCTAAGTAGACCAAGAGCCTGGTGAACTTTCAAGGCTGAGGGAACTGGGCCTTATGCAAAGTCCAGAGGGGAAGGGAGAGAGGAGAGTTTGTAGAAATGAAAGAAAAAGGCCATCTGGCTACAGATTGGGGTTTAGGGGTTCAGGGAGGTGAGCTCCACCTCTGGCCCAGGGAGCTGTGAGTAATGAGCTCACAGTCAGCGCTTGGGAGCCCTTGGAGAGCTCAAAGCAGCACATCAGTCTTCTTTTTGTAGACTCTGACCTCTTTTATGTTAAGGACTGATGAATCTAACTCATTTTCTTACCCCCAGAGCCTAGCAGGTACAAGTTTGTACAATGAATTGCTGTTGAATAAGTGATTTAAGAAATGATGTTTTTTTTTTTTTTAGACAATGCTTTCTCCCTTTTATTTTATTATTTATTTTATTTTTTGTTTTAGACACACTGTACAGCAGGATTGTCACTCAGCAGGTATGAGGATGACCATTTTGTACCTTGATAAAATTACTAGTTTTGACCCATGTCTATTTATATGTTACTACTATTTTTAAAGCTGATAAATGAAAGAAATGATGTTTTGGCATGGCACAATTAGAAACCATATCGGGAGTTCCCGTCGTGGCGCAGTGGTTAATGAATCCGACTAGGAACCATGAGGTTGCGGGTTCGATCCCTGCCCTTGCTCGGTGGGTTAACGATCCGGCGTTGCCGTGAGCTGTGGTGTAGGTCACAGACGTGACTCGGATCCTGTGTTGCTGTGGCTCTGGCGTAGGCCGGTGGCTACAGCTCCGATTCGACCCCTAGCCCGGGAACCTCCATATGCCACGGGAGCAGCCCAAGAAATGGCAAAAAGACAAAAAAAAAAAAAGAAAGAAATCGTATCGTATCTGTTTATTTCCAGATTTACAAACAGGGACAGAGCACAGCTAGCTAGGGACTCCTGGACAGCTGATATGGAAATAATTATTTTTAGATAATTGATTCAAATTGATAAAATGCTTAACCTCGCTGTAGTCTTTTTAAGTGACAAGGAAAATTAAGTTTCTCTCTGCTTAAAACTCTTCAAAGGTCAGGCTTCTAACTGGCATTTAAATACTAGTTGATTGAATGTTGGTTCACTCAAGCCCTTCCTATTTAATATTTACGTGAGGTGAAGCATGAATCAGAATTAACTGGGGAGGAAAGAGGAAGATGCCTACAACTAACTCAGCAAAGGAAGGAAAGGCAGCAGCACAGAACTAGTGAACCTGAACATAGGCCCATTCTTTTTGGTTCCGGAGCATAGGATCTGGCTGAAGAGATCTTGAGTTCAGGTCTCATGTGAACCCAATTACTAAATTACTATATGTAGCTTTTCTCATCTCTCAAATGGTTATAATATGGCTTATATTACCTTGTACAAAGCTTAACTAAGATGTCACAGTGGGTCTGGAAGTGCTTTAAAACTAGAAAGCATTTAAAGAAATGTAAGATTAAGCTATTAACAAGGAACTTTTCATTGGGTATCTCTCCTTTTTCCTTTTCCCAAGAAGTAGCAGCGTGGAGTTCCCATCATGGCTCAGTGGTTAATGAACCCGACTAGCATCCATGAGGACGTGGGTTTGATCCCTGGCTCAGTGGGTTAAGGATCTGGCATTGCTCTGAGTTGTGGTGTAGGTTGCAGACTCGGATCCTGAGTTGCAGTGGCTGTAGTGTAGGCTGGCATCTATAGCTTCAATTTGACCCCTAGCCTGGGAACCTCCATATGCTTTGGGTGTGGCCCTAAGAAGACAAAAGACAAAAAAAAAAGTACAGTAGTAATGGAGAGGGCCAGGTACTTGGGGAGGGCTGTGGATTTTCACACTGTGAGCGAGGGTTCTTCATTTAAAAGGAATTCTACAACAAATCATTTAAAATGAAGACTGCTTTGATACTATGAATAACTCCCCCTTTATATTAATTACCTTACTATATTATTGCAGTTATTTGAAAGGGACCTAATGGACAAGGAAACTTGTGTGACTGAAATGAGAGAACAGAGAAAGGCTGAATTCCAAATGCTGGGTCTTCATTTTCCTATGTCATTTCCTCAGAATTAGGGTGTGGGGGCACATCCCAGCCCAAAGCTCTGTCCTTTGTGTTGTCTAATGTGTGTTATGCATCTGAAATGCACTATTCAAAGCTTAGATCATGTTCAGTCAGATCATAATTGAGATAGATGCAAACTTCTTTTTCCTCTGCAGGGCCAGTAAGGACTGGGCTACACTGGCTGGTTCCCTTAGAAATCAGAGTCCAATTTCAAGTTAATCTTTGTTTAGTTCACTTACCACTGTGTTGTTTTACCTAGAACTTATACACAGAGCCATTTCTTACACTATTTTCAAATATTTGGAACCTCAGAGAGGGAACTGGTTTAACCTTGCCTGTGTAGGATACTTCTTTTACCTAGGTTCTTTTAGCAACGTAGTAACAGAGTATCTTGGAGATTGCTGCCTTCTCTTGTAATTGACTCACAGTGTTACCATGAAGTAAGTTCTTTCTCTCCTGGTAAAACCAATCATGACAAAGATCCCTTCCTATGTCTTTCTGAGCCTTAGCCAGTGTTGGGTGCTTCTCATGATCTCATTTGAATGATCTTGGCAGCAGCCCAATGAGGCAGCTACTATTTATTGTCCCCAGTTCTCTCTTTCCAGCCCACATTCTTAACCCCTGCACTGTATTACTGTGCACTTGTCCCGTGTCTTCTATTACATGGTGATTATTATTTCATGTGTGTTGTATTCTAACACTGGGATTTCTTTCCTTTTTAAAATGAAGAAGGAGATTTGTTTAAGGTGGAATCTGGAAGGACACTCTTACAATGAGACATGAAAGTGGAAGTCTTGATTAACTTCATATCACCTAGGAGTTCCCGTTGTGGCTCAGTGGTTAACAAATCCAACTAGGAACCATGAGGTTGCAGGTTCAGTCCCTGGACTTGCTCAGTGGATTAAGGATTCGGTGTTGCTGAGAGCTGTGGTGTAGGCTGCAGACGTGGCTCAGATCCCACGTTGCTGTGGCTCTGGTGTAGGCCAGTGGCTACAGCTCTGATTAGCCCCCTAGCCTGGGAATCTCCATATGCCGCGGGAGTGCCCCAAGAAATGGCAAAAAGACAAAAAAATAATTATTTCATGTCACCTAAAGTGACTTTTTTTTTTTCTTTTACCAAAGGCACAGACTAGAACGGAGTGAGCAAAGTTTTAAAATTAAAAAGCCTTAAATTAGATTCAAGCTTTAGGGTTAAAAATCCTAAAAAGAATTCATCAATCCAACCAGTGTTTATAAAACTTTAAAAGCAGACTGGTTTGGCCATTTATAATCTTCTCTTTCATTGAAATAAAAAAAATGGTTTCCAGATTTACAACTCATTTTTATGTGTTCAGTTTAGTGCAGAGCACTTTGTTTCCTAAACATCATGTTTGTAGGCAGTTCTCTGTGGCTGGTAAAAATGTTTACTGGGAAGTGCACCTCCTCCTTCTTTATCATTCAGAGAAAGGTATATGCCAAGTACTTATCTCCTTGGCAAAGGCATGACTTAACATTTTCACCAGTTCCCTCTGGACAGCATTTTGAACTTCTGTTTCATTTGGAGAGCGTCGTTTTTGCTATATAACAATTGTGTGTGTGTGTGTGTGTGCATATTGAGGATAAAGGCTAAAAAAAGAATGCTCACATGAGAACACATGTTACCAGCTGTAATGTATGGACTTGTTTTGATCTAGATTCAAACATCATCAGCAACAAAAAGACATTTAGAAGATAATTAGGAAATGTGAAACAATATTTTATGATGTTAAGCAACGATTGTTACTTTTGGAGGCTGTGATCATGTTTAAAAAGAGGAGTCTTTAGCTCTGCCACCAACAGCGACAACAGAACAAAGCAGAAAACATCATGAGGGAATGGAAACAACAATATATAAGCAGTAATAATGATAGCTGATGCCGACTGAGTGCTTCCAATGCGGCAGCCTGTGTTCTGCATTACAGTTTTTATTTTCCATATCATTTCCATTTTGCAGATGAGACTGTTGACACACAGATGAGTTAAGTAACTTATCCAGTTCACAAAACTAGAAGGTGGAAGTGGAAATAAGAGCTGAACTCAGGATTTCAGAATTATAATTACCGTCACAGTGACAAACAGTGAAGGCAGAGCTAAGAACCAGAAGACGCAATAGCAGTGTCTGACGGATGCCTTACCTTTATCTGGAGGCCATACTGTAGTTAGATGAAGGTAACTGGGAGGTGAATTTGCAATCAGAACTCAAGTCCTGGGCAATGTGAAAGTTTCTTACACGCCTGCAGATTGAACTAAGTCTTTGAATGCTCAACAGCTTCTTATATAAAAGTCTTCACTTTTTATTCGAAGGAATGAAGTTGTGGAAGCCTAACAAATATGAATAAAAAAAAAGACTGGAAATTAGTACATTGACAGTTAGTATTTTGACAATTGAGTATCTTTAGTACTGGGATTGAGGGTAACTTAAAAATTCTTATTTAGGGAGTTTCCGTCGTGGTGCAGTGGTTAACGAATCCAACTAGGAACCATGAGGTTGCGGGTTCGGTCCCTGCCCTTGCTCAGTGGGTTAACGATCCGGCATTGCCGTGAGCTGTGATGTAGGTTGCAGATGCGGCTCGGATCCCGCGTTGCTGTGGCTCTGGCGTAGGCCGGTGGCTACAGCTCTGATTCAACCCCTAGCCTGGGAATCTCCATATGCCGCGGGAGCGGCCCAAGAAATAGCAACAACAATGACAACAACAACAAAAAAAGACAAAAGACAAAAAAAAAATTCTTATTTATGCTTTTTGTCACTTTCCAATGATTCTACAGTATCTATCTATTGCTTTGGTAATTTTTCTAGAAGGAAAATCTTGGAAAACAAGCACTAGCTTTTCTCAAACTCCACCAAAGATTGATTGCATCTGTTTGTAGTGACTAAAACAGGGGAGAGGTCTTTGAACTTTTCTAGGATCATTTTTTATACCTACTAAGTGAATAACTTCCTTTCATCTTATAGATATAAGGGAGAAAGAGATAAACTCAGCTATCCAGAACCAAATTAATGAACTTGTATAGATCTTTTCTCATTGTGATCAAATGAGTTTGTAAAGACTCAGAAAAGACTCTATAGGTTTTGTTTTGTTTTGCTTTTTCACTCCGTAGGTTACTAACAGTAGAAGTCCCTTAAAAAGGGCCTGTAAAGGATAATGAACCTCTTAGGGAGTTCCCGTTGTGGCTCAGTGGTTAACAAATCAGACTAGTAACCATGAGGTTGTGGATTCGATCCCTGGCCTCGCTCAGTGGGTCAACGATCCGGCATTGCTGTGAGCTCTGGTGTAGGTCCAAGATGTGGCTCAGATCCCGCATTGCTGTGGCTCTGGCGTAGGCCGGTGGCTACAGCTCTTATTCAACCCCCTAGCCTGGGAACCTCCATGTGCCACAGTGTGGCCCTAAAAAAAAAAAAAAAAAGAAAGAAAAAAAGAAAAAAGATAATGAACCTCTTGAAATTATACACAAATCTTCGTGTGTTTGTATACACATATATCTTTTTCAAAGAGGCTGAGATCACAGCTTTCATACATTTTCAGAGAACTCCTCAAAAGGACTAAGAACCAGTACCTGAAATGGACACACGTATAAATAAATCCCAAACAAGAGCAATAGGGTCCGAATCTTTTGTTAGGAAGCTAGAGTCAGGGTTGGAATCAGGTGACACTGTCAATAATGTTGATACGGAGTTCGCAAATAAGCTTGTGAATCAGAATCCAGTTCTAGGGACAGAAACTGTCTAGAGCCAGGAGAGAGGAACAGAAAGAACATAACGAAGGCAGTTTTAGTAAATACCTGTTACTTGAAAAGGAATCAATTTTAGGTATGGGTAAGACAAGGTTTCCAGTAACGATTATGTATGAATATGAGTTAACGGGTCCAACTCCCAGATGACTATGTGATTACACCAACTGTCCTTCTAAGGGGTCTCACTACATCCTATGAGCAATTTGCAAGAGATTCAGGGATGATGGACTCCCTGCTTTCTGTTGCTTCCTTACTACCTTCACTACATTTATCAATCATGTCCGAGGCTTCAACATCTTCAGGGAGTGATCACAGAAAAGTGATTATTTCTCATCATCACCATCATCATCATCATAATCGTACTTGAAACCACATCATACAAATGCAGGTTATTGTTGGGTCAAGATGTTCCGCCAAATAATAATAATAGCATTTGGTTTTACAGTTTAGAGAATGAGAATAATTTATTTCAAGGATTGGCTGGTTAGTAGGACTGGTTCTCATGGAACATTTGATGAATTTATTTCTTTATATTCAATACACGCACTGTGGCAGGTACCGTGGAAGATACAAAAGATAAAGCAGATAAAGTTCTTAACCTCACAATACAGTCTTTTCAAGAAAACCTAAACTGTGCAACGTGGTATAGCAGTATAGAGTAGAGCCTTTAACTCAGTATGGTCAAGTGCCAAAGCATAACCACATTCGGAGGCTGGTTGAGGGCTCCTCAGCAATAACACACATACACACACGCAGAGACTCCTTCCCTCCTTAATGAAAATAGCTTTTGGGAGTTCCTGTCACGGCTCAGTGGTTAACAAACCCAGCTAGGATCCATGAGGACACAGATTTGATCCCTGGCCTTGCTCAGTGGGCTAAGGATCCAGCGTTGCTGAGGCCGTGGCATAGGCCGGCAGCTGTAGCTCCAATTCGACCCCTAGCCTAGGAACTTCCATGTGCCTCAGGTGTAGGCCTAAAAAGACAAAAAAAAAAAAAAAAAGAAAATAGCTTTCATTATCACTTTCTCTTTCGTTTTTAAAAAGAAAATTAGTAATACATTACAGCATGGTGTGTGAAAGATATGCTCTATTTCAGTTTTATATTCTCTATGAGTCTTCTATATTCTAGTTTTCTATGAAAGTCACATTATTTTAAAAGGCAGGCATTCATACACAGATGTGTTTTCTATTGAAGAATTTTTCTGGCTGAACTTTTATATATCTAGTCATCGAAAAAAGAAAAAAGTATTGTCCTATCTTATTTGACAGAGTTTGGTAATGTTAGGATAAGTATTCACTTATTTAACATGGTATAGATTTCTCTGCATGAAGAGATATACTTGCATTTCCTAGTTTTGCTTGCCATTTAAATCTCAACAATAATTTTTCAAATATAGTACTGTATGTGAAGATTCATCTTTATCCCAAAACTTTTTGGAAAAAATGAATGCTAAAGTTATCTTTGGTTCCTACTTATGTGTAAGTTAGTTAGATAAGATATTTTTGAAATCCACATTTGAAGAAACTTGGGACTATTTTAAGACAGAATGTATCAATATGTGCTTGAGGAAAGTACTCAGGGTTTATGTCAGGTTTCAAACTGAAGTACAAAAAAACTGTTTTGAGAGATCTGATCACAGAAGGACAAGCCATGTCCCCATAGGCTGTCTGACAATACCATTTGCCAAAGCCACTGTGACAGTCTAGTCTGTAGGAAAAGACACACTGGGACAAAAGACAAGACACATCTGGGTGCTAGTGCCTTTATTATCTTCATTCATTTTCTTCTTTCTGAAATGGAGGTAATAATACCTGTCTACCCATCTCTGAGGGTTTTGTGAAGACAAAGTGTGATCATTGGAAAAGAACTTTGGGCAACATGTGTAGAATGAATTCAAACATGTAAGACAACTTTATAAGAAAAAACTTGTTTTAAGTGAAAATCAAATGAAAGTATAATGATAATAGCATTTTGTTTTCCTCAGATTGCCACAAAATTCAGGGAAATTAGATTTTAGGGAGACTCTAAATTCTGTATCACTTTCAAAGCATTCCTTCCCACAGTGGTGATTATAGCCACATGGATTCTGGGAAACAACATCTGCCCCCTACTCTGTTGCTGGTAAAGTCTAAAGAGCGTGGGAAAAGATGAATGATTTGGTGAAAAGACACTTAGGATAGATAGGAGATTGCTGTTAACAAACGGTTGTTAAAGTTCTTTGTTTAAGAAAATGCCCCACCTAAGGTCTTGTGGCAAGCTTATCAGACAGTCTAGTCACCATCAAAGGCAGCGATGAGAGAAAAACTCTGCAGTGTCACCTAAGAATTTGAGTTTTCTTTTTCCCAACTGCATGTCTTTATACCACCTCTCATTTATTTGTTCTCCTTGTTCAACCTTACTCTCTTCCCCCCCAAAGCCTTCCTAGAATGGTTCTACCTTCAAGTTAACAGAGGCTTAAATTAATTTTTCTTGAGGAAATTTCAGAGTATTTCCTGTTTTTGTGCATAATTCAGTGATATTGTACCTATTTTTCTTGGCTAAAGGAATCCAGTGGCTAAACTACTTCCTAAAGTTTTCTCCTACTGCTGCCTACACCTTCTTTGAGAAGTTTGCGTTTACTCATCACTGGTATTGAGATCTTTCCAAAGGGTTAAATCTCTATTATTATTCCGTATTTGAAAACAACTAGATGTCTAGTAGTAGAAAAATGGTTATATAAATTACAATATCTACTTCAAAGTTTACTATGTAAGCTATAAAAAACCCTGCTTAAGTAGTTTCTAAACAAAGTTAAAGCATAAAAAGTAAATACAATACAGTCACAATTATATGAAGATCCTTGAGTATAGGTGGGCTTTTTTTCTTTACACTTTTCTGTATTTTCCCAAGTTTCTAGCATGAGCATTTTCATTTTTATGTTAAAATAGAGTCTCTTTGTGATTTTAATCCCCAGCCAAATCTTTTTTTTTTTTTGTCTTTTTGCCTTTTCTAGGGCCGCTTCTGTGACATAAGGAGATTCCCAGGCTAGGGGTCTCATCGGAGCCGTAGCCACCGGCCTACACCAGAGCCACAGCAACGCGGGATCCGAGCCGCGTCTGCAACCTACACCACAGCTCACGGCAACGCCGGATCATCAACCCACTGAGCGAGGCCAGGAATCGAACCTGCAACCTCATGGTTCCTAGTCTGATTCGTTAACCACTGCACCACGACGGGAATTCCCAGCCAAATCTTAATTGCTTTCACATTGGTTAATAAGAATAAAAACATGTATAATCACAACAGTAATGATTTTTAAAAATTCTGGAAGGAACTGGTGTACAACAACTAAGTTCACTCCAGACCATTCACCTTTAAGTCAGACCTAGAGATCAGCCTGTTGTGTGGGAAATAGGAAGTGGTGCGGTTACTGTAGCTTTGTGGTTGACTTCATTTAACCTCAGCCACTGTAGGCATGTCATACCTCGAAAGCCCCCACTACTGCCGTCCGCTTCATCCTTCACTATCTCTTCCCTTTCCATTTCTCATTTTATTGCCATGCCTCTCCAATGACTAAATCAATGGACAGGAAGGGAGGGAAAAAAATGAAGCAGGTCAAACTTAAAGGTATAGGAAAGACTCTTTTTTCCTTCCTTCTATCTCTGCTGGCAGGAGAGGTCCCTTTGGACAAGTTCTGAAGAATAGAACTATTTCATGTAACTGAGCACTTCTTTAGCCAATGGAACTTATGACTCAGTTGTGGGAGTGGAGTTGGGTTCCCTTTTATTTCTTAAAGTAACTTTTTAAAAGGCACTTGAGTATGTAGCTCTTCGTTCGTTCGTTCGTTCGTTTGTTCCTTCCTTCCTTTCTTTCTTCCTTTCTTTTGAACACTAAAAATTTACAATAATAATATTATCCCATTAACATTTTGTGAAATTGATCATGGCCTAATGCAGCTTTTCTGGTGTAAGATAGTTGCAGTATCATATTTAATAAAGGTTTTGTGGACAAAGACTGTCTAAGGACATGGAATCGTACTTACTGGGAGAACCCCTAAAAGCTCCATTAGCTCTCTGAGAACACTCAAAATTAACACCAAAAAATTTTGTGTTCTGTGATGCAAACAATAGTTTCTCAGTCTTTAAGATACTGAGGAAGAAAACTGACTCTAGGAAATTCTGCCTTAGCTGTTTATTTTGTAGCATATAATTTGTGCAATTATAAGACAAGTCCTCTAAGTACTGTCTAGTTGGGAAGAAAAATAAATATTTGCCAGTTGAGAAAGAAGAGCAATAACAGATGTCTGTGCAGAGTACTACTCTCCCTGGGACTCCAGGAAGGCTGGCAGTGAAGGTCTTTTTTATTTTTTAATTATTTTTAATTTATTTATTTGGCTGCAGCCATGGCATGTGAAAGTTTTTTGGGCCAGGGATCTAACCCAAGCTGCTGCAGTGACAATGCTGGATCCTTAACCCGTTATGCCACAAGACAAGTCCCAAACAGGTCTTGAAATGAGAGTTTCCAGATAAGACAGGGAAAGAAGAGGGGCCCAGGTAAAGGGAAGATCGTGTTCAATGGCACTGCTGTGTGAGAGAAAATCTTCAGGAAAACAAAAGATACTTGCTGATAATAGCTGATGACAAGGCCAAAGAATCAGGCACAAGCTACATCACCATCTTAAATGCAGGCTAGGAAGTTGGACTCTGTTGTGTAGACCAGAAGTATCAAGATGACCTCAGAGGTGTAGCTATTGTAAAATAGTTTTAAGTTTGAATGCCTATAAGTGGGACAGGTCTTTTCCAGGTCATACTGCCTCCTACTTGACCATATTAAACCATATGACTACATATTTATTTATTTATTTATTTTTTATTTTTTTCTGTCTTTTTGCTATTTCTTGGGCCACTCCCGCGGCATATGGAGGTTCCCAGGCTAGGGGTCGAATCGGAGCCATAGCCACCGGCCTACGCCAGAGCCACAGCAACGCGGGATCCGAGCCGCGTCTGCAACCTACACCATAGCTCACGGCAACACCGGATCGTTAACCCACTGAGCAAGGGCAGGGACCGAACCCGCAACCTCATGGTTCCTAGTCGGATTCGTTAACCACTGCGCCACAACGGGAACTCCATATGACTACATATTTAAATACCTGGTAGTGAAGGCTTTTGAGATTATCTCAGGAAACCTCTGGGTAGACAATGGAGAGTCAAGGAAGGATTGGAATATAGGGCAAGGACACGATCCTATTTGTAATTTAGGAAGGTCAGTCATGCAGTAAAGCAGAAAACAGTTTTTATGACAGTTGTTAGCACAAACTGTAGGGAAAGACTGATGAGAAAGATTATTTAGGAAATACGATCTATAGGACTTGGTAGCTGATCATGTGTGGAGGATGAAGAGTGAGGATGTCTAGGTTCTTTGCTCTGGTAAAGAGGCAGACTGAAGTGTCATTCACTGAGAAGGGGGCTTTGCAAAAGAAGTGGCGGGGTGGAGACAACGCAGGGATGTTCAGTTTGAGACCAGCGAAGTCTGATGGTCCTTTGGGACATTTTGTCAAGCTATCCAATGGGCTAGTGAGTGGATCCTGTGGGCATCCTGGTCCAGATCCAAGCCAGGTTGTTGGGTGCAAGCTTCTCTTTGTCCTGTTTGTTTACCAGCTACCTGGGCTGTACCCCAAGGAAAGGCTGGATTTCTGTTCTTGCTTGTTGCTAACTATCTCAGTTCTCAATTTGTACTCATCCTGCAGGAGTTTTAAGGAGGAGGAATGTAATTATGTTTCATCTTTTTGGGACTATTCCCTCCCTCTTCCACCCATTAGCTAATTGCCCCAGGGTTGGTCCTGCTATTACTGTTAGGAGGTAGTTGTGCCTGCATTGTTAACCACCCAGCAGCTCATGCTGAGATTCATGGCCTACATGTGAACAGGAGCTGCTCCCAGCAAGAGGTGGTAGACACCCAGCCTGGGCTGTGAGCACACCTGGCACAGAAAGCTTCCCTGTCCCATAAAATGGGCTGATTTATCTATAATAGGCTTACTGGAGGGGGTGTAGCTCAGTCTGGGCTGCCTCTGGGTTGGAACTAATGACAAAATCATTCTTAGAAGCTTGGCAGGACACATGCCAAAGAACAACTACTTTTTGTGGCCATAAAGCATTTGCATTGCCTTCAGTAATTTGAAGCCTTGCCCTCTGGACCTAAGAGGGGTTTGGGTTCTATAGATAAAATCCACTTTCTACTTCAAGCCTGCCTCAAAATGGCCAGATTCTTGATGTGACTTTGGTGTTTGAAGCTATATGTAAAATGAAGCAAATGACCAGCAAGTGCAAACTGTGAAGGACCTCCACCAGGGAGGAATACTCAGTTGTAGGCCTCTGTGGAAACGTAGGGCTCTGTGAACCTCCAGATGGCTCCTTGATGTTTTGGGGAGTTTGCACACTACTCTTTGAGGTAGGGGGAAGGAATATGTGGATTAAGGGCTAGAAAGGGTCATTGAAGCCATTTGAATTCATTTGTACTTTTGTGTTTATCAGCTATTACAGTGCTGGTTGACAAGTTGAGAAAAAGAAAGTTAAACACAATTTCACCACCCCAGCATCTTCTCCAAATCCTTTTTGCATGAATGTATACAAACATCATTTTCACTATAAAATTGAGATCATGTTGTATATTTAGAGGTTTTGTTCCTTATTTAAATTAAGGTATAATTTGTATAAAGTAGAATATAGAGATGTTAAGTGTATATTTTGATGAGTTTTGATGAATGTGTACTCACCTTGTTCCTCCTCCTCCCCCTCCAGCAGCATTCCAAGGTTAGAACATTTCCACAGCTTCAAAAGTTCCTTTGCCTCTTTTCAAATCAATTTGTTGTCTCCACCTGATTTCCACCCTCAGGCATACATCTTCTGATGTCTATTGCTACAGATTGGCTTTGCCAGTTCTTTAACTTCGTATAAGTGGGGGCATATTGTAAATAAAGTTTTGTATTACTAAAAAAAAAAAAAAAACCCAAACAAAAAACTAATAACATTTATGTGCCATTTATATTTCAATAATATACATATATTTTTGGCCATCCCTGTGGCATGTGGAAGATCCCAGGCCAGGGATCAGACCCAAGCCGCTGCAGTTACAATGCTGGATCCTTAATCTGCTGTACCACAAGGGCAATCCTCTATTTCAATAACATTTATCCACAACATCACTTTTAATGGAAAAATATTATGGTTTTTATTATTATTATTATTATTATTATTGGCCTCATCCATGACATGTGGAAGTTCCTAGGCCAGGGATCGAACCTGAGCCACAGGAGTGACACCACCAAATCCTTGACTGCTAGGCCACCAGGGAACTCCAATATTGCTTTTTAGTGAATGCACTGCACCATATTTATTTAAGCAGTTCCCACTGATGGATATTTCGATTGCTTCCCCTCTTTCCTTCCTTCTTTCCCTCCCATCCTTCTTTCCTCCTTTCTCTCCTTTCATTCCGTCCTTGCTATAATGAACATCCCTGTTAGCAATATCATCATAGGGAAGACTTTACACATGAGGCAACATGAGGTTATATTTCTAGAAGTAGAATTGCTGTGTCAAGTACATATTTTTTAAAAACACATTGTAAGAGATAGTTCCAAATTGCCTCCAGAAAGACTGCCTTAATTTATTTCTTAGTATTGCTAAAACATATAAATTTGTTTTCTTACACCCCCACCAACATTAAGATTTGGGGGAAAAAAGTTTATCTTAGTCAATTTCATAGTATAAACATGGTATCTCATTTTAATCTGTATTTTTCTTGTTTTTAATAGGTCGAAGACTTCTTCTGAGGAAGATTTGATTTTGTCATTTTACAGTGAAAGTAACTGTTCTCCTCTTTAAAACATTTTTTTTTTTTTTGGAGTTCCCATTGTGGTGCAGCAGAAAGGAATCCAATTAGGAACCATGAGGTTGTGGGTTCGATCCCTGGCCTTGCTCAGTGGGTTAAGGATCCGGCGTTGTGAGCTGTGGTATAAGTCGCACAGTGGCGCGGATTCTGTGTTGCTGTGGCTGTGGCGTAGGCTGGCAGCTGCAGCTCTGGTTAGACCCCTAGCCTCGAAACCTCCATATGCCGCAGGTGCGGCCCTAAAAAGCAAAAAAATAAAAAAATAAAAAATAAAGATATATATGTATTCCAAATGACCAGTAAGCTGGTTATGAGAAAAGAATGATCCTATTAAAGACTGGGGAATTAAAAAAAATACGTTGGTTCAAAAAAACCACCAGCTAAACTTTCTGTCTCTGTTACTTTTAACCAATGGCTATATTCTATAATGATTGACACTGGCCTTATTCTATAATTGATTTTGACTAGTTTTTGCTTTTTGAGTAATGCTTTAATTTTCAGTTATTGTTAGAACAGTTTTTCTCCTGCTTAGGAAAAAAATAAATTCAATTTTGAGGTTTTTTTTTTTTCTTTTTCATTTTTGCTTTTTAGGGCCACATGTGCAGCATATGGAAGTTCCCAGGCTAGGGTTTGAACTGGAGCTACAGCTGCCAGCCTACACCACAACCACAGCAACATGGGATCTAGCCAATATCTGTGAGGTACACCACGGCCTATGGCAATGCCGGATCCTTAACCCACTGAGGGAGGCCAGGGATCGAACCCGTATCCTCATGGATCCTAGTCAGGTTCATTAACTCCTGAGCCATGAAGGGAACTTCTAATGATCAGGTTTTTCAATAAAAGTTAATCCACTAAGGATACTTTATTTATTAATTGATTGATTTTATCTTTTTAGGGCCACACCCACAGCATATGGAAGTTACCAGACTAGGGGGTCAACGTGGAGCTATAGCACTGGCCTAGGTCACAGCCACAGCAACATGGGATCCGAGCCAGGTCTGCGACCTATACCACAGCCCACGGCAACGCTGGATCCTTAACCCACTGAACGAGGCCAGGGATCTGCCTGCATCCTCATGAATACTAGTCAGATTCATTTCTGCTGAGCCACAGCAGTAACTCCTACTAAGGATGCTTTAAACCAGGACATAGCTTTGATATTTTCAGAATTATTAAGGGAGAGCCAAATAGCCAGTGTTCAGGAAGCCACTTGCTTTTTACCACGTTGTCTGGCAACAAAGTTAGTTAATGAGGTTTGAAAACATTCCAATCTTCTCTGTCAAATCCCAGACAGATATAGTACCATCCTATTAGTACATTATCATTTTATTTCAAAGCTAACTGATGTATCATCATTATCCACAAATACAAACAAAGAGGTCCATTTGTCTAACATTTTAATTGGGATAGCTCAGTTCTTTATTTGTAGAATTGAGAGCATTGGTTAAGTTTTACCTCGAAGTTCCCTTTGAAACCTAAAACTCTGAAGCTAGAGAAATTTATCACTTTCATGGTAATTTTAGTAATATGTCTATGATTATAGAGATTAGTAAATAGCACTTTGACAAGTTTTTGTTTTTGGAATGTCCACAGAGCCATTTAGAGATTTAGTATGAATGAAGAGAGTAGGATAGAGCCACTCCTGGAGCTGTAGGCAGTTTTGGGTCTGGAACCCAGCTCCATCACTTACTATGTGTGGCCTTCAGCTAGTTACTTCTCAGTTTCTACATTTTCTCATTTGTAAAGTGGGGATAATGATGCTGCCCATCTCATGGGTTGTGAAAGACAAAGGTTAAGGGAGTTCCCTTGTGGCACAGCAGGTTAAAGGTCCAGCACTGTTACTGCAGTAGCTCAGGTTAGTGCTGTGGTGTGGGCTTGATCCCTGGTCAGGGAACTTTAAACGCTGAGGGCGTGGCCAAAAAAAGGACAAATATTAAGCTTTTAAATCATTACCTTACATATAAGAAATACACATGATATGGTAACTGCTATTATTTGTTAGCAGCAGCAGCAGCAGCAGCATAATCAAGAAGGTAGAGACTCAAACAGGAGAAGCCATCTCTTTATCATTCCTCAATGTACTCTATACTTGAAATGTTTAGACTGGTTATTCATATTATCAAATATACAATAAATCTTGTTCCCTCATTCCCATCTGCAAGGATATATTAAAAGAAAACTCTCTTTACTCCCTTGCAGGTTCTTCCTAAGCTGCTCTCTTAAATTAGTCACAGTTAAAGCCATTCATATTGTGATAGGCCAGCTGGTCTGGAAGAAGGCCTGGTACCCCTTGTGGTCTGAATGTACCCACTTCTCAGACCACCCCTCCTTCTGAGTTCCTGCCACAGTGATGATGGAAAGACCACCCAACAGATCTCCGAGGGGGGGATTGCTCCTCACTTCATATTCCTAGAGAGGCTGGTGTGAACCACTTGTATGTGGCACTGAAACTTTTGCATTTTCTGCAAATCCCTCTCTGCCTTTATATGACTTGCCTTGAAGTGTCCCCTGGGTTTTCAGGGCCTTGTTGACTCTCATCTCTAGTCCTCCCTTCATTCTTTTACCAGCAACAGTGTCTGTGTCTTATGGCTAATGATATATGTATGAGTCTGTTTCCGTGGCTGGGCTGGATAAGAAGCTCAGTATTTGCGTATCTAACAGGTGAATGAATGCATGAAAAAAACAATTCCCATCCTTAATAGTGATATTTGGAACTAGCCCAAGGCACAGTTTTCAGAGATATCACAAATATTTCCTTTCACTCCTTCAAACTTAGGAATATCTACTTCCTCTCCCAGGAAGGTTCCCGCATGCTTACCTTTCTCTGTCATGTGCTCTGGCTAAAGCTCTACATATGTTACCTTCACTACAATTCTAAAGGCTGCTTTTATTTTTCTTATTTTACAGATGAAACTCACAGAGATAGAAAGCAACTAGCCCAAAACTCAACAAGAGCAAATGGATTGGATTCCAGGTTTGTGCACTCAAACCGGTGCTCTTTTCACCATGCTGCATTGTCTCCAGAAGGAGGACTGGTAGGTGGTAAGGTCTGTCATGTGACTGTCCCACTGTCTCACGTGTTTGTAGGTGGAACTTCAAAGCTTTCACAAGTACGTGATACAGTTCTGAGGTGCGGAAGAAGGTGGAGTTTGTTTTCCATGTGGCAGAAGAGTTTCAAATGTTACCACCAGCTTGTCATTGATATTTAAGTTCTTTTTGGCTCAAGGATTGTTCCCTATTAAAACAATTAAATTTACTTGGGAAGAATGGGGCATTTATGGTAAGTCATTTATATACCTTATCAGTTCAAGCCTAAATGATGTAGATGGGACAATGAATATAGATATATATATATATTACATATTTAATTTTATGTATTTACTTTAATGTAAATATGTATAAATTCTATATACATGTATATACTTACAGTTACTTATATACATATATAATAATATCTAATTACATATATTTATACATATTTAATATATAGTTACATGTATATTTATATGTATATTTACATGTGTAGAGAGAGTTATATAGAGCTCTCTCTCTCTCTCTCTCTCTCTCCTGGACACATGTTATTCAGAGATGTGTTAAATTCATTTTTTCTTGTCTTTTGGAGCAAAATTTTCATTGTTCTTGAGTCATCTCTTAAATATAAAGAACGATTGCTATTTAAAGGAATCCAAAGAAGAATTTTAGTATTTTAATTCTTTAGAGGATTAATCTGGTAAATGTATGCTTTGGTATTTTTGTCAGGGCTGCATTTGCACATGAGAACAACATCTCTGTTGTTAAATTCTAAAGCAATACATTAATATTAAGTTAAAGCAATGCAATTTCATACTTTTCATTTTTGCTGTTTTATTTTTTTTAGGGCCACACCTGTGGCATATGGAAGTTCCCAGGTTAGAGGTCAAATCAAAGCTGCAGCTGTTGGTCTACACCACAGCTGCAGCAGCACCAGATCTGAGCCGCCTCTGTGATCTATACCACAGCTTACAGCTCACAGCCAGGGATCAAACCTCATCCTCATGGATGCTAGTCAGGTTCGTTACTGCTGAGCCACAACAGGAACTTCCCATTTTTTGCTGTTTTAGAATGGTCACAATAGACTAACTGAAATATTTCTAGAAAGATGTAAATACTATATTAAGTCTTTCTCAGTAATGTCGAAGTTTTAAAGTTTTTTTTTTTTTTACAGAAATATCAAGATAAGAGTAAGATTACTATTAAGTGCGCATTTATGGGGAGAATTAGTTTCTTGTTATAAAAGAGTTAATGACTGGGTTTAGTGGTGTAGGGCTCTAAGGAAAGCAGTTTTTAAATCAAGAATAGCCTGACAGGAGAAAAGTGCACGTCATTCGATGCAATTGCTGAATAAATGGTCCTTGTTTTAGAGAGTACAGTTTATAGTAATTGAAAAAAAATCTCATGTGCCATTTCATTGTTTACTTCATTTGTTTGCTTTCTGTGTAGTTGAATTTCACATAGAGGAGACAATGAAAACTATTTTCAGGTGCATTATTCTATTTTCTACAGATTCTTTAAATTTTATAGCTTAGCTCTTAGTAAGTATTCTCCAGGGGGTATATATATGTGTGTGTGTGTTTTATGAGATAAGCGGAAGGGGAATGACATTTCTTTCGAAACCAGCCTCTGATTTGATTGAATGTTACATTTCTTTAAACAGCAAAAAATTGGCTTTCAGTCACGTTTTGGGTTTATTTCTAACCATTTGCCAAAGCAAACCTCATTTAAATTAGAGGACATAATTATATTTCACATTTTGTAGGGCTGTGTTTTGAAAACTACAGGAACACAGATATAAAGCACTCTGCCAGACAAACGTTATCAAAAAACAGTGTATGAGATGCAGTTCTCCATCACGCTACATTTTCCCATGTATTTTTGTCAGAATTTGGCTTTTATACCTGGGCGAAATGAATTTGAGGAAAAATCAATATGTTCTCATTTTGAAGCAGCAAAAATTTGCTATTGCTTATTTTATGAATGATGCATGGAATCGGCATGTAAGAATAAGTGGAAACAGTGAAACTTAGAGCAACATTCAAAAGATTTAGGGGAAAGACAATGAAAATGTTTTTCATGAACTTCAACTCAATCCATGGAGATGCAAAACAATAGTTTGCCGTCAAGCTTCATTGGTTGTTTTAATTTTTATAACTTGGGACCTACTATTTAGAATTACAGCAGATAAAAGAAATACAAGGAATATTCTGAACATAAATTTCTGACTCTTATTATATTATAGTAAGCTTTTAATTATCAGAAGGTAGTTCTGTGAGACTCAGAATCACGCGAGCCATTGGGAATAAGAAACCAGTAGTTTTATGAGCCAGGACAGTATTGATGGATTAGAGGGAAATTCTTTCCTGGAAGAAGTGGTACCAAACCAAGTATAAGTAACAGAAAAGTGTGCTTATTTATTTACACATTAATTCGTTCAGCAACTAATTGACATCTACTGTGTGCCAGGCAGTTTGCTGTGTTGTGGTAAGTCTAGGAGAATGTCAGTGGGACTGATGTGCTTTGGTATGTTATTGCCTATTTACAGATCCCTTGTCATTCTGCTTTTAAAAACTGAGTTATAAATGGATTTCCCACCATGGTGCAGTGGGTTAAGAAGCCAACTGCACTGGCTTGGGTCGCTGTGGAGGTTTGGGGTGTGATCCCTGGCCTGGCACAGTGGGTTAAAAAATCCAGTACTGCTGAAGCTGTGGCATAGGTTGTGGGAATCAATCTCTGGGCCGGAAACTTCCATATGTCATGGATGTGGCCTTAACAAAACAAACAGGATTTCCCATTGTGGCTCAGTGGTAACGAACCTGACTAGTATCCATGAGGAGGAGGGTTCAATCCCTGGCCTTGCTCAGTGAGTTAAGGACAGCTCATTGCTGTGAGCTGTGGTGTAGGTCACAGACCTGGTTCAGATCTGGCATTGCTGTGGCTGTGGTGTAGGCTGGCAGCTGCAGCTCCGATTTGACCCCCAGCCTGGGAACCTCCATATGCCACAGGTGTGGCCCTAAATAAAATAAAACAGCAAAAATGAAAAGTATGAAATTGCATTGTTTTAACTTAATACTAATGTATTGCTTTAGAATTTAACAACAGCAAAGGAGTTGTTCTCATGTGCAAATGCAGCCCTGACAAAAATACCAAAGCTTGGATCCTGTGTTGCTGTGGCTTGGCATATGCTCTAGCTCTGATTCGATCCCCAGCCTGGGAACTTCTATATACTGCAGATGCAGCCCTAAACAATCAAACAAACAAACAAAAAACTCCTGAGTTATAATTAACATACAACATTGTGTTAGTTTTAAGTGTACAACATAATGACTTGATGTCTATATATATGATTATTGTAACAATGTTAGTTAAATTCATCACCAGTTAATAATTTTTTTTCTTGTAATGAGAACTTTTAAGATTTGCTCTTTTAGCAACTTTCAAATATACAGAACAGTGTTATTAACTATAGTCACTACGCTGAGGATTACATCCACGTGACTTATTTATTTTGTGACTGGAAGTTTGTACCTTTTGACCACCTTTACCTCCCCCGCCCCCTGATACTGACAGCCACCAATCTGCCATTCTATTCTATTCTAACATGAATGTGTTATGCACAAAATTTATTTGATTTGAATGCATTTAAAATCATCATTATTTTATTTGGTATAATCTCATCATTTTTATCTAGGATAAAGGAAAAATAGAAATATTAATACTATATATTTATATATCTACAATATAAATATGTAAATACTATAAACATATTTTTCTTATTTCAAAAGTATCACGTGTAATGATTGTAAAATGCAAGTCTAATTTCCTATTCAAATAGAGAGTAGACTGGGGTACTATATCTTACAGCTCAAAATTTTGGATTCTTATGAAGATACTGGTCCCAAAAGAGAAAACCCCTTTTCCTTTCAGTTGCACTCTCATACAGAATAATGAGCAAATGCAGATTCAATAGAATCTAGACTTTAAAATCTAGACTTTAAGATTCAGATTTAACCTCACCGCCATTTATTGAGATCATTTTGCTCTAGAAAATTGTATTGTATTCAACAGTGTTCTTGGTGTGAATGCCTATATTGCATTTAGAGCAAGTTAACTTTGGGATGCTCTTGGTCAGTTTCCACACTGCATGTACATAAACTTTTAATTTCTAGGTTCTATTGGGTAATTAGGGTCTGCATAAAATATGTCAAATGTATTGGTGCACCTGAACTTTTTGAAAAGATCAAAGATCCTGGCAAATAATTTCTGAGTACTGTAACATTTATAAAAGTCTGTGGATCTAATCAAGATACAGTCTTCAAACATGTATTCTTGTAACAAGCACAATGGCCAGTGTTGGAAGACAGTCTTCCATGGGTCTCTTACATTTCTTCATGTCATGAACAGAAGCACTAATTGTACTAAATTATCTTCTCAAGGATGTTCGTAGTCATGAATGGCCATGGAAAATGGAGGTACTATCTCCTTCTGCAGCAAAGGAAAAGGTTTATTTGCTGCCGATTATGAAAGATTCAGGGTTCCTCTGCTCTCATGCAAACTGGTACTTGTGCAGATGTTATCTGGCTCCTTTCCTGTCACCCTTTCCGGACTGGGACTCTGGGAACCAGTGTAAGAAAGTGCTGATACTCCAGCTACTGGTACTGATTTGAGTAGTAAAGGCTCTAGTGTCTGACTCAGAAGTATCATGTCTTGTACTAGCATTCATGAAAGTGCAGCAGGCTTATAGGTTAAACTGCAGGGAATGATCTCAGAGGCTTCACCATCCTTGGCAGTCAGTACCATAATTCGTGGATAAATTTCTTCTTCATGTGTACCTGTTCTGATGGCCTTACTAGATGGGTAGCTAATAAAAGAAATGAAGTGATGTCAATCACCTAAAATAATACTGAGGATTCTTTGCATCTTCGTCCTTTTCCCACACTATCCCTCATCTAAATGGCTAACTAGAAGCCAACTTTGAATTTAAGAAAAGGAAAAATCAATCAAATCATTTACCACTATAAATTCCGTGGTTGACAGAACTTCAGACATTACTCATTTCAAAAAAAAAGAGCTTAGAGAGCTAAGGCTTGGATCTGAGGAGGGAGCCTGGTCTGTGATGGAAGATTCCAGTAGTTCAGGTCATTTCTGGGATGCTTGTTAATGACAACTGGTACATGTTTTCTTTTCTTGTATTTCCCCTGAACATTAAAAAATAACAAAGTAGGGAAGTTCCCGTTGTGGCACAGTGGTTAACGAATCTGACTGGGAACCATGAGGTTGCAGGTTCCGTCCCTGCCCTTGCTCAGTGGATTAAGGATCCGGCGTTGCCATGAGCTGTGGTGTAGGTCACAGACGCGGCTCGGATCCCGCATTGCTGTGGCTCTGGCATAGGCCAGTGGCTGCAGCTCTGATTAGACCCCTAGCCTGGAAACCTTCATATGCCGTGGGAGCGGCCCTAGAAAAGGCAAAAAGAGAGAAAACAAACAAACAAACAAACAAAAAAACAAAGTAGGGTCTAGAATGGTGGGGTGTGTGGTGTATTGGTTAAGAGTAAGACTGTGGAGTCAGCTGCACTGGTTTGTTGTGTTTGGTTCCAAGTAAATTTGGAGCCAAGGATCTACCTTCTCCAGGTGTCGGTTCTACTGCCTTTAAAATGGGTATTAGAAGAATACTCCCTTATTGCAAAAAATGACCCTCCATGATGGTGAAAGGAGTGGAGGCCACACACTTTATAAGGAACCTCGTGAGTCCTCAGCAAATGCTACTTACTATCAGCTCTTTGTTAAATATGCACCTGACAGCTAGCAAGTGACTTAGAAAACTGGTCAACAAATCGTAGCCGAATTCATTCCAAACAAATTGTTTTTAAGATGGAGACAATTGTGGATAAAGCGAATAATGGTTAGTGACTCTGCTATTAGTCATGTGGTTTTCCTAAGTGTTTCTGCGTTCCTTTTCAGAGTTAATTCAAGGCCTGGCTCTTCCACAAATGATTTGGCTCTTTGGTGCTAGGGAATTTCATTTCTAAATCAACAACTTTATAGGAATTCCTCTGTCAGAATGAAAGTAGAGATGTCAAGTTTCCTGGCCAAAGAGTGTTTTTTTTTTTTCAAAGAGTGGGTTTTAGCTTCACTTTTATTTTCTTTCAGAGCCGTATAAAAGAATGTTTCTTTTTCCTCTATTATTTGCATCTTGCAAAGCCAGTATGCTTACCTTATGATCCTATTATCTTTTATTTGCATAGTTCACAAAAGCTACTGTCCAAATTTTATGATTTATTTTTTTAACTTCAAAGCCTTTAACTATTAATTAGTAAAAAATAGAAATGTAAGAGTTTTGGAAAATATGGCTGTCCAGTGATTCTCAAACATGGTGAACAAATAATATATTCACTGCTTCATGGAGAAATGAGAAAAATAATGTAATGTTAAAAATTTCAGGAGTTCCAGTCATGGCTCAGCAGTTAGTGAACCCGACTAGCATCCATGAGGACTCCGGTTCAATCCCTGGCCTCACTTAGTGGGTTAAGGATCCAGTGCTGCTGTGAGCTGTGGTGTAGGTTGCAGATGTGGTTCAGATCCCGAGTTGCTGTGGTTCTGGAGTAGGCCAGCAGCTACAGTTCCAATTTGACCTCAGCCTGGGAATCTCCATATGCCTCAGGGGTGACCCTAAAAAGACAAAGAAAAAAAAATTCTCTTAAAGCTAAGTATAGTAATAAAAGTCATTTATTTTGACATCATGTTCTCCCTAAACTTTTAGTGTTATTAAATTTTTTTTTTCTGTGAAGTGTTGCTTATGTACCAGGCTTTTAAAAAATGCTCTTATTTGAGAAATGTTAAAAAAAAATGCAAACTCATATTGATTCCCTTAATTCTTTTATTTTTTTTTTGTCTTTTTGCCTTTTCTAGCACCACTACCATGGCATATGGAGGTTCCCAGGCTAAGGGTCTAATCGGAGCTGTAGCTGCCAGCCTACGCCAGAGCCACAGCAACGCAGGATCCGAGCCGCGTCTGCGACCTACACCACAGCTCATGGCAACACCAGATCCTTAACCCACTGAGCAAGGGCAGGGATCAAACCCTCAACCTCATGGTTCCTAGTTGGATTTGTTAACCACTGAGCCACGATGGGAATTCCAATTCTTTTTTTTTTTTTTAATTGGTGTTTTTTTTGTTTTGTTTTGTTTTTGTCTTTTTGCCTTTTCTAGGGCCGCTCCTGTGGCATATGGAGGTTCCCAGGCTAGGGGTCTAACTGGAGCTGTTGCTGCCGGCCTACACCACGGCCACGGCAATGCAGGATCCTTAGCCCACTGAACAAGGCCAGGGATCAAACCTGCAACGTCATGGTTCCTAGTCAGATTCTCTAACCACTGCACCACAACGGGAACTCCTTAAATTGGTTTTGAAGTCCAAAAGTATAGAATAGTGAACGTTTAGGTAAGACTTACCATGAGCCAGACACTGTTCTAAGAGCTTTACAGACATTAATTACATTCTTTTTTTTTTCTTTTAAGGCCACATCTGTGGCATATGGAAGTTCATGGGCTAGGGGTCAAATCAGAGCTGCAGTTGTTGGCCTACACCACAGCCACAGCATCTCACAATCCAAGCTGCATCTGTGGCCTACACCTCAGCTTGAGACAACACTGGATCCTTAACCCAGTGAGCGAGGCCAGGGCTCGAACCTGCATCCTCATGGATACTAGTCTGGTTCTTAACCTGCTGAGCCACAATGAGAACTCCTAATTAATTCTTAAAGCAACTCTTATTAGGTGAGTACTGATATTATACCACTTTATAGATAAAGAAGTAGAAACAGAAGGTTTAAGTAAACTTTTTTTTTTGGCCACACCTGCAGCATGTGGAAATTCCTGAACTAGGGATCAAACCTGTGCCTGAGCAGCTGCAGTGACATTGCTGGATCCTTAACCCTCTGAGCCACGAGGGAACTCCCAGAGGGTTAAGTAACTTGACCAAGGTCACGCAGCTAGCTAACAAACAGTAAAGATAGGGCTCAGACCCAGGATTATGGATTTAATCTCTTCCTTTCGCTCTTGGTTACTCTGAGAAGAATCCTAGGAATTCTCTTGAGCTAGAAATCTTAAGCTGATATTTGAATATCTGGAGAGCATTTTGGCAATATCTATCAAAACTTCAAAACTGTTTCTGTGCTTTGACCCAGCATTTCTAGGAATTTATTTTAAGGAAACAACCAAAGAATTATACCAAAATGTATATACGAGGGAACTGATTACAGCATTGTTTACATGGAGAAAAATAGAAACTAACCAAATGCCCCCATAGAGAGAAATATTTAAATATAGATAGGACATGCAACAGGTAGTAATAAATTTTTAACTGACTAAGTTTTTAAACTATGTTGCACAAAACCCTGGGGGTTTATCTGACATGGATTAGGGCTCTGAAAATTTTTTGTCTGAATTTCATAGATGCTGATTGAAATTGATGTTGTCTCTAGTCATCCTTAATTGAAATTTTTTTGTGTTTGTAAAAAATATTCTCATAGATTTATTTTGCGATGATTAAACACTCTGCATTTAGATAGTAGTCCCTCTTTATGGATGCCTTTTTTATTTGTTTTGTTAAATGAGGATGCCTTGTACACTAAGCCTATGTTCAACACCAGCTCCCTAGTTAACGGTGTGAGGAGTGTCCGCATTAGGGTTTCCTGGCTGGTCAGCCTTGTCAGCCTGTCTCCAAAGCCTTCCTTCTACTAAAAACAACCAGATTTGCTTTGCTCCACTAGCCTGTAATCTGCAGAGTTCCTAAGAGGAAGATTTTCCCCATTATATTTTATTCTGCATTACGTATCAACAACAATATAAAAACTTCTTGGATCTAATCAACTAATATTTTTCCTTGAAACTACTGGAAGAGGTAAGTGGATTACTCATTAGTGTGGACAACACAAATAGCTTTTTGCAGTGAAAAATTCTTGAAAGTGGGACTACATCACAGTGTAAGGGAGGAGACATTGGTTTTAACAGACAATTGTGAATTTACTTTAGCTGTTCACTAGCTGTGGGACACTGGGAAGTTATTTTATCTTTCTGAGCATTAGATGCCTTGTAATAAGAATGTAAATGATTGTCTTTCAGTTTGTTATGAGGATTACTTGAGGTACATTTAAGCACTCAACAGATGTCGATGTAAATAGAATATGGCTAATTTAGAAGATTCAGGAAAGGTTTCATCAATTTAATTCTTTCTCTGTACCCATCACTCTAAATACCAGAGGTAATTTTATACATTTCAAGTGATAGAAAGAGAGAAATGTATTAGACTCTTAGCTTTAAAATATTTTCTATTTTTCACCCTCAGAAAATCTCTAATTTACATCTCTTCAGAATTTAACAACCTATATTAAAGATAATATTATACCCACTTTTTGCTGTGTAAGTCTTGCAAAACTCTCTAGGTAAAGGCAATAAATTTCACTCTGGCAAGATCAAAGACTTTTCAAATACTATGAATATAAAATACTGCACAACTCTTTCACTTTATGGTGCATTAATACAAAGACTCATTGCATAGCTTCTCAGCTTTTTGGCTGAGATCAAGTGTGGTATAAAGATTCATTGCTGTAGGAGAGGCCTTCAAATTATTTTCTAGTAGTGGTGATAATTTTATAGAATTCTATTCTCTCTTTCTCTCTCTCTCATTTTCCTTGGCCCTCCCTATTTGTGTTGGGTGACCCTCCTATAGGTTTCCCATCTTTGAATTCCAAAAGAATCTGGAGTGCATTGTTCTGTCACTATATATGGGTCTTTCCCAATAGATTATGAATTTGTAATGCGCAAGAACTCGGAGTGCTATTGGCAACCCTCATCCACTGGCCCCCAACACCTAGAGCAGTGCTACTGCTGTCAGACCTGGGGTCCTGTGCTAATCCCATCAAGCCTTCCTCTCCACTTCCATTAGCTCTGGTCTCCCAAATCATTTCTCATCTTTTGGGCTCTAATTTCCACATGACCTCATATGTCCTTTTTCTGATACTGAATCTCACTCCTCCCCAACTTCTGAAACCCTTCCACGGTGACCTCACACCATCCCCTCTACACCTCACTTCTCTGATTCTCTTTACCTTCTTATTACAACGGATAACTGGTTCTCCCGAGGACGTATTTCTTTTGCACGTGTTGGCCATTTTCTCTCCCACACTCCTTGTACCATGTGCCAACAAGCAGAATGCACATTGTGGACCGAATATGACCATCCTCAAATTCATATGTTAAAACCTAACCCCCAATGCGATGGTGTTAGGAGGTGGGGCCTTTGGGAGATGATTAGGTCATGAGGGTGGAGCCCTTATGAATGAGATTAGTGCCCTTGTAAAAGACCCCAGAGGGAAAAAAAATAAAATAAAAGACCCCAGAGAGCTCCCTCTGCCCCTTCCACTTTAGGAGGACACAGGAGAAGATAGCCACTCATGAACCAGGAAGCTAGTTCTCACCAGACACCAAATCTGCTCATGCTTGATCTTAGACTTCCTGCCTTTAGAACTGTGAGAAATAAATTTTGGTGTTTATAAGCCACCCAAACTATGGCATCTTTGTTATAGTAGCCTAAGTACTGGAGGTATTCTCATTACTGCTTTCAGCCCACTTTCTCTCCCTCCCCTCCTCAGCTCTCCTCATCAGCTCTGACTCTCAGGGCATCAGACTATATCCCACTCTCCAGTTAACTGTATCCTTCTTCCAACACACACCTTTATTCCTTAGGATTATGGCCCCACATCTCTCTCTCCAACACTACTTCTATCATACTTTCTGATGATTGCTTTATTCTCATGGGTTGTTTTTCCAATATCTGGTCTTGGCTTTTTTTGAATTATTCTCCTCCAGTGACCTTGCCCTGACCCTACCTAATGGGTTCCATGGTCAGTCCTCAGATTTGGTCCCTGCTGATAACTGTGACCTGTCCCTATATCTCAGTCTCAGCACTATTATCATTACTATTATTGTTTTTCTAGAATTTGTTGAGTTGGACAACTCATAAGTTGGGTAACCGTAGGCAAATTAGTTACCTTCTTTCAACCCCTTTTATTCTATCCAGGGGCTGTTGTGTGGGGAGTTGAGATCAGATATTGGTGATAGGATGCAGGAAAGAGAACCAAGAGGCGCTGAACAATGAAGGAATTAAGGGCTTCGAATTAGGCCATGAAGAAAAGGGTTAATGAAGCCTAGGCGACAGAGGAGTGTAGAACAATAGTCTATTCTGGAGGAAAAGGATTGCAGACCCAATTCTCAGAAGGTGGACACTGGCTAAGATAGAGTAAATAGATTATAAATTGGAGACGTGCAGGGCCAGCAGGGATGGAGCAGAGAGATCAAAGTCAGTCCAGGAGATCCTGGGAGAAGAAAATGTTCCAGAGCACACAGTAGGGCTGAATAAAGAGTTGTTGAATAAGTGAATAAGTTATACGAATCCAGGCTTAGAATTTTATTGTTTTCTCAACCTGTTTTGGAGTGAGAAGTGCAAGGGTGTCACTTTTTAGGCAGGTATGGGGGTGGGGAAGGGCAAGGCTGCTGCTGGTCTATTCCTTATACAAATTAGAAGCGGCTCCAGATCTGGGCCCTTAAGTAAAAAAAGGGCATCTACTTTTTCAGGGTTTAAGCAGCTTTATGTCAACAAGGGTGGCCTGGATTTTTAGCACCCCTGTCTTTGTGTCTAGACTGAGGGCAGGTGGGTAATAATATGATGAGGTTCTTAAGTCTGTTCTTGAAATCTCCCAAGTTGTCTTTATACTCTTTGGATTTGGGCTCCTGTAATAAATATCTGAAGCCAAAAATTCACCTCTTAACCTGTCCGCTGTAAACTCCCTTTTGCTGTAACAGTTGGGTCCAAGGTCTAGTTTGCAATGAAGATGTGTGTGACTGACTGGGAGTGGGACTATGTGATTTCTCTTTCTTGCCAGGGGAAAGTAAAGGAAAGCGACGTGGGTCTGTGATGGACTCCTCTTCACTCGCTGTGTCAGACATCGTTATAGATGCTTGCCTCGTTTTCCGTCCTCACAGCAATCTTCCAGGGCAAATAATAATTGCCATTACTATTGCTGAGGTCCAAAGAGAGCCTACAAATTGGGCCAGGCACTGAGTAAGGATTGGAGTTAAGACTCAAGCTCAGGGATTTTACTGCACCTTGTTGTTGCTGTGTTTTCTTCTGGTAAAATACATGGCTAGATGTAAAACTCAGGGAAGTTAGGTACTGTTTTATTTTTTTCACCTTTGTATCCTTCCTAGAGTTTAGCATCATCCCCAATGCAAAGAGAATGCAAATGAAGATTTGTGGGGTTGAATTGAATGTGGATGAGCCAGGGCTGCTGACCAGCCTCTCCCTCTCTTCCTACAGTCATCCCACCCTGGGCATCAGTCATCAAAAGGATATCTTCATAATTTGTCCTTCCAGCTTCCCTTTATAAGGAAATGCTTTTCATTATGGGAATCTGCCTGATCCAATGAGCTGTAATCATTTGACCCCCACAAGGGATATCTGGAAACACCTTTCCTAGTGGCTCCCTTTGATCCTGGGGGCTGACCATTTCCTGCTTGCTCTCACTTGGTTCTCATATCCATAGGTGTATCCAAAGATTCTTGAGAAAGGTAATTCTTTTTTTGTCTTTTTTGTCTTTTGAGGGCCGCATCCGCAGCATATGGAGGGTCCCAGGCTAGGGATCTAATTGGAGCTGTTGCCACTGGCCTACGCCACAGCCATAGCAATGCCAGATCCTTAGCCCACTGAGTGAGGCCAGGGATTGAACCTGCAACCTCATGGTTCCTAGATGGATTCGTTTCTGCTATGCCACGAACTCCAAGAAAGGTAATTTTTAACCCTCCTATTGACCTCAATATAGCACTATACAGCCTGGGTATCTTCAAATTATTCAATTATGTTTAACTCATCAGTTTTGGAATACTTAATAGGCAATTCACTATCCATTTATAAACTTAAGTTTGACATGATGCAACTCTCAACAAACTATTTATTTATTTATTTATTTATTTATTTATTTTATAGCTGTACCTGCAGCATATGGAAGTTCCCAGGCTAGGGGTCAAATCGGAGCTGTAGCTACTGGCCTACACCATAGCCACCGCAAAGCTGGATCTGAGACCATCTGTGACCTATGCCACAGCTCGTAGCAAAACTGGATCCCTGACACACTGAGCAAGGTAGGGATTGAGCCAGAATCTTCATTGATACTACTCAGGTTCTTAACCTACTGAGCCACAATGGGAACTCCTCAATAAACTTTTAAATATACATCCTGGGATTAGCTTTCTTTTTGTTTTCAAATTTGTCCAATCCATGGAGTTGAAAAAAAATAGAAAACTTTTAGGGTTTCATTTGAATTGTTGCTCACAAGCTGGCCCAGTTTCTTAGTCTCTATATTAAAAAAAAATAGTGCCTACCAGATTCCAGGCACTATTCTCGGAGCTTTTCTCATCTGTAAGTCAGAGTAATAATAGCACTTACTTAATTCATAAGTGTTGTCTTGAAGATGACATATAGGCATGTGTGTAGTATCCTTAGGACAGAAGCTGGAATATAGTAAGTGCTCAGTAATATTAGACTTTGTGATTGTCATTATTAATAATCTTGTCTGCTGAGAAATATGACCAACCACAGAAATGCAGTGCTACCCTTGCCATTTAAAATAGTGCTGTTCTGAAGAATGTTTATGAAAATGTCACAAATACTCTTTTCTTTCTAAAAAATCTTAAAATAACCTTTTTATTTTAGGATAATTTCAGACTTATAGGAAAGTTGCAAGATAGTACAGAGAGTTCCCCTATATCCTTTTCCTGCCTCTCACTTAACCATGGTACATTTATCACCAACACTGGAACATGACTATTAATTAATGCAACCCCAGACTTTCTCATATTTCGGTAATGTCCTTTTTCGGTTCCAAGATCCAATGTGGGATACCACATTGCATTTGGAAATGCTCCCTTCTGCACTAAGCAGTCACTTCTATTAGCCGTATCTCTGCTCTGCGCAGAGGAAATGCCACGGGGAGGCACCTGGCATTCTCTAATTCTGGCATTTGCAGCTTGCTGCTCTTCACCTTTTCTCACCAGCCACTTTCTTACATTCTGACAGATCCATAGGACTAGTCTGTAACTGTCATTTACTAGCTGTGTGATCTAATTTAATCTTCTAGGAATCCTCAGTTTTTTCATTTGTACAATGGGGGTAATGATAATTCCTATAGGACCCAGGACAGAGTGACTCCTCCTCAAAAAATGTTAATTATTTCTTTTATTGTATCATTGCGCTTTCCTGTTCAGATCACAAACCAGCCTAGCTCCTGATTCTGTTAATGCTTTTTCAATCCTCTGATGTTATCAAAAGTGTTACTCAGGTTATTAGATGAGTTTGCTGACTCAGAGGCTGCTTAATTGCCAGAGAAGTTTAAATGTTTCTTTTTAAATGCTTCGTTACTTTCCTTCCTTTATAGAAAATGTTGGGATGTACATAGTACAATGAGAGAGAATCTGAAATACCAGATTCTTAAGCTTTCTTCCAAATCATTTCCCACCCTTTATTTTGGTCTGTCTTATTCCTAGAACTCCCACCATACTGCCTAAAAGAGGAGGAGGCCCACCCATCCATCTGCCAAGAGCGGGGAGGGAAGAGAACTAGCAGCTGGGGTCTAGGAAAAGGGATTTTGAGTATTCGAATCATTTTCAGTGGGATGTGCTTGGGTCACATGGTCTAATCGGGAAATTTTGTGCAATCTGACATTTCCCATCAGAGTTGCTTAGGAACCTAAGGGAGGCTCTGACTCTGAATGGCAGGACTGTAATAAATTAAGCAGTCCTGGGTCCATCCATCTGCTTTAAGTAAATTAAGAGCATAACCCATATGGGATTTATCTAAAATAGCAATTCACTTTTTTTTTCTCCTCTTCTCATTTGTATTCCTCCTTATCTGCACTTTTTACATTGGTTTAACTTTGCATAGAATATTGCAGCTGTCTGTATATCCCAGCCTCTTCTCCCCATTCAGGCAGCCAACCTCAGAGTCTGCTATAGCCCACTAGTACCATCCTCTTTAATGGAGAATGATCTTGATATTTTATTTTACCCAATTGGAGGCAGAAGCATTTTGACTCTGGTGTTTTTACCTATGCCCCTGCATTTCTGTCCTCTGCCCTTTCTCATTTGTCACCTTTTTGTCCCTCTCCATCTCAGTTCCCATTGACTTCTCTGGTCAGAGTTTCCTCTCATCCATCTTTTTATCATGGTTTTAATTTTTGTTCTTTGCCCACTAGTCATCTTTATAAACCATTTTAATTATGCCAATCTCTTGCTCAAAATTCTGCCCTGTTTACAGGATCAACCAAATGTTTCTATCTTAAATTCCTCCCTCAAGTTCCAACCTGCTTTTCAACCTTATCTACTTCTTATGAGTTTTTACTCATACTTCAGACAGTTTGCTCTCTTTACTTCTTCTAGAACACATCTACTTTGTCCTGCCTAATTTGTTTTAGTATTTTTAAATTACAACCTGCTTTATATTTTTGTGTAATCCTTGGATGTTTCTAATTAAATTGTAAGCTCCTGCAAAGTAGTCTTAGACATTTTTGTGGTCCCCATTCCATGCTTATCACAATTCTAGACACCTAGAGGTGTTTGCATAAATACTGAATGAATAGATGCTTTGTCATGGTTTTGTTTCAGTGGGGTCAGACAAACTGTTAAGACAAATAAGTAAGATGTATAGTTGGTAAGTAGTAAGTTGGTAAGTAAGTAAGATGTATAGTTGCTATGAAGAGAACTAAGTAGAGGAGGAAGGGGATTGTAAATAAGATAGTCAGGAGAGGTTTCCTAGGAAATAACCTTTAGATAAAGATGTCATAGTGATGGAGTTCCCGTCGTGGCTCAGTGGTTAGCGAATCCGACTAGGAACCATGAGGTTGCAGGTTCGATCCCTGGCCTTGCTCATTGGGTTAAGGATCCGACGTTGCCGTGAGCTGTGGTGTAAGTTGCAGATTCAGCTTGGATCCCGCATTGCTGTGGCTCTGCTGTAGGCCGGTGGCTATGGCTGTGATTAGTCCCCTAGCCTGGAAACCTCCATATGCCATGGTAGCGGCCCTAGAAAAGGCAAAAAGATTAAAAAAAAAAAAAAAGTCATAGTGGTGACTCTGAATCCTGTGAGGCAGAGATTTAATCATAAAAAATTCTTTTTAAGGTATAGCACAGTAACATGCACATTTTTTGATGAATGCTGTTGGAATGGCATATATCATGGTGTCACCAAATGCACAGAATATCATTCAAATGGTATTTTTTGTACAAGTTATGTCATCCTACAGAGGGCAAAGTCACCTATTTAAATCCTCACCTCAGTCTGCACACAAGATGGCAAAAGGACAGTAGCTTTATAACATAGAAATTGTTTATCATAGATATGGCTAAAGAGCAGGAAAATAGTTAAGACAATGCTGAAGTGAAAATTAAATAGAATGTCATACCAAGGATAAGCTCTCTCCCTTGATCCTTTGGAGGATCAGAGCAGTTGAGCCGGAACTTAACCCAGCTGGGTCCAGCCCCAAGGTGGCCCAAGGATGCTGGACAAGAGAGGTTATCTGGGGTCTGAGAGGATTCACAGATCAAGGCCTATGAAAGAGGGTCCATCACCCACCTGCCTGCAGGCTGCCGGGGAACTCTCAGAGGACTTCTGAAGAGTCACTTCAGCCTGAAAAGTTCATCAAGATTAAATGACCCAAGAACTTTCAGGAGTTTTTTCTCTTTCATCTATTATTTTCTCAGCTAGGAATCTAGCCTAGGGAAGTCTTCAGAGATATAAATGTAAGGGAGAGTTATGTCCTAGACACTCAGTCAGCATTATTCCACACAATAGTATTTGTGCAGTTACAAAAAATGCTTTCAGGGAGTTCCCATCGTGGCTCAGTAGAAACGAATCTGACTAGTATTCATGAGTGAGGATGCAGGTTCTATCCCTGGCCTTGCTCAGTGGGTTAAGGTGGTATAGGCTGGCAGCTGCAGCTCCGATTTGACCCCCAGCTGAGAAAGTTCCATATGCTACTGTTGCGGCCCTAAAAAGATAAATAAATAAATAAATATGCTTTCAAGATTGCATAAAAAAGTACACTTACTATAATGAGTAAAATTTTAAAGAGTAAAATTCCATACTATATATATCCTTACAAATGTATAAAAATGAAATTATATTTATTAATGTATTCTCCATTTATTAACACATAGGTGTTTCAGACACTGTGGTAGGTGCTAAATAGATGAATTTTGATGTGTATATGTGTGTTCATAGAAAAAAAGATTACAAGGAAAATTAATGAAGGTCCTAAGTGATTGATTTACTGTAATTTTAACTTTATTCTTTGTCTTTCCTCTAATTTCCATATTTTCTGCAAAGTGTCTATGTTTTTTTATACTGGAAAAAACCAAGATGATTATACCCTCTGGTCACCATTAATTCGGGAATTCTCAAGTAAATAGAATCACTGAGGTGCTCTTTCCCTTTGTAAATGTAAAAGGTAAAAAGCGACCTGACCTGACCAGCAGAACATTCCTGCCCCTGAAACCGGTGTCTAAATGTTTTTCCTTCTTGGAGGAGGCAGGCCTAAACCCGCAGAGCAGGTTTGAGGTGGTGAGGTGCAGTATGTGTGGAACAGAACAGATTTGAATCCAGGATTAGCAGCTTGCAGCGGGACAAGTGGACCACTTGAGTGGCCTCACTTAAGTCTGCCCAGAGGACAGTCTGCAGTTCTTAGTCACAGGAAGATACGGAATCTGATACCCCAGCATGGAAACAAAGCAGCTCAAGAGAAAAAAAAAAGATGCTTTTATGCCTAACAAGGTTTCCAGGCAACTACTCACTTAACTACTTCAGTGTCCCCAGTCCTTCTGTTTTGCTGACCTTTAGAACCTGTCTGATAAGCTCATCAGATTTCTGCAATGAAAGAGCTGACATATACAGAGAAGGCAGATCAACATTTAGCTCCTGCCTTGTTTTTCAGCCTCATCTCATCATTTCTCCCTGTGTTCCTGTCTTAACAAAAGATGGCCTTGGTGTCCCTAGACATTCCTATCTCCAGCCTCTGCCCTAGCTGGTCCCTCTGCTCATAATGCCTTTTCTGGACCTGGCAGTATCTTTCAGATTCAGTTCAAGTTTCACTCTCTTTGGGACCCCTTTCTTGGACCATCATTCCTTCTAACTCCCTCCCACCTCCCCCAAAGCACAGAATACCACATGTATACTTCCATGACTAGGTCCTTATTTCCGTTTTTTTTTTTTTAATAATTTATTTTTTTCCCACTGTACAGCAAGGGGATCAAGTTATCCTTACATTTATACATTTTTTTCCCCCACCCTTTGTTCTGTTGCAATATGAGTATCTAGACATAGTTCTCAATGCTACTCAGCAGGATCTCCTTGTAAATCTATTCCAAGTTGTGTCTGATAAGCCCAAGCTCCCGATCCCTCCCACTCCCTCCCTCTCCCATCAGGCAGCCACAAGTCTCTTCTCCAAGTCCATGATTTTCTTTTCTGTGGAGATGTTCATTTGTGCTGGATATTAGATTTCAGTTATAAGTGATATCATATGGTATTTGTCTTTGTCTTTCTGACTCATTTAACTCAGTATGAGAGTCTCTAGCTCCATCCATGTAGCTGCAAATGGCATTATATCATTCTTTTTTATGGCTGAGTAGTATTCCATTGTGTATCTATACCACATCTTCCAAATCCAGTCATCTATCGATGGACATTTGGGTTGTTTCCATGTCTTGGCTATTGTGAATAGTGCTGCAATGAACATGTGGGTGCATGTGCCTCTTTTTAGTAGAGTTTTGTCCAGATATATGCCCAAGATTGGGATTGCAGGGTCATATGGAAGTTCTATGTATAGATTTCTAAGGTATCTCCAAACTGTTCTCCATAGTGGCTGTACCAGTTTACATTCCCACCAGCAGTGCAGGAGGGTTCCCTTTTCTCCACACCCCCTCCAGCACTTGTTATTTGTGGACTTCTTAATGATGGCCATTCAGACTGGTGTGAGGTGATATCTCATGGTAGTTTTGATTTGCATTTCTCTTAAATCAGCAATGTTGAGCATTTTTTCATGTGTTTGCTGGCCATCTGTATATCTTCCTTGGAGAAATGTCTATTCAGGTCTTTTGCCCATTTTTCCATTGGTTGATTGGCCTTTTTGCTGTTGAGTTGTATAAGTTGCTTGTATAGTCTAGAGATTAAGGCCTTGTCGGTTGCATCATTTGAAACTATTTTCTCCCATTCTGTAAGTTGTCTTTTTGTTTTCTTTTGGGTTTCCTTTGCTGTGCAAAAGCTTTTCAGTTTGATGAGGTCCCATGGGTTTATTTTTGCTCTTATTTCTATTGCTTTGTGAGACTGTAGGTCCTTATTTCTTTAGAAGTCTGTGTGTGAGCTCCCTGAAGAAAGGACGTTATCTTATTCATCTTGTAGTGTCTAGCCTGTTTCTGGCACACATTGAGGGCTCACAAAACATCTATTTGAACCAATGAATTTTCAGTGTAGGATATACATGGCTTCTTAGGAGCCCAAAATGAATGTTGAGTTCCATCTATCCATAGGTCCATCTGCCCATCCGTCCATCCAACAACCATTATCAAATGTGTACAATGAGCTACCACTGAGACAGACAAGGCCTTTGTCATCATGAAGGTTATAAGTTAAAAGGAATACTGATATTGAACAAATAATTATAGCTTTATTTTTCCTTGTAGTACTTATCGTGACTTGGGATCCAATATTACATGTTTTTGTTTATTGCCGATCTTTGATCTTAGACTGTAATAAACTCTTGGAGGGCAGGGACTTTCTTTTATTTACCACTGTGCCTAAAACAATGCCTGCCACTGGTAAGTACTTGATTAATATTTGTTAACTGAATAGACTAGAACTATTTAGAGTACCATTTAAAAGAACTAAGGATGGGAATTTCTGATGTGTTTAAAACAGGTATTAAAACTATCCACATTCATGTATCTTTCAAATGAAAAATGATTAAACACTAAAATCCAATACGATGTATTGTGGTGATAACGATTTACGTTTCACTCCCAACCTGTTAGAATGTTTGAGAAATTCAGTCAAGGTGACACCAAAGAATTTTGTGATCAAAACTTGATGAGTGCTTTGCAGCTTTCATTTAATTTTGTGATTCTCCTGATGATTTCAGGGAAGGGCTTTGTTGGAGCCTGACCATGTGATAGTAATAGAGGACACAAAACAGATGATATTAAGTCAGCAAGGAGCTGCTAGGATCACAGTTCCAACCTGTGTGAGAAGAGAACATTCTAGACAGTGGTGTCTACCTTGCATAATAAGCCTATTTAGTTGACAGACAAATCAAAACAAAAAAACATGTGGCTGTTTTACTGTGTCCAATCTGCCTTCTCTTGGAATCCCCCCTTTTCCAACTAGGGGCCTGGGTAGCTGGGCCAGGGGTGGATCTTGGGGTGCTGGGAGCTGCCTTATTGGTGGGGAGGAGCAGGTGTCCCTGGGGGGCACAAGGCAGGGAGACTGAGAGGCCCTATCCGTGAGATAAACCAAGCCCTGGCCCAGGGAACCAGAGAATCCAGGCAAGACTGGAATCCATGAAACCAGATCAGAGAACGGGAAAGGGAGACAGGGAGAGAGAGAGAGGAGTGTTTTAGAAGCCTGAGGCTGCAGTGACATTGGGTAGCTTAAACAACAGAACTTTATTGTCTCATAGTTCTAGAGATGGGCAGGATTGGTTTCTTTTGAGAACTGTGAGGGAGAACAGTTCTAAGCCTCTTTCTTAGCTTCTGGTATCCTCAGGTGCTCCTTGTGTGTTGATGGCATCCTCGCTGTGTCTTCACATTGTATATTCCCTCTCGTGTTTGTGTTCAAATTTCCCCTTTTTATAAGGACACCAGTCATACTGGATTTGGTTCGGGCTTATCCTAATGACTTCATTTTGTTTTTTTTTCTTTTTAGGGCTGCACCTATGGCATATGGAAGTTCTCAGGCTAGGGGTTGAATCGGAGCTGCAGTTACAGGCCTACACCACAGTGATGGCAACACTCGATCTGAGCCACATCTGTGACCCACACCACAGCTCATGGCAACACCAGATCCTTAACCCACTGAGCAAGGCCAGGGATCGAATCCTCATGCTCACAAAGACTTCATCCAGTTCTTAACCCACTAAGCCACAACAGGAACTCCAACCCTAATGACTTCATTTTAACCTTGTTGTATTTCCAAACAAGGTCACATTCATAGAACTTCAGTGTTTTGGTTGGGGAGGTGGGTGTGGGGGACAGAATTCAACCCATAGCAGAGAGAGATGAAAGTGCATGGGTGGGGGAGGTAGCCTGAAAAATTTCTAGAAGAGCTGGAACACAGAAAGCATAGCATAGCACAGGGACTTTTCATGGGACCTAGGTAGCCCTTGACAGGTTGGAGAATATGCTTAGCTTGGACACATACCAATAATGAAACAAAAAAATCCCCTCGAAGTAGCTGGAGCTTTGGGGAGAAAAATACAGTACATGGCCACAATATTGTTTTATTTCTGAAAAAAAGATGAGTTGTCGGATCTGGGGCAAGTCATCAGAGGTAATCTGGTGGCTTGGGAAGTATACTGACTCACACTTCTCTAGTATTGGCTGTGTGACCTCGCTTAACCTCTCAGGACCTCAATTTCTGCATCTGTAAAACAGCTCAAACTCTTAGGGTGTTTGTGGAGGCTAAATGAGATTAGATATGAGAAGCACCTGCTCTCAGAAAGCAGAACTCAACCAAAGTCAGTTCTCCATTTTCCTTTTCTCTAGAGAGAGATTCTGTTCAAGATAATGGCTTCTTGTTTTCAATATAATGTTAGAGTTAAAAAAAAAAACTTTTTAAAAAGACATGGAAACAGATACCTCCGTTGGAGTCTCCTGTCTTTTTTTTTTTTTGTCTTTTTTGCCTTTTGTTGTTGTTGTTGCTATTTCTTGGGCCGCTCCCGCGGCATATGGAGGTTCCCAGGCTAGGGGTTGAATCAGAGCTGTAGCCACCGGCCTACGCCAGAGCCACAGCAACGCGGGATCCGAGCCGCATCTGCAACCTACACCACAGCTCACAGCAACGCCGGATCCTTAGCCCACTGAGCAAGGGCGGGGACCGAACCCGCAACGTCATGGTTCCTAGTCAAATTCGTTAACCACTGCGCCACGACGGGAACTCCAGAGTCTCCTGTCTTATTCATGATGTTAGAGAAAATGTCTCATTCAGGATTTAAGATGGAAATGTGTCCAGAACCATCCTGTGTTACCCTAGTGATTAGGAGAGAAGGTTACAACGATGGGAGTACAGGAATCTTCCCGGTGAGTTACTATTTTCGGATGGAACCTTTCATTAACCCAACATACAGTGGGAAATCTCTGCCAGATCTGTAAATCAGAAATCAGTACATTAAAAAAAAAATGTAAAGTTTATGGAGTTCCCGTCGTGGTGCAGTGGTTAACGAATCCGACTAGGAACCATGAGGTTGCAGGTTCGATTCCTGGCCTCGCTCAGTGGGTTGATGATCCGGCGTTGCCATGAGCTGTGGTGTAGGTTGCAGACGCGGCTCGGATCCCGCGTTGCTGTGGCTCTGGTGTAGGCCGGTGGCTACGGCTCCGATGAGACCCCTAGCCTGGGAATCTCCTTATGTCACAGAAGCGGCCCTAGAAAAGGCAAAAAGACAAAAAAAAATATATATATACACATATATATAAAAGTTTATAATCAGAAAGGATATGAGACCTACAAGCCTTAAATGTTTTTATACAACTCACAACATATAAGGCAAATTCATGGGTCTCGTTTTGATTTAGGCCTCAAAACTAAGGTTTTCTTTCAGTATCGGTTGGCTGATTCAAGTTCTAAGTTGTCTTTTTTGGATAAACTGTTTCCATAAATATTATGCACATCCCCCCCCCCCCCTTTTTGTCTTGTCCTTTTTGAGGGCCGCACCCACGGCATATGGAGGTTCCCAGGTTAGGGGTCTACTCAGAGCCGCAGCTGCCGGCCTATGCCTCAGCCACAGCAATGCCAGATCCGAGCCGCATCTGCGACCTACACCGCAGCTGACGGCAACGCTGGATCCTTTTCCACTTTTTTTTTGTCTTTTTACCTTTTCTAGGGCCGTACCCACGGCACATGGAGGTTCCCATGCCAGGGGTTCAGTCGGAGCTGTAGCCTCCAGCCTATGCCAGAGCCACAGCAACGCAGGACCCGAGCTGCGTCTGCAACCTACACCACTGCTCAAGGCAACGCCAGATCCCCAACCCACTGAGCAAGGCCAGGGATCGAACCTGCAACCTCATGGGTCCTAGTCAGATTCGTTAACCACTGAGCCACGATGGGAACTCCCTTTTCCACTTTTGAATGTAGAATCTTAGTAGATTCCCCTCTCCCAAACTTTTAGAGTTTACTAGCTCCACCCCTAATCTGACAATATTTTAAATGACTTAGCTAATCAACTTTTCCTAGTTCATTCAACTTGATTTCTATAAAATAACAACTCTCTTTTTGCCTTCCTACTTTGTCAGCTTATACAATATTAAATTGAAAATTATAATAGCAATTACAATGGACATAAATGGGAGTGGGAACAAAGTCATCTGAATCTTGGGAATCAGCAAGCACACAAATGAAGGCTCCTCCAGCAGTACAGTGTGTTTTGGAGAGGAAATAGAGAGCTACATCAGTCCAGTGAGTGGGTTAAGTAAAGTTAGGTTGAAGTGTTTTCACTGCGTGAGTTGTAAATGGAAACCATAATGGTTCAACTGTTGACAAATTTCGTTTTCCCTCTGCAAGTTAGGAATACCGCCCCACCCCATCACTCTAGCAACAGATCACAGATGTCAGAATAATCTTTTATCACTCTTTGGAACTATCACTATATGTGTAATTGGGTATCATTTTTGTATCTAAGCATCTTTCATTTTATCCATAATTCAACTCATTCAACAATATAACAAATACGTACGGTCTGCCTTTACTGCTGGATGATGGGGAAAAAAATAAATAAGATATGCTTTTGGAGAATTTACATTCTAGAAGGGCAACCAGGTCAGTAAGGGAGCAGTTCTCAAGCAGCTGGTTGGCACCAGGGGTAAACAAGGAGAGCAACACGCACATTCCACACTGCACATCTTTTAGTGGATGAGAGGGGATGCATGGGCTCAGTGGTCACAAGCATCTGTGGAGCACCTTCTGAGGACCAAGCTCTGTTTTAGGCACTGTGGTTACAAAGATGAATAATCCACAGTCCTGTACTCAGGAAATTCATACAGGTCCTTACAGTACCGTGTGGAAAGCGCTGTCTTGGGGACCACTGGGTCCTCAACAGTAAGGGAAGGGAAGCTCCCCCTCCCCCGCCCCAGTGCTTTGTTGCCCTCCCCACCCTTGTTCCTGGTGCCCTGTTTTGTACACCTTATGTTCTCAATCAGCATGTGAATGAGTAAATGAACTGCATGTTGATTAGGAGTTAATTAGCGGCCAGCTCCTGTGCTCTGTGCAGGGAATACAAAGATGAATAAGACATGGCCTTTGCCCTGATTGAGGACATTATAATAAAATATCATTTCTGGCTAAATCCTGATAACATATCAGCAAGGTAAAGTAAAACCCTTGCAATCCTGGGCACACCTTTCTAATAAGTGGTGCTCCACACTGAACCATTTACTGGCTATGGCAAATACTTGTCAAACATACTCTCTTGAGCTTATTGCAGGGAGGGCAGTGGATGGTTAAAGAAGCAGGAGATTGAGCAAGGCCAGCTCCAGCCCTAGTAATTAAAAGGCATCATTCAGACTGGCTTGAATCATGGTTGTGCTGGGACATCATCAATACTCAACCCTAGAGAGTGAGTAATACAGCTGGTAGCAGGCTGATGGTAAAGTGAGCAGTTTCACTATCTGAGGATCCTCCAAGTGCTTTTTCAAATATCGACTCCCCTCTCAAAACTTTCCTCTGCACCATCCCAACCCCTTGCCACAAGGGACGTGGCAAGTAGCAATTCTACAGCAACATCAGACACAGTCAAAGCTTGGAGTTGCTGGCTGGTGGTTTGCTCCAGGTGAGTAGTAATTTCAAGCTGGTCTCTAGGAACATGTGAGTTTGAATGAGGCAGTCTTGGTGTATTACAGTCGCTCCTGCCTCTGCTCTAACTCCTCAAACTCTTAATTTCTGAACCACTGAGGGCATCTGAAGTTGGTCAGGAGGCTAGTGAGCAGGGGACACCAGGCAAAGCATGATGGCATGGGTATGTAATTTGTATCCTTTTAGTGTGACCAAGCACGACAGAAAATCCTGCAGTCATCACTTTTCTCCAATATTATGAAAAGACAATCTGGGGTAGAAGGAGGTATAGGATTTTACCACAGGACACACAGGAGGTTAGGGGCTGAAATACTCCATTCTTCCATAACCAGCAAGTCAGACTGTGAGTCTGTCCCAGAAAGAGGAAGGCCAGACCTTTTTCTAAATAGGACCTCTTCACATCTTTGCCATTTCTTCTTAAGAATGCTCTTCATTTTTCCTCCCTCCATAGCAACCTTTTCCAAGTTCTCATCGCCATGTGTACTCTTGGAAACCCACATGTCAGACTCAAGCAGAATTACAGTTCTAATATCCACTCATGTCCCCTGCATGCCCTCAGCCCTGCCCAGATGGAGGGTCACATTCCAGTTCAGAAATAGCATCAAAGAGAAGTCACTTCTGGGGTAGAGAGCAAGAGTGTAACGAGAAGTCGGAAACCTCCAAGCAATGACTAATGTAGCAGACAGGCTTCCCTTTGTCCTTTGTTAACTCAGGATGAATGGATTTCCAGCCCCTTGTTGCTACCTCTAGAGAAAGAAGGAGGATGCAGTGGGCAGAGAAAGTTTCTTACAGCCTGACTCTGCCTTGAATTATTGCCTTTTTATTTTCCAACTTTATTGAGGTATAACTGACAAAAAAAGTAAGATATTGAAAGTGTTCATTGTGATGATTGGATGTACCTATTCATGGGGAAAGAATTCCTTCCATCTAGTTAATTAACACATTCGTCACCTCACATTTATCTTTTTCGATATGGGGTGAGAACATTTTGAATTACTGCTTTTTGCATTTCCCCCCACAAATCACCAAGTCTAATCATAAATTTTTAGCAAGTGGGAACCTCTTACAAATCAGAGGTTTTGGCTCTGGTGAATGTTCTACAAAATGTCCCACAGGCTGAGTTAGAGGATCTCAAATCTAGTTCTGTCTCAGGACAGCTAAATACAGCCATGGGCATGTTGACTTTATGATGCAGGTTTTCATCTCCTCTGCAAGAGGAGGGGTTGGACCCGCATTAGGTCACTAAATGGAGGTCTCTGGGCCGTATATCGATTGGAAGCATGCATTTTGCCTTTATAGTGTCTTTTTTGTTTGTTTTTAACAAAACCTGAATCAGTGCCTATCATTTAACAATTGACTCAACAACAGTGGAACAAACAGTTTGCTTTTAAAAATGGTCAAAGGACTTAAGGGAACTTATCTCTAAAGAAGGCATAAAATTTCCAACAAGCATGTGAAAATATGCTCAACACCACTAATTATTAGAGAAATGAAAATAAAAACTGCAATGATGAGATACTCCTGCATACACATTAGTTACTCCCAAAGAACATAAAATAACCAGGGTGGAGAAACGGGAACCCTTGTGCACTGGTGATGGTAATGTAAAATGGTACAGCTCCTCTAAAAACCAGTATGGTGCTTCCTCAAAAAATTAAAAATACATCTACCTTATGATCTAGTAACCTCATTCTGAGTGTATGTATATGCAAAATAATTAAAAGTAGGGTCTTGGAGAGATACTCGTATACCCATGTTCATTACACCATTATTCACACTAGCCAAAAGGTGGAAGCAACCCAGGTGCCCAACACAGATGAATGGATAAAAAAAAAATGTGATGCATACAAACAGCATATTATTCAGCCTTAAAAAGGAAGAAGACTCTGACATATGCTGCAACATGGATGAACCTGGGGGATATTATGCTAAGTGAAATAAGTTAGTTGAAAATTGAAAATACTATATATGAGATACCTACCTTATATATGAGATACCTACAGAAGTTAAATTCATAGAGATAGAAAGTAGAATGGTGGTTGCCACGGGCTGGGGGAAACAAGGAATTGTAAATTGTTTAAAGTGTAGGAGTTCCCGTCGTAGCGCAGTGGTTAACGAATCCGACTAGGAACCATGAGGTTGCGGGTTCGGTCCCTGCCCTTGCTCAGTGGGTTGACGATCCGGCGTTGCCGTGAGCTGTGGTGTAGGTTGCAGACGCGGCTCGGATCCCGCGTTGCTGTGGCTCTGGCATAGGCCGGTGGCTGCAGCTCCGATTGGACCCCTAGCCTGGGAACCTCCATATGCCGCGGGAGCGGCCCAAAGAAACAGCAAAAAGACAAAAAAAAAAAAGTGTATAGAGCTTTAGGTTTGCAAGGTGGAAGGAGTTTCAGAGACTGGTTGCACAACATGAATGTACTGAACACTACTGAACTGTACACTTAAAATGATTAAGATGATGGTAAGTTTTATATATGTATTTTGCCATAATTAAAAAAAAGATATGCAAATCTGAAGTCTTTTTTTTTTTTTGGATAAACCCCAGAAGATCAAGAGTTTGGGCCTTAGATACCAGATGGCAACAGCTAACTTGAGCTGAGTATCTGCTCTTCTCTTTATATGAGTTTATTCTTTGCTGTCCTCCCCAGGCCCCACCTTGCTATCTTCTTGCAATTAACCTGTCTTGGAGTTCCTGTCGTGGCTCAGCAGAAACGAATCTGACTATTATCCATGAGGACTCAGGTTCAATCCCTGGCCTTGTTCAGTGGGTCAAGGACCCGGCATTGCTGTGAGCTGTGGTGTAAGTCACAGATGATGCTCAGATCTGGTGTGGCTGTGGCTGTGGTATAGGCTGTCAGCTGTAGCTCTGATTTGACCCTTAGCCTGGGAGCTTCCATATGCTGTAGGCGTGGCCCTGAAAAGCGAAAAAAGAAAAACAAAACAAAACAAAACAAAACCTGTCTAACCGCCATAGACCTTTGGGTTTGCAATTCCTGGATTCAACTATCTTTAGAATGGTATTTCTAGCATTAATACCTATGATTCCATAATCTTAGTCATCATGAACACTGTAAATAAACAACACGAGTGGGAGTTCCCGTCGTGGCGCAGTGGTTAACGAATCTGACTAGGAACCATGAGGTTGTGGGTTCGGTCCCTGACCTTGCTCAGTGGGTTAACGATCCGGTGTTGCCGTGAGCTGTGGTGTAGGTTGCAGACGCGGCTCGGATCCCGCGTTGCTGTGGCTCTGGCGTAGGCCGGAGACTACAGCTCCGATTCGACCCCTAGCCTGGGAACCTCCATATGCCACGGGAGGGGCCCAAGAATTAGCAAAAAAAGACCAAAAAAAAAAAAAAAACAACAACATGAGTGAAGATACAGGCAGAGGGACATCCAGGTTACCTTCTTGATGCCTCTTCTCTCAGGTCCCTGGGAGGGTTAACACCCATGTCCATAAAGAGGAGTAAAAACAACAGGCTAGTGATATTAGTTTAGTGGTCCCCTCATTTCTGGATAAGCCCAGTCCTGGCTTGGGTTTATGCTCTGAGCCTGAGCCTTTAGTATTACTTAGGTAATTGTGGCTTGCTGATATCCTAATCCAGAGGCCACTATTGTCACCAAGATAGATGGAATCCTTAAATGTTTCAAAATGGATCACCCTAATGGCATGGGAAAACTAGGATAGACTGTACAGACAATGGGAAGTTTTGCTTCCAGGAAAAAAAGATGCTTTAAAATTGTCTAAAGGAAACAAAGAACAAATAGATCTGTTCCTCCACAACCCTCATAGTTGGGTATCAGTAATGTTGTGTATGCTGTGTGTGACATCATGATCTATCACTCTACTTTTGATATTGGGAAACAACCTGATTATTGAAGTCTGGGGAAAGGTAATTTTAAAATCTCCTCCTGCTTATTAGACACAACTTAGAATAGATTTACAAGGAGATCCTGCTGAATAGCATTGAGAACTTTGTCTAGATACTCATGTTGCAACAGAAGAAAGGGTGGCGGAAAAATGTAATTGTAATGTATACATGTAAGGATAACCTGACCCCCTTGCTGTACAGTGGGAAAATTAAAAAAAATTATAAAAATAAAATAAATAAAATCTCCTATTTTTTGTGTAGCAGGGCATGTGAGCAGCTCAAATATGATATCAGATGGCCCCACTTTATGACAAGTATTCCTGTCTTGGTCCCTCATTCATTCACTCACCATTCATTCAATCATTCATTTTTTCAACCAATATTTACTTTGCACCTACTAGTAATGCCAGTTCCTACCCTCATGGCATTTAAGTAGTGGGGAAAGGCAGAATAGCTTACCAATGTCTGGCCAGTCATCTCCTAGAGGGCATTATTTAGTAACTTTTCTTCCTCTTGGCATGTACTGAGCACTTTGGTAGTTGCTCTGGGGTCAGTTTAGTGGACGAAACAGGCATTGAACAAGGTCGATTATATAAGGTTTTATCGTTTTTATTAGTTCTGACTGAAAGGGAAGTTGCTATAGAAATGATGTTGGTGTCTGGTCTTGGAGGTTGTCTAAAGTTACCAGTAGTCAGTGGCTGGGAGATTTATTCTAGGCTGAAGCCAAACATAGCCAGAGGTGGGAGTGTGGATAGGCAGGAATATTTGTGGAGAGCAGGGCTTTCTGTGGACCTGGTTGTGCTGTATTTTTTTCCCAGTGATGCCAAAAACTGTACTGAGATGTAATTATAAAGAGGGTCACTCCTAGGGTTAGCCACTCAGTACTGCTCCTACCTCCTCAGTGCCTAGAGACTAAGAAGGGGCTGCTGAAGGCTGAAAGAGATTCACTCTGAAAAAAATTTGGTGTTTTGTAAAGTTTAGGGTTGAGATGGGTAGAGGTGAGGTGATATAATTGAAATTTCTTTTCTTTCTTTCTCTCTCTCTTTCTCTTTCTTTTTTGTCTTTTTAGGGCTGCACCCATGGCATATGGAGTTTCCCAAGTTAGGGGTCCAATCAGAGCTGTCGCTGCTGGCCTACACCACTGCTCACGGCAGTGCTGGATTCTTAACCCACTGAGCAAGGCCAGGGATCGAACCTGTGTCCTCATGGATACTAGTTGGATTTGTTTCTGCTGAGCCACAATGGGAACTCCTAGAATTGAAATTTTCTTCATATTACTTGTACCAATTCTTGGGCTACATTTATAGATGTTTAGTCAAGCCTTTGGGCTGTACTAAGCAAATTTATGGGAAATACTTCACAGATTCATGAAAAATCATATTTGCCAAAGGTATCTGATGACCTAGAGAGATTGTTTTTATTTTATTTTATTTTATTTTATTTTATTTGAGATTGTTTTTAAAAAGCTGGAGATGTTACATTTGGCAGGAATATAAAATGCTTTACCTTGAAAAGATAAAGAGTGCTGCATGCTATCTTGGGCAGCTAATACAAGAAAGTTTTGTGACCACTTCGTGCATATGCATACTTTACAGATATGTACAATAATAACAATACATGAATTTATTGAGTTCTTTCTGTGTTCATGGCACCCTTCTAAGTAATTTATATTAATATCAACTCAGATTACTGTCCTAATAACTCTATAGACTCTACTGTTATCCCCATTTGATACTTGAAGAGTTAGAGAAAGGTTGAGTGACTTGCCAAAGATAGCCTGGCTAGTAAAAGGTGAAGCTGGGATTTCAACCCAGGCCTGGGACCAGAGTCTCGGCTGTAAATACTGCCTTTGAGAGTAAATTAAAAATAAAAACAGGGAGTTCCTGTCGTGGCTCAGCAGAAACAAATCTGACTAGTATCCATGAAGATGCAGGTTCAATTCCTGGTCTTGTTCATTCAGTTAAGGATCTGGCGTTGCCGTGAGCTGTGGTGTAGTTCGAAGATGTGGCTCTGATCTGGCGTTGCTGTGGCGTAGGCCAGTGGCTACAGTTCCGATTTGACCCCTAGCCTGGGAACCTTCATATACCTCGGGTGAGGTCCTAAAAAGACTAAATAAATAAATAAATAAAAATAAAACAAACCTAGAAAATAGCAATCCTTGGGAGTGATATTGGAGTTAGGATGTGGATTGTATTGGATTTGTATATTTGTCCAGCATTTATTGAATTCCTGTTACACTGTACCAGGCACTGTCTAGATGCTGAGAAATACAGGCGCACAGGCAGTTGAAAGCCCTGCTCTCAGGATGCTTGTGTCCCAGAAGATCCACTCCTTTGTTTTTCTAAAGACATTGATTCACTACTTGAGTGCTTCTACAACTATTTGTGTTCAAGGACCAGTTTTTTTTTAAGGTTTCCATTTTATCATGAACTGATATTTTAATAAAATCCAATAAAAATCAATAACTAGAAAAATGAAAATTTAGAAAACCCCAAAGACATACAAACTACGTAGCCTATTTTTAAGTATTTGACTCAGAGATAGAAAATTCCTTGGTCAAATATTTTTCTGTGCATTTCTAAGGCTTACTCTCAATTTCTGTACTTATTGGCAATACGATAGTACAGATTGGCAATACGATAGACTTTTTTTTCTGTAAAAGCCCAGATAGTAAAGATTTGAGGCTCTGTGGGCCAGACTATCTCTGTCACAATTACTCAGCTCTGCCTTTGCTGTGTGAAAGCAGCCGTAAGTGATACGTAGTTAGTGAGCAGGGCCAGGTTCTAACAGAATTTTATTCCTAGTCAATGAAATTTGGATTTTATATAATCTATTTGTAACAAAATATTAAAAAAAATTTAAACCATTTTTATAAATGTAAAAAAAAAAAAATTCTTAGCATGTGAGTCATACACAAACAGGCCCCAGGCTGAATTTGGCCTGTGGGTTTTAGTTTTCAGACCTCTGCAATAGGTTAATTCTGGACAATAGAAATATCCTAGGAGTTCTCATTGTGTCTCAGTGGTTAACGAATCCGACTAGGAACCATGAGGTTGCGGGTTCGATCCCTGGCCTCGCTCAGTGGGTTAGGGATCTGGCGTTGCTGTGAGCTGTGGTGTAGGTCGCAGACACAGCTCGGATCCTGCATTGCTGTGGGTCTGGGGAAGACCGGCAGCTGTAGCTCTGATTATACTCCTAGCGTGGGAACCTCCATATGCTGTGGGTGTGGCTCTAAAAAGCAAACAAAACAATACAAAACAACAAAACAGAAATATCCTGGAGGACTGATGTTCTTGAATTTTCTAAGAGGTGAATGGAAGCTAACATATTTTTGTACAGTTTGTAATGAGTATTGGTGGTAGTATCAATAAACACAGAACAAAGCTGAAAAAGCCAAAACTACATGTGGTTAATGACAATAAAAATTAAGAGAAGATTAGAACCCTCTGAAATTGCTAGTGGGAATGTAAAATGGTATCGCCAGTTTGGAAAACAGGAAATTTCTCAAAAATTTAAGCATAGCATTACCATATGACTAATAATTTCATACCTAGGAGTGTGTGTGTGTGTATACACACCCACACAGAATCAAAAACATATGTCCATAGAAAACTTGTACAGGAATGTATAAGAACAGTATTATTCTTAATAGCAATAGAGTATACTTAAATGTCTATCAACTGATGAATAAGCAAGAGATGGTATGTCCAAGTAATGGAATATTATTTGTTCATAAAAAGGATTGGAGGAGTTCCCATCGTGGCTCAGTGGTTAATCAATCCAACTAGGAACCATGAAGTTGCGGGTTCGATCCCTGGTCTTGCTCAGTGAGTTAAGGATCCGGTGTTGCTGAGAGCTGTGGTGTAGGTCGAAGACTTGTCTCGGATCCCGTGTTGCTGTGGTTCTGGTGTAGGCCGGTGGCTACAGCTCTGATTTGACCCCTAGCCTGGGAACCTCCATATGCTGCAGGAGCGGCCCTAGAAAAGGCAAAAAGACAAAAAAAAAAAAAAAAAAAGGAATGGAGATGAATAACTGATACAGATCACAACATGGATGAACCTTGAAAACATGCTGAGCGAAAGAGGCCAGACACAAAAGGTCATATATTATATGATCATTTATATGAAATGTCTGGAATATGCAAATCCATAGAGAAAGTAGATTACTGATTGCCAGAGGTGGGGGCAGGGAAAGGAAGATGGGGAGTATCTTCTTGGAATGATGAAAGTGTTCTGGAATTCGATAGTAGTGGCAGGTGCATAATCCTGTGAATACACTAAAAAACAGTGAATTATATAGTTTAAAAGCATAAAATTTATGCACATGATTTATATCTTAAAATATTAAAAAGCTGAATTTAAGAAATTGACTTGAGAATCAAATTCTGACAGACTCACAGACATAAAGGACAGACTTTTGTTGCCAAGGGGGAGTGGGGGGGAGTCAGATGGACTGGGAGTTGGGGTTAGTAGATACAAACTATTACTTTTAGCATGAATAAGCAATGAGGTCCTACTGTATAGCACAGGGAACCATATCCAGTCTCTTTGGATAGGCCATGATGGAAGATAAGAAATAGAATGTAAGAGTTCCTGTCGTGGCTCACCAGAAACGAATCCGACTAGGAACCATGAGGTTTCGGGTTCGATCCCTGGCCTTGCTTAGTGGGTTAAGGATCTGGCATTGCCATGAGCTGTGGTGTAGGTCGCAGATGTAGCTTGAATCTGGCGTTGCTATGGCTGTGGCGTAGGCTGGCAGCTACAGCTCCAATTAGACCCCTAGCCTGGGAACCTCCATATGCCGCGGGTGCAGCCCTGAAAAGACAAAAAGATACCAAAAAAAAAAAAAAAGGAGTTCCTGTCGTGGTGCAGTGGTTAACGAATCCCACTAGGAACTATGAGGTTGCGGGTTCGGTCCCTGCCCTTGCTCAGTGGGTTAACGATCCGGCGTTGCCGTGAGCTGTGGTGTAGGTTGCAGACGCGGCTCGGATCCTGCATTGCTGTGGCTCTGGCGTAGGCTGGCGGCCACAGCTCCGATTAGACCCCTAGCCTGGGAACCTCCATATGCCGCAGGAGCGGCCCAAGAAATAGCAAAAAAAAAAAAAAAAAAGAAAGAAAGAAATAGAATGTATGACTAGGTCATTTTGCTGCACAGCAGAAATTGGCACAACATTGTAAATTAATGACACTTTAATAAAAAAAGAATCAAATTCTGTCAATAACATTTAACCTGGAAAATTTGACTTTGGTAATAATAAAGTCATAGCAGGAACTTCATAAAGGGCTACAACTGATAACATTTTATTTGGATACAACATTGATGAATCTTTGTGTGAAATACTTGATAAAAATTGATTCAATGAAAATGACTTCAGCTGAACAAAATTTAAAATAGAAAAAAAAAAGAATATGATTTAACTGATTTCCATAGAAAATTGACTAAGAAATTAAGTTAGTTTATTGGCACTGACCCCCAAATTATTTCTTAATGAAAATTAATAAATATTTGTACTATTTAAACATTTGTATTAAAAATGCGGAATCAAAATATCCTTAGTCAAAAATGGCAGATAAACACATGCACTGAACTTCTAATGTGGCTTTAATGTTGGTTAATCATTTGTTGTTTTAGTTTGCTGGGGCTGCCTATTAACAAATTGCCACCAACTGGGTGGCTTAAACAATAGAAATTTATTTCATCACAGTTCTGAAAGCTGGAAGTTCAAGATCAAAGTGTAGCCAAGGTTGTTTCTTCTGAGACCTCTCTCCTTGGTTTGTAGAGGGCCACCTTGTCCCTGTGTTCTCACATGCATTTCCTCTGTGCATCGGTATCCAAATTTTCTTTTATATGGACATTGGTCAGGTTGAATTAGGATCCATCCTAGAGGCCTTATTTTAACTTTAATCCCCTCTTCAAGGCCTTATCTCTAAATATAGTCATATTCTGAGGTACCGGGGGTTAGAGCTTCAACACATGGATTGGGGGGGGCACAATTCAGCTTATTACATTGTTTAGTAATAGTGCCTGTACACACCTTAGGACTTGATGGGCTCAAAGAATATTAACATTTGAAACCTCAGCTCTCATCTAGTGTAGTTCTTACTTTTTTTCAGAAAGAGGAATAGATACGGCACGTTTCTCTGACTTTCAACTTTCTATTTTAGGACAGAAGAGAGGTTGGTATTCAAGATGAACACAGTTTCCCTCAATATTGGTTATCATGAGTGACATCTGTGCTGTGACAAAGGGATTGCTGTTGAGGCATCATGAAAAACTTGTCTGCACAGTTCAGCAGTGATGCAGGATTACTTATGAAAATGTAGTGAGACACAGCATATTTATATCTCCAAATCTGGACCACACCCAGACATTGTTTTAAAAAGCTCTTGAGGATTAAATTCACCTTAGAGGAGCATCAAGAGGCTTTGGCTTGCTTCAAAACTATACCAGGTGCATATGATGACAGATGTTTGGGTTCAGAGGTAGAGATAGGAGAGGGAAAGCCTCAGAAATTATTAGTGCTTGGTACTCAGAACCTCTTTTCTCAGTTATAGAAGACTAGGGCCTTCTTAGGTTGCTAGGGGAGAAGACGTCGCTAGGGCATCAATTTTTGGTGAAATCTTAGAGATTCCTTAGAGACTGTCTTAAAAGTGCCTGTCTAGAAGCAAGTGATAAGCGGCATTTATTCAGTTCATTCATTTTTATACCTCTCCTTCCGTCAAATGTTTATTGGGTGTCTACCACATGTCAAGCATGTGCAAGGTGATGGGTGTTTAATTATGCTCACATGGAGACCACAGTCAGGAGACAGCCCATTATAGGGTCTGTGATAGAGATAATCAGAGTGGACTGTAGAAGAATACAGGGAGAAGGGCACGCAACTCAGAAGGGGTGCTCAGGTGGCAGGAGAACTTTCCTTGGAGAAAGTGAGGGCAAAGCCGACACCTGAGAATGCACAGGAGTTGGTTGGTAAAGAGGGGGAGGGGGAGAAAATTCCCAGTGGAAGAAATGCTATGTGTGTGGCCTGCAACCAAGAAATGATGGGAGCAAGACTCCTTCACTTTGGCTGAAGTGTGGAACGCAGATGGGAAAGTATAAAGGGAGGAAGGGTAGAAGGGGTAGGAGTGACAGATGGGGTGTGGGGATGCAAGTCCTAAAGAGCCTGTGAGGTATGGCAGAAAGAGGGGAGGATTCTGAGAGCTCCTGTTTACTCTTGATCTGCTCCTGTGATTGTGACGGGGCTGTACTGTGCCCTAGCCAACATCACAGGTTGTAGAATCAGACTGTCTGGTTTTGAAGCTCCACTGAGCTGCTTCCTAACCTCATTACCTAATCTCTGTGTTTCAGTGCCTACCTCATCTGCGAAATGTGGCCAAAATAGTATCCACCTGGGAGAGCTATTGAGAGAATGGAATGAGACTACACACAAACTGCTCTAGAATGCAACATAATGAATTCTCCCAATTGCAGCTATTAGCAAAATCCTTTAGAGTGAAGCCCATATCAGCAAATACTATTGCCCCCTTTGTTCTAGAATAAAATTACATTGTTTTGGCAGTTGATGTGTTCTTGCCCTTCACACCTTGAGTTCTGTGTTTCAAAGTAATGGTAGGAATTTGTTCTATTTTCTCTATGACACATGCTTGGAATTATGGTCTCTTGACTATTATTATGGCACAGATGCTTTGAGCCAAAAGCCTGGAACGTTTATGAACAGATGTATCACAGAGTGTTATACAAGCCCAGACTGCCACTGGGGACTTCCTGTTGGTCAGCGGTTTCAGGGTAGAATCATCCTTATGGCCATTCAGCTGCTGCCCAAGAAAGCTTAGAGAAGCCAGGCCATTTTTCTCCCCTGTGTTAATCGAAAGGCAAAGGTTTTAAATGAACTTCGAGATTTGTGGTCTCTCAATGGGAAGTTGGGTTAATGACTTTGTGTTTTTATTTTCTTTTCTGGGAAGCTAACAGTAATTCCCAGATCTGGTGATTATTGTTAAAATTGGGCTTGTATAATATTGTCCTAACAATATGGGAACAGTTAATGAATTCCCTTAATCATGAATTTGGTAAGTATTTACTATCCTGTATTAAACATCCTATTGGTTTGGATTCTCTGGAGAGCCCTAAATAATACAATGGTAATTAGGGAAAGCTTTAGAGAATAGGTGATATTTGAGCTGAGTCTTAGAGGATGAATCGGAGGAGTCCATTTAAGGTTGGGTAAGGACAATCCAGGGAGAGGGAACTGTGAGTACAAAGATGTGGAGACTCTCAACAGCACAGGGCTGGGAGGATTGTATAGAGCTTGGTTCTCTTGAACTCAGGATGTATGAAAGGCATAAAGGGAGAAGGGAATGGAGAAGCAGGCAGATCAGGAAGGGTGTGTACGTGCATTATGGTGAATATGCAAGCAGTCACTCAGAGGTTCTGGGGCATGAGAAGTGCTTTGGAAGAACTGGGGGTTGGGTGGCACTTAAAGAATGGGATTCAGGGAAGGGAAGACAAGGGGGTGAGGAAGAGTTATTTGAGAAGTAGAATTGATGGGACTGCATTGATTAGACCCCAGGTAAGGGTAATGCGAGAAAGGATACCTAGTTTCTGGCTCAGGCCTATTGGCTGGGTGGTGGCACTCTGACTCATATTACAAACCTTATAAGATGAGGTTGGATTGTCCTGGACAGCTTCCAAAAGAGTGTAATTAGCAAGGTACTAAAAAGGGGCTAAACCACCACAACAAGAATAGTGGGCTAATGAGCTTCCAGAGAATGAGCGAATTAGACCATGCCTTCTAAATTCATAACTCTCAGTTTCACTATAAATTGAACCTAGGTAATTCCCCACTCAAGATGGAACCTATGAATTTCATGGGGGCAACCTGAGCCTAGAGTAAAGACATTTCAATGCCAGCTCCTATATTCTATGTATGTAATTGTCCCTCTTGCCTGTGTAACAAGCATAGTATGGACTTACTTAATGTCCTAGAAGTAACTGTGGTAGTTCCATCAGGATAACATGAGAAGACTGCTTTTCCTGCAATGTCCTCTGTTTCCTGTTCATTCCACCTAATAAATTCCTGTATGTGACTCAAGGTCCAGCTCACATCGTACTTTCAGGAACTTGCCCCACATGATGTCAGCCTGCAATTAGCTCTCTTGCCTCCACATTCCTTTGAAGCACTTTGGGGTTGATTATATAGGCTGCCTTGAATATCTCACTTTCATATTCTCTGAGTCCCCAGACCTCCTCTTAGTTACCTGTCATGTTACTTTAGCAGTTTCAAGTTTCTAGTCTTCATTTTTATATGCTGGTCACATGCACTTTTGCATGAGACAGCAAGAATTTCATGCTACCTGCCTGTAGGACTACTTATTGAGTATTTATTATGTGCTAAGTATGTGATCCAGACCAATCTACATTCCTTGGCTCCCTCACTCAGTTCCAGCCTTAGAGACTTATTGCCATCTCAGGGCCTTTCCACTTGCCTTCTGGGGCTGCCTGGAGTGCCCCTCCCCCAGAACCTCCCACTATTCAGTTTCCTTAGTCGCATGTCCTCAGAGAGGCCACCTCTGACCAGTCTCTCATGTATTTGCTCTCTTATTATCCATTCCTTTGTATAGAGCGTATATTATTATCCAAAATTGACTTGTTTGTTTACTTGTTTACGGTCTGTTTCCCCCTGTTTTGGATGTAAACTACACGAAGGCAGTATCATCTTCTTTTCTGTTGTAATTGTGCACACCGCATGTACCTAGCTTTCAGTGGGCGCTCTATCTTTTTTGTTTGTCTGTTTGTTTAGGGCCACACTTGAGGCATATGGAAGTTCTCAGGCTAGGGGTGGTATCAGAGCTGCTGCTGCCGACCTATACCACAGCCACAGCAATGCCAGGTCTGAGCCACATCTGCGACCTACATCACAGCTCATGATAATGCTGGATCCTTAACCCACTGAGCGGGGCCAGGGATCAAACCCACATCCTCATGGATACTAGTTGAGTTCGTTACTGCTGAGCTGCAACGGGAACTTGAGGTGCTTTACTTTTTGAATCAGTAAATCAGCAATGTCAGGCAAATAGGCACCTGCCCTTCTTAGTCTTTGCGGAGAAGACAGTAAGTACCTACCTGTAACGAACATACCAAGTGAAATAGTCCATGTATTATGGTAACTTATAATGGGGAGTTGATTGACACTGTGGGTTCAGAGAAAGACCTCCCTGATCACAGTGAAGTTGAAGTGGAGACCAGAAATGCTTCTCGAGCTCTTTTACACACTGGTGAATATGTCCCAATTTTCCTGTGCTTTATGATGCCCAGAAGTTTGGACTCCTAAGACAAGACCTTTGATTATTAATGGGGTAAGGAAGTAATGGACCTTTCTAGCTCCTTTAAGGCACTTGGTACTTTTAAGCTACATCACAAACAGCCCGTTTTGAATAATAATGAATAATAATGCTCCACTTCATGTCATCATTATATTTATTAATGGAATTTGGCATTACTGCTCTTCATGCATTCATTTAACTACAACAGACATTAAGCTGATGCCACCATATACTTGACAAATCTCCTCTTTTACGCAGAGGCGGTTAACTTTCATGCTATCTGCAGTTGTTTATTCCATCATTAAAGCACTGATGTGTTAGGAATTAATTAGAGTATTTTTCTCCCCTACCTACTACAACATGGCTAGTGAAACACTCTCTGATATTTATGTCTGAGTTGCTACACTGATGATATATATATATATATATATATACATATTTTTTTTTAACAGCACACCTGAAGTTTCTAGGCCAGAGATCAAATCAGAGCTGCAGCTGCCAGCCTATACCACCGCCATGGCGACACTGGATCTGAGTCACCTCTGTGACCTATGCTGCAGCTCATGACAACACCAGATCCTTAACCCATTGAGTGAGGCCAGGGATCAAACCTGCATCTTCACAGAGATAATGTTGGGTCCATAACACGCTGAGCCCAGAGGGAATTCCTGATCTGTTTTTTTTTAAAAGATTACCTTTAGATGTTATTATCATGATCTTGCTCTTGATGTTGAAAGCATCACTGCTACATGGCTGATGGGAAAATGTTTTGTTGCTGGGAGCGGAGCCACATAAACACTTAATCACAGCTTTCCCTTTCCCTGCTTTATAACCCACTATAACCATAACTTTCTCCCCATGTATTTATTTCATTGCTGCAAAAATGGATGTTTGTTGATTCAGGGGCTAGTTAGGGCTTATTTCTACAGTCAACTGAAAAGGTCTTTGTGTTTGGGGAATCGAATTATAATTTCAACTGATTTCTCTATCTCTGTAGCAGAAAAATGGGTGTGTGATCAGAATGTACAATATGTAATTAGACTGGAAGATGAGACTCCATTATTCCAAAGCTGCAGCCAGGCGCCAGAGGATGAGAATTGGAAAAGGAATGGGTATTGTCAGAATCCTGTCTTCTAGCCTTCTTTATATCTTTGTGACCTTGGACAAATCCTACCTCTCTACTCTGTAATTTCTTCCCTTTATGAAACTATGAGATTGGGTCTGTGGGCTCCCTTCTGGAAGGCAGCCAGAGGATTTATTGACAAGGTGTTGAAATATAAACTTCTATCTGATAGGGTTGCTGGGGGCTCATTGTGGGGAGGGTTACTTTGTGGCCTCTGGTTGCCTCTTCTAACTTTTAGAATCTTTGAAAGCAGCAAGAGAGGAAGGGAGGGAGGGAGGGAGAGAGGGAGGAAGGGAAAGAGAGAGAGCGGAAGGCGGAGAGGGAGAGAATAGAAAATTGTGCTTACTGTGTAAACAGTTAATAACGCCATCAATTTCTACCTCATTGCCATATAATGGAGATAGGAATCTCATTATTCAGAGACATGCAAATGTAGCGATTCTAGTCTTTACACAGAACCTCTTCATCACCATGCCACTCACACTATGTAATTTGCTCTGTGAACCTGGGTGCTTAAAAAACGCCACCCCAATCACTGCCAGTCACGGCAGCACTGAAGACAGAACTGGAATAATAGGTTATTTGAAAGAGGACACGTTGAGGACTGCACTGCTGCAAGACAGAACAGGTTGCCAAACACAGTGGTTCTGACTGGCTTTGCAGAGGAACTGACTGGAACCTGACATACAGCTGTCCTCTAAATGGTGGCACATTTTGAAGGTGACTCTGAAAGACCCGTCTTGAAATTGGGTTAGCAGGATTGGAAATGAGAACTCTCTGTAGCCTTAAAAATGCTGATAAACCTGGCCTTCACCTACATCTCTCACTTCCACTATGTCAGAAATAGGGACTTCTAAGGAGTTTCTTTGGCCTCAATATGTGCTATTCAATATGGCAGCCACATGGACTGTTGAGCACTTGACATGTGGCTAGTGCAAATGAGATGAGTCTTAAGTGTAAAATACATATGAAATTTCAAAGACTTTGTATTAAAAAGAAAATGGGGAGTTTCGTGGCTTAGTGGTTAACGAATCCGACTAGGAACCATGAGGTTGCAGGTTCGATTCCTGGCCTTGCTCAGTGGGTTAAGGATCCCGTGTTGCCGTGAGCTGTGGTGTAGGTTGCAGACGCGGCTTGGATCCCGAGTTGCTGTGGCTCTGGTGTAGGCCGGTGGCTACAGCTCCGATTAGACCCCTAGCCTGGGACCCTCCATATGCTGCGGGAGTGGCCCTAAGAAAAGGCAAAAAGACAAAAAAAAAGAAAAGAAAATGAATGCAAAATAGATCATTAATAATGTTATATTGATTACATGTTGAAGTGATACTGTTTGGATACGTTGTGTTAAGTAAAATGTAGAATTCAAATTAATTTCTGTTCTTTTTATTTTTTAAATGTGACAACTTAGAAAATGTAAAGTTATATATGTGGCTCACATTTATATTCTATTGGACAACACTAGCTTAGAGAAATCAATGCTTGTTTACTCTAGTTGCTATGATCGATCTTGTTTTCTTGCTCCTTTTACAAACTCAAGTTACTTTAGAGATTCTTCACATTGATCCGAGGAGCCTGCTTCCTCCTGACTATTTGGGAACAGAGTTCCTCCCACCAGTCTGCTCACCATTCTGCCTGGCCCCTCTCTGCCTGGTGCTCCTCTGCCTTAACTCCAGGTGCAGACAGCCTGGGTAAAACATGTTTTTCTGGTTGCAAAGAAAGCCCTGTTTTCACGGGCCCTTGTGCCAGAGTTTTAGGGGGCTATGACTCATGGTAGACCTGAGAGTGTAAACCTGACACAGGTTTAACCTTTTGGTGGGGTTTGGGTTTTGTCCCAGAGGAACTATGGGGGTGTGACATGAAAGACCACAGCATGTCAAGTTCAGTATGTGGTGTAAAGAGAAGCAGGAGTTCCAGCCTGATGTTAGAAGACGTGGATTCAAATCCTTGATCAGCCACTAATTAACTATGGTGGATTTGGACAAATTACTGTATTTGAGCCTCAGTTTCTCTCTCTATCAGATGCCTGTAAGATGAACTTAACAGTGCTTACTTTAGAGGACTGCTGAAACATCCAATGAGATTGGATATAAGAAAATACTTGTGAACCTCTGTGTATTGTAGTAAATTTATGGCCAGAGGTGCAGAGCCTGGAGGTGGATGGTTTTTTTTAATTTTATTTTTTAATTGTATGGCCTCACCTGTGGCATTTAGAAGTTCCCAGACCAGGAACTGAATCTGAGCTACAGTGCGACCTATGCTATAGCTGCAGCAATGCCTGATCTTTAACCCATTGCACCAGCGGGGATTGAACCCCCCCCACCTCCACAGCAACCTGAGCTGCTTTAGTCAGGTTCTTAACCCATTGTGCCATAGTGGGAGCTCCCAGATGGTTTTGTTTGGCTAAAAAATGTGTTCTGTTTAGTTGAATTGGAGTATCTGTGAAGAGTTGGGGAGGCACTCTTCCATTTCTCACAGATTTCACCATTCTCGTTATCTTAATTCAGCTGACTTGTGTCAACTGCCTGGCCGCTGAAGATGGATGTGTTTGTGTATCTTGCAAGGTGGGAAGGGCAACACTTAGTAACACAACCATGCCTGATGCTGGCTGGCATGGTTCCTGTCCCCGGGAGCTCACAGTGAGCACATGAGTTCCAGCATAACCAAGTCTGAATGAATGATATTTACCAAGCACCTGATCACTGCTCTAAGTTGCAGGGATAAAAGTTGAGAGGAATAAATCAACTGAGGGTACACCAAAAAATACAGGCAACAAACTGTGCCTTGGAGAAGGTTATTTACAAGGAGGTAGGGTACAGGGGAAGAAAAGTAACATTTTTGAGTTAAGACTGGGCCATACATAAGCTTAACCACTGGTCATGTACCATCTCATCTATGCCTCAGAACAGCAATCAAAGCTGGATATTCATTTTTTCAGTGAAGGACTGCTCATAGAACCTGCCCAAGGTCACACATAATGGACAGAGCCAGTATTTGAATTCAGGTCCTTCTGAGTGGGCCCAAGGCCATGGTGTGAACGCTGTGTTTCCCCTCAGGATTAATGGAAGGACGATTCATAGCAGTTGCTTTATTTTTGTTGACTGAGCCTCTCTCTCACCCCCTACCCACTGCTTTCCCAGAGAGTTTTTTTTTTTTTTAACCCTTATTCCTTTATCTATTAAGATTACAATAATATACTTTCAAAAGCATATAAAATTGCAAATAACTGATGGTTTTTCCATGAAGATACCAGATATAACTAATGGTGAGATAAAGATATATCTAATGACTTCTGTTCTAAAGTCATCATGAAATCAAAAGTTGCGCATCTAGGAAATGTTCCTATGGACCTCTCTTCCATGCTCTGTGTATTTTAATTGGCATCTTGTGAGTGTCTCTTCCACTTTGACAATTGGCTAGGATCCGAGGGTATTTGGAAGATGGCACTTTGAGTTCACAAGCATTGTGACCTCTTCTAAGAGGAGAGGGAACACAAATGTCAAAGAGAGGCAAGAAAATGTCACATGCTAAATCCATCTTCCTAAGCTTGTTCTTCTCCTAAGGAGACTAAAGGAAATGTCTCTGTCCCTGGCATCCTGTCTTATCTTTCCTTCCGCCTTGGAGGGGATGTTTATAGACAGTTTGTTGTCTAGGGAATCTGACCAGCCTGCACTGCACTCTGATCCCAGCAGTGATTAGGGCTGTTTGACTATAAGATCTGGAAGGCTCTGGTTCTAGTCTGTAGTAGCCTTTAGCATTGATTCCTTAGTGATAAACAACTGCGCCCCACCCCAAACCTGTGAGTTGGCTTTACCCCTTTCCGTTGCTATCCAAAAGGCCTTTGCTCCACCTCTTTGCTCTGGGCTGCCTTGGGATTGGCTCTTAAAGTGGGCAAAGGTCAGGGATCCAGTTGCAACTAAGCTAGCCAGAGGGCGATGACCTTGGTTATGGGCTTTCTCTGCAACATGAGACAATAGCCTTCATTACCACGGGTTTGACTTTCCTCTGCTATAAGTGTGGGTAAAGGTCCCTGTGGGCTCCTTCAGAGTCCAGGCTCTGGAATCTGACACACCCTAATGTGAATCCTTATTCTGCTACATTCTGGGTGGGTTCACCTGGCACAGTTTACTTAACTGACTCAATTCCATTTCCTCATATGTAAAAATGTATAACAGCAGCAAGGATGTTGTGAGATTTTAATAAGAACAGAAAGCACTTTTATTCTTTTACTAAATGCTATGCACCATTCTGTGTATTTCACATATACTAAATTAATCCTACAATAACCCTATGAGATAGGTACAATTATTAGCCCCATTTTACAGATGAGGAAACTGAGACAGGGAGAGGTTAAGAAACTTCTCAACATTCTGGAGTTCCTGTCATGGCTCAGTGGTTAACAAATCCGACTCGGAACCATAAGTTTGCGGGTTCGATCACTGGCCTTGCTCAGTGGGTTAAGGATCCGGTGTTGCCATGAGCTGTGGTGTAGGTTGCAGACGTGGCTTGGATCCCGTGTTGCTGTGACTGTGGCGTGGGCCGGTGGCTACAGCTCCAATTTGACCTCTAGCCTGGGAACCTTCATATGCCTTGGGAGAGGCCCAAGAAATGGCAAAAAAAGAGACTTCTCAACATTCTATAGCTAGTAATTGCATACCTGAGATATCAAAACAGTATGAATCCAGAGTCCATTCCTGAACACTAGGTTATGCACAAATATGAAACACATGCAAATTTGGAATACAGTAGATGTTCCATAAATTCTATTTATTAATCCAATTATTGTTATTTTTAATGGTTTTGGTTTTCATGGCTTCCATGAGGAAGTTTAGAAGTGGAGTGAGAAGTTTCCTTTGTGGCTCAGTGTGTTAAAGACCTGACTTAGTCTCTGTGAGGATGTGGGTTCGATTCCTGGGTTTGCTCAGGGGATTAAGGATCAGGCATTGCCACAACTGTGGTGTAGGTTGCAGATGCAGCTCAGATCCATTGTTATCATGTCTATGGCATAGGCCCCAGCTGCAGCTCCGATTTGACCTCTAGCCTGGGAACCTCTCTATGCTGCAGGTGTGGCTGTAAAAAGAAAAAAAGAGTGGAGTGAGACAAGGCATTTGTGTGAAATGATTTTTTTCCCCACACAATTTTCAGCTTGGATGAGGGTATTTTGTCTACATTCAGTTCCTCTGTCTTTTAACTAAGTTATTAAGGCTTATTTTTTCATCCCCTTTGCAGTTTACTTTTTCCTGATGAACACTAGCATCTTCTCATGCTAACGTACGTTGAATATATGTAAAATATTTAGACAGGTGCTTGGCACTGAGTATGTGCTATACAAGGGGAGGCTATGTGGAGGGTCTTTTTAAGGTACGAATATGATTTCACCTGATCCTTCACGTTGACCTTTCCTTGTGGGGGTGTGTCTGTCCCTAGGTCATCTAGGAAAAACTGAGACAATATGCAGTTGTTGTACATTGTGTTACCAACTGCCAGGGCAGGAGTTCTTTGAGGGTAGAGATCTAGCTGGATTTCTCTCTCACCGTCAAGGACTACCACACTGACTGGTACAACAAAAAGAATAATGAACTTGGCAAGACACTGAATTATATTTCTTTGTGCCAAACTCCAAAAAGGAATAAGGCAAAAAGAGATGAGGAACATGTCTTCATTCCCAAACTTGTTATTCTACCTTTTAGGTCCTAGATTTAAGTTATTATTTCATGATACAAGGAGTTAATAATACCCTTCAGGTGACCCTACAGTTAAGCCAACATCACCTTATGCAAATTACCAGTCATGGGAATTATGTCACATTACAGAGAAGACTGGACTAAAGGACTGCAGGTACAATAGCAGAAGACTGATTTTTTTTGCTCATTTTGTTTATGTTCCTATAACTATGAAGATTCTATACACAATTTCTTTGTACGCTTATATATAAAATTTATTGAGATTCAACTATAGGCCAGGCATTGTTTTAAAAGCCTTATATGTATTAACTCATTTAATCTTCATGATAGCCGCATGAGGTTGATACATTTATGATCCCCATTTTAGGGATGGATTCACTTCGGCACAGAGAGGAGAGGCAGGCCACCCGAGGACACACAGCTGGTAGGTGGTAGAGGTAGGATCTGAACCGAAGAAATCTGGCTCTGGTATCTTACACGTCACACTTAACACCTGACTCTTTATTATGATCAAGTCCTTCACTTTTTGATATGTGGTTAACATAGGAAACACTGTTAGTTATATCGAATTAACACATCACAGAAACTTAAGAAGGGGCTGCAACTCCCTCCCTGAGAGAACTCCCCAAGGGCAACCTCTTCTGGGTGGGCAGCACTGCTTTGCTCCGGGTGGACATTCTTTTTATTGGCAAAGGGCTGAGAGAAGTGTGTCTTCCTGAGAGAAAGTGATAAACTCTGTTACTATTTTATTTTATTTATTTTACTTTATTTTATTTTTTGCTTTTTAGGGCCACACCCTCAGCCTATGGAGGTTCCCTGGCTAGGGGTCTAATCAGAGCTGTAGCCACCGGCCTACACCACAGCCACAGCAATGCTAGATCCAAGCCATGTCTGTGAACCTACACCACAGCTCATGGCAATGCCAGATCCTTAATCCACTGAGCGAGGCCAGGGATCGAACCTGAAACCTCATCATTCCTAGTCGTATTAGTTTCTGCTGCACCACAATAGGAACTCCTCTGTTACTTTAGTTAAGAGGTGGCACACATCCAAATGGTCCATCAGAGGGATCTCCCTTCATCCGCTGCTCTCATATCTGCTCCAAGGACCTGGTCTGGGAAGTGAATCACCTGTGAACCTGACATTGCCATTCTCACCTTAGTCTAGGGCCGCTATAGCAAAATACCATAGACTGGGTGGCTTAAACAACTAATGTTCTCATAGTTCAGGAAGCCAGGAAGTTCAAGATCTGCCAGCAGATTTAATTTTGGTGAGGTCGCTCCTGATGTGGAGAGGGCTGCCTTCTCACTGGGAGCTCATTTGACCTCTTCTTTGTTCACTCAAGAAGAAAGAGCTCTGCTTCTTATAAAGGCAATAATCCCATCATGACTTCATTTGAAGTTAAGGCCATTTCTTCAGATACCGTCACACTGGGGGTTATAGCTGCAACAGACGAATTTTGGGGGAATACAACATTCAGTCTATAATACTTTTCCTCTTTCCTGCAAAGAGTGGGTTCCAGAGCTGTTGATTACAGTGAAAATGAGGCACTGAGTAGATATGAAATAGATACTTTTTGAATTGCAAGAAACTGAATGATGCCCTGAGGACTCTCTGAGGACGTGGGCTTTCCTTTCTGCCCAGAAGAGGGATTGCAGAATATCTAAAACTGCCAAAGCATCTAGGAGGAGGAATAGTGGTGGGGTCAGTCGGAGTCACCTAGGCAGTGTCTGGTGAAACAACTTCTCTTTAGGATAAATAGAGGAAAGGGATGGCTATCAGAGTGAGGAAGCCCTAAGTTTTTGTCTTGGTGTTGCCACAGAGAGGCTTTGCAACCTGGGTAGGTCAGGTAGCGCCCCCCCCCGCCCCACTTCTTGCTCTTGTGTCAAGGAAGATGATACTAACCTCTTGAAAGTGCTGGGGGGAGGTGGTGAACTTGCATTTATAAATCACCAGCATACCTCCTGGCTGGGAGGAGGTGCTGGAAGAGGTTTCCCCTTCTTAAATTAATGCTTTAATATGTGCCAAATGAAGCCTTCGCTGGGATGTGGGCAATGCAGAAACGTGGGAGTGCTCTGTGCACATGAATCACAGGCTTGTGGAAGCTAATATTAGTAGATGACCTAAAAGGGATATGTCATGGGAACCAAATAAATTGTTTATACCTGGGAGGCCACCCACGAAGTCTGAGGTTACCTATTAACCGAACCATGAGCTCTTAGGTTATCACGTGTGGGGAGGGAGGGAGAGAAATAAAGGAGAACACGACAGGTGAAATTTACATGCAGCCCTTGAAACCCTTATCCCTCAGAAACTGTAAAGGGGCTGGGAGTAGCAGATCAAAAAACCCCCAAACACCCACCTTACTGAAAAAGGCAGACAAGACACTGTGCGAGGAAGAGGCTGGTAATATAAACAAGTATCTGGAAGCAAGGGAAACTTGATTCACTAAAATTGGAGCTAAACTTACCCACCTGGTTAGCTTTGTGAATGACAAGCAAGTTTCTAGACCCTCTGTGCCCCATGGCTCCCACCTATCACTTTTCTGGGAGGTCCAGCTGCCTTTATCTACCACCAACTTTTTTTTTTTCTTGGCTGCATCCAAAGCATGTAGAAGTTCCAAGGCCAGGGATCCAACCCTTGTCCCAGCAGTGACCCAAGTGGCTGCATTGACAATGCCTGATCCATAACCCGCTGTGCCACAAGAAAACTCTTATCATCAACTTTGACAGTGGGTTTGCTACTTACACCCTCTGCCCACCCCAGTTCTCATCACAAAGTCCAGCTCTTGAACCAGGTTACTGGGAACCACAGGGCAATGGGAGTTTAGAAAAAGCTGTTGATTTTCCTTCAAGAGTGGTGTCTAAGACCTTGGGCTCCAGAATCAGACTGATCTGTGTTTGTGTTCAGGCTCCACTGCTTATTGGTTGTATGACCTTGGATATGTTTCTTAACTTCCTCAGCTGTAACATGGGCATAATAATAGTACCTACTTCATATAGTTGAGTGAATTAAATAACGCAATGCAAGTAAAATGTCTGCAGTAGTACCAGGTAAATAATGAACACTCAGCAGAGAATAGCTATTATCATTCTTAGTAGTGGTATTTTTACAGACTGGGAAAAAAACAGTTGACTTTCATTCTGTTTCCTCTCTGATCCTGATGGCTGTGGGCTAGTGGAGAGAACAAGACCAAGAGGTGGCTTTGCCACTAACTGCCTGGGTGAAAGTGAGCAAGCCTATAACCACACTGAGCTAGACTCGCCTCCTCTCTAAAATAAGGACAGTGATAATGCACCCCCTCACTAGACTACCCATGTGGGTACAAGGAGCAGTGCCTCAGAGTGCAAGAGTCCACACAGAGAGAGGAGATGTAAGATGATATCATCCATGACGGCCCTGAGGCCCCACTGTGGTTCTCCATGTGGGGTCCACCGCACACCCTATCAGAAATGCAAATTCTCGGGCCCCACCCCAGACCTCGTGAAACCAGAAACTCTGAGGATGGGGCATGCGGTCTCCATTCAGCCAGCATTGCAGGTGATTCTGTTGCACCTTCGAGTTTGGGAACTACTGGGTTATGGTCATCCAGAGAAGGGAAGAGAAGAGTTGTCCACAAGAAACTAACTTTTTACTGAGTAATTTTTAACTTTGGAAGATACGTAGAAATAGTAAAATGACTTCCCCCCTCCCTTCTTATGTAGAAGGATGTTAAAATATATTTGAAATTTAGCCATTATTGTAGGCTGAATTGTGTCCCATGAGAATTCATATGTTGAAGTCCTAACCTCAGTACCTTAGAATGTGACCTCATGTAAAGAGATAATTAAAGTAAAATGAGGTCATGCAGGTGGGTCCTAATCCAATATGACTCGTGTCCTTGTCAGAAGAAGAAATCTGGATACAGACAGGTGTCCAAATACCTGGGGATACCTGTGGAAGGGATACCTTAGGGAAGAAAGGAGAAGCACGGGGAAAGGCAGCTATCTATCTATAAGCCAGAGAGAGGCCTCAGAAGAAACCAGCCTTGCCCACACCTTTGTCTTGGAATGTCTGATCTCCAGAATTGTGAGCTAACACATTTCCATTGTTTAAGCCACCAGTGTGTGGTGTTTGTTATAGCAGCCCTCACTAAGACCAATGCAGCCTACAGCCAAGGTGGAGCCCTGAGCAGAAAATGAGGATGGAACTGGCCGGCAAGGAGGCAAGTGCAGGTTTGATGGGACTGCCAGGGGAAAGCTGTTTTTATTTTTATTTTTTAAAGGGCCGTACCCTCAGCATATTTGGAAGTTCCCAGGCTAGGGTTCACATCAGAGATATAGCTGCTGGCCTACGCCACAGCCACAGCAATGCCAGATCCAAGCCATGTCTGCTACCTATACCACAGTTCATGGCAACACCAGATCCTTAACCCACTGAGCAAGGCCAGGGATTGAACCTGCATCCTCTTGGATGCTAGTCTGATTTGTTTCTGCTGAGCCATGATGGGAACCCTTGGGAAAGCTGTTTTTAGACACCTCTCTTGACGAAAACAAAATAAGTGGGTTGCTTGTTCACTTTAGAAAGTGTTCTCTAAAAGCGACTCGTCACTGGAGATAGATTAGAAGCAATGATAAAAACACGATGCAATCAGAATGAAAGTCAGTAGAAAAGTATTATTTGTTCTACAATTAACTCGTTCACAAACAACATTTTAGGAATGTGTTTCCCTCAGGGAGGCAGACACCCAGGACCATGTGCAAGGGGTTAGATAGAGCCTCTGGAATAAGTTAGTTGGTGGGGTCAGAAGAGCCTGGGCATTTTCAACCCAGACCGGGGGGCAAGAGTATTGCAGTTACACCCAAGGGAAAAAGATATGCGGGACCTTGATTATACGCTAAGTGGGCTCATTCCCCCTACCTTTGAGTTTCACCTGCATTGAATTAGAAAAAACTTCTCCCCCGGGGTATTTAGGCTTAGAAGTGTGGCCAGGTTTTACCTGGGTTCGGTAATAAACCCGGGCTGGGTGGGTGGGCAAGACCAAGGGGTTTGAGAGACACCAAAAACAGGTTCTTCCATTTAGCCACTTTCTCTAGGTTGTGACCATAGATGTCACATCAGACAGACAGAGGTACATACAAAACTTGCTTTCCCAAGGCCTCCTCTGAAGTCATTATCCTATGGTTGACCTTGGACAAGTCAACATTATATCTGTGTTTGGAAACGGCTTGTGAGAAGCAAGCCTTGTCTTCAGAAGCTCCACCCTCTAAGTTCCTACTGTATGTTTTTTGAAATGTTAATTTAAATGATCCTTGTATAGCTGGGCAGAAGGCTGATTTTACTCTTTTAAATGAAGAGTCACATTTTTTTTAATGTTCAACATGAGATGAAGAATTTTCTTCAGGTCATGATCATTTTTTTCTTTCTTCCATTAAATAATCCTTGTAGGGAGTCTCCAGCATGCAAAAAGCATGATAGCTGCATGATCAAAGCAACAATTTGACCTTTGAGCTCTGCTCCAAGGAAATACCAACTGATAGACCATTGTCTGTCATGCAGATTTCCACGTGAAACTCTTCTTTCTCTCTCCACTCTGTCTCTTGGCGTTCATGAAAAAAACCTGATATGCTGGAGTAGCATGGAGTAAATCTATTAGCCCTGTTGAATGAAATGCATTTCCCTTTGCGCCATTGGTTTGGGGGAAGGCATTGTCAGTGCTGCATAGGGGCAGGTAGAGGAGTGGGTAACCGGATTGCTTTCAGTTTGGGGCAGAGAAGATGGGATCAGTCTTGTGCTGCGTATATGAGGCCACATTGTCTTGACAGTGACATGAAAGCTTACCTCTGAGTAGAAAGTTCCCTGGTGCGTCAGTTTTTTTCTTGTGAATAGACCCCTCTTTCTTCAGGAAGTTGCCTTTACTGTCTGTTGAGTCTATATAGACGTTTCCCTGGTGAGAGTTGAATGAGTATGTGATTTACACTTGCAGTAGGCACTTCCAGACTGCGGCTGGCAATTATGAATGCATTCTCCTGCTCCCAAAAATGCTGGTGGTAAAGGTCATGCCCCTTTCCTAGGAGCAGCCAGGATTCACTGATGGGCTGATGTGGGGGTAGAAACGTCCTTATTTTGGGACATCTCTGCAGGGCAATCCCAGCTCCAGAGCTCCCTTTGGGATCAATGGAGGCCTCTGCTGTGACTGCACTGCAGCTCAGCTTCTGCCTGAATCGGCAGCTTTTGTTTCCACACAGGTGTTGATGCCAAGATCATTCCCTAATAAACTTCCTTCAGGCAGTTCTCCATCTCTGAGCCTGTTTCCTAGGGAACTCAACCTGTAGCAAAACTTTCCCTTAAATAGGGCTTATTTCGCATTGGATTATTGTTAAGGGATAAATTCACATTTTCATTCCAGGAATTGATATGTATTGCTTTGGAGACTTTATTTGTATGGAAATTTTTCATGTATGCAAAAAGGTACCTAAGAATTGACAATGTTTTGAACTCTATTGGAACAAAATAGCAGTGAGAAAGCTCAATTGGTTAACCAAGTTTTTGCCATCAGGTTTAAATTGACTGCCAACCACAGAGTTTGGTCACATGGTGGAGGGGGAAGTCTGAGGCCAGGGGTCTTGATGAAAAAGGCCAAAGTTTCAATCTCTGTATTGTTTGGTTTGTTTTCCATTGTTTCCTGGTCTCAACCTGTACTCTAAGCTGGCCAGTCCTATCGAGAGTGTTCTCTTGACCTGTCCTTGGAACAGGTGAGAGAGTGTAGATAACCACTGCAAATCTGTCACCATGGCTGGAAAAACAAGCCCTGGCAGTCTCACCATGTATGGTGAGCAGAATATTTATCCAGATGAACTCAGGAGAAGCCAACTTGGGAACTTGCCCCAAAAGGGAATAATAGTAGGTAGGTTTCCACAAATTTTTTTTTTTCAAATTTAAGATAAGTACAATTTTCCTATATTTAGTAGCTTGTTTTGCCAACAAGGAAGGCTAATGAGTAAGTACAAGGAAAATAGCATTAAAAATGTTTTTGGCTTAAACATTTTGTTAGGTTGTTGATGATTGCAAATTTATCAGAAATTTTGCTCTTTTGAAGAGCAGGCTGAATAATTAGTGAAGATTCAACATAAGTATTGAAATGGGAGCTTGTATCTACTTCATTATTATATGTTATATTATAAAACAATATATGTCTATTTATATCTATTTTATATCTGTATGATATATGCACAACGGCCAAGTTCAGAAGAAATGTTTTGCTAAAAGTAAAAACAAATAGAATGGTGGAATTTGAGTATAGAACATTTTTATTAGCCTTTTTCTTAGTGTTTGAATAAATTAATGTTTAAAAAGAAGTATCATAGGAAGAATGAAACAGAAGTAAATAAAATAAAAAATAAAAATAATAGGACAGGCAGATCTTTTTTTTTTTTTTTGGTCTTTTTGTCTTTTAGGGCCACACCCGAGGTATACGGAGTTCCCAGGCTAGGGGTCCAATCGGAGATACAGCTGCCAGCCTACACCACAGCCACAGCAACACCAGATCTGTCTGAGCCTCGTCTACCACCTACACCACAGCTCTCGGCAACGCCAGATCCTTAACCCACTGAGTTAGGCCAGGGATTGAACCCTAGTCCTCATGGATGCTAGTTGGGTTCATTAACTGCTGAGCCACAACGGGAACTCCCAGATCTTGACATTGGAAATAAGAACCTGGTCCAGAGAAGTACTTGGGTGGAAAATAAATTGATGACAAATTCTACTATTGTGCCCAGTCTTATGTCTGCACTGGGCTTTAACCTGGATTCAGTTGCTTTGGACAGGTAGATTGAGCTGGTAGACCTGGTAACCTGCAAGCATCTGTTAGCTTGAGCTGATTTGCTTGGATTGAAAGGGTCTGCTTGGGGAGAAAAAAGGAAAATGAAGGATGGTTTGGTGCCAGTTTCAGATGCCAGTCCCTGGCCAAGCCCTGGGGACTCCTGGAAAAAGTGGGGCTATTTAAATGAGGGGAGAAAAATGTATATGTGTACCTGTGAGTGGGGAGTGTTGGGGGCCGGCAGAGGTGGGGAGGAAGAGCACACTGGATGCCATGAAGAGGCTGTGAGTGGTGGACTGAATTAGGACCACTTGTGAGCTGCCCTGTTCCTGATGCCCTGCCAGTCCTCGAGGAGGATTTTACTGGGGTCTGGATGCCTGAAAGAGCAGATGCTAGTAGAGTCAATGGAATTTGAGAAACTGCTGTTACTAGTTAACATTTACGAGCATCTACTGTGCCCAGCACTGGTGCTAAACTCTTCATAGTCTTTAGCTCCATGAATACTCCAACAACACTCTAACAAGGGTACTTCTACCCTTTTCCAATGAATGGAGGAAACTGGGGCTTGATGGGGTTAAATAACTTGCTCATAAAAAGTCTGAGCTGCAAATTTTTTCTCAACTTTGGCAATTCTATTGGCTTTGTTTTCTTAATGGGAATCATTTAAGGAGGTAAAACCTTGAGAAAATGAATTTGGGTTTCAGTCATGGCTTTGCTGTTACCTGCCTGCTTGGACATGTTATACAACCTCTCTGAACCTGCCAGAGTTGTTGGGAGGATCGGAGAGTATAGACACAAAGGAAAGTACTTGGTTAATGACAGTTATTATTACTATATCATTCAAGATGAAAAACCTAGCTAACGACTATGAATTCATTGATGAATTAGCTGCAGTATGCTTTTCACCCAAAAAAGGAAAATGAATATTGACCACAGGCTGTTATACTTAATAGATTAATTGTACAAACAACTTTTTTTTTTTTTAATTCATTTACTGTTATTGTAATGGTTAACTTTATGTGTCAACTTGAGTGGGCCAGGGGGTCCCAGATATTTGGTAAAATATTATTCTGGGTATTCTGTGAGAGTGTTTTTGGATGAGATTAACTTTTAAATTGGTAGATGGAGCAAAGGAGACTGTCCTTTTTAATTTGATGGGCCTCGTCCAATCAGCTAAAAACCTAAATAAGACAAAAGGGCTGGCCTTCCTCCAAGTAAGAGAGAATTCCTCCTGCCTGACTGCTCTAGTGCTGGGACACTGGCTTTTTCATGCCTTCAGACTTGAACTGAAACATTGGCTCTTCTTGGGTCTTGCGACTTGGACTGGAACTGTACCATCTCAGCTTCTGGGTCTCCAGTTTGCCAACTCACTCTGTAGATCTTGGGACTTGCTTCAGAATTGCCTGAGCCAGTTCCTTATGATAAGTCAGTTTCTCTCTCACACACACACCCTGTTTCTCTGCAGGAACCTGAGTATATATTCACTCAGTATTGATCTAATGATGTATGGGTCTCAGACACAGGGCTCCAGGCACAAGGCCATCTGATTTCCTATCCTTATATGGTTTACAGTTTTTAGCCTAGACTAGTCTAGAAGGGGAGGAGGACCTTAGACATATTATTGCGAATAATGAATTTAAATTGCCACAGAATGTCACAGAGAAACTATACCAGGGACTGTAAATGCATAAAGCAGAGCCCTCCCCTCCTTTGGGCCTCCCAGAGGAAGTAGCATGGGCGCTGAACAAGCCGAGCTCTGAGCACTGAGTGGGCTTGATTGGAAAGCATCCTGGGCAAAGGCAGCAGCATGGGTTCATTCTCGATCTGTATGTTCCACTGTGGTGGAGCAAAGAGGCCAAGTTGAGCTAATAAGTGACTTATACATTCCCTCCTCTTCTGTTTTTTGGAAGAGATTGTGTAGGTTTGGTGTTAATTCTTCTCTGAATGTTAGGCTGAATTCTCCGGTGCATCCATCTGGGCCTGAAGATTTCTCTTCAAGAGTTTTAAAATTGCCAATTCAGTTTTCAAAATAGTTACAGAGCTCTTCAAATGATTGATTTCATATTGGATAAGTTGTGGTAGTTTGTACTTTTTGTAGAATTGGTCCATTTCATCTAAGCCTTCAAATTTATGTGTGAAGAATTCCCTGGTGGCCTGGTGGTTAAGGACTCAGCATTGTCACTGCTGTGGCTTGGGTTACCGCTGTGGCTCAAGTTCAGTCCCTGGCCTGGGAACTTTTGTATGCCTAGGGCATGGCCAAAAAATAAAAATAAAAATCTGTGTATAGGCTGGTTCCCTTAATTACCTTTTGAAAAATCCTATTGTATTCCTGATAATGGTAACTTGTCTTTTCTCTTTTTTTCTTTGTCAGTCTTACTAGAGGTTTGTCAATCATATTTTAAAAAAACCATCTTTTATGGAGTTCCTTGTGGCTTGGTGGTTCACTAACCCGACTAGTATCCATGAGGACGAGAGTTCAATCCCTGGCCTCCCTCAGTGGGTTAAGGATCTGGAGTTGCCATGAGCTGTGGTGTAGATCGCAGAGGTGGCTCAGATCTGGCGTTGCTGTGGCTGTGGCATAGGCTGGCAGCTACAGCTCCGGTTTGACCCCTAGCCTAGGAACCTCCATATGCTGCAGGTGCAGCACTAAAAAAGACAAACAAACAAACAAACAAAAAACTGAAAAAACCCCCCAAAAGCCAAAAAAACCAGCTTTTGTTCCAGTGATTTTTTTCTGTTTTCTATTTCATTGATCTCTTATAAAAATTATTTCCTTTCTCTACTTTCTTTAGGTTTACTTTGCATTTTATTTTTAAAATTTTATTTTTATTTTTATTTTTTTGCTTTTTAGGGCTGCACCGGCGTCATATGGAGGTTCCCAAGCTAGGGGTCAAATCAGAGCTGTAGCTGCCAGCCTATACCACAGCCACAGCAACGCCAGATCCGAGCCATGTCTGTGACCTACACCACAGCTCACGGCAACACCAGATCCTTAACCCACTGAGCAAGGCCAGGGATCAAACCTGCAACCTCATGGTTCCTAGTTGGATTCATTACCACTGCGCCAGGATGGGAACTGTTTTGCTTTTATTTTTATTAATTTCTTGAGATGAGAGCTTATTTTGTTGATTTGAGATGTTTCCTCTTTTCTAATGTTACCATTAGTGCTATAAATTTCCTCTTAAGCACTGCATTAGCTCTGTCCCACAAATTTTGTTATGTTGTGTTTTTATTTTCATTGTATTAAAAAAATTTCCCTCGAGGTTTTATTATCCCTGATGTATTTGAAAATGTGTTGTTTAGTTCCCAAGTGTTTAGAGATATTCCTGTTATCTTTCTGTTATTGGTTTCTAGTTTGACTGCATTGTGGTTTAAAAACACACTCTTCATAATTTTGTTTCTTTTAAATTTTTGAGGTTGGTTTTATGGCCCAAGATATGGTCTATTTTGGTGAATGTTCCATGAATTGTGGAAAATAATGTGTATTCTGCTATCATTGGGTGAAGTAATCTATGAATATCAATTAATCTTGTTAATAGTGCTTTTGAGTTCTTCAATATCTTTGATAATTTTGCATCTAGCTATTCCATCAGTTGTTGAGAAAGTGGGTGTTGAAGTCTATAATTATAATTACGGATTTGTCTTTTCTTTCAGTTCTATCAGTTTTTACTTCATATGGTTTGTAATTCTGTTGTTTGTTGCATACACACTTAGGGTAGCTATGTCTTCTTGGTGGATTGATCCTTTTATTATCATGTAATAGTGTCTTCATCTCTGGTAATTTTCTTTGCTTTAAAGACTTCTCTGTATGATATTAATATAGCCATTCAATCTTTCTTTTTATTAATGTTTCCATGATACATCTTTTTCTACCCTTTTACATTCAACCTGCCTACATCATTATACAGTTGACCCTTGAACAACATGGGTTTGAACTGCATGGATTGAGTTATACACAGATTTTTTTTTTTAAAAAAAATAAGTACCGTAGTATTACACGGTCCCATAGTTGGTTAATCTGAGGATGTGAAACCATGGACACAGAAGAGTCTCAGGTAAGGAGGAACTGTACTTACAGAGGGCCAACCATAGGTTATATGTAGAGTTTTTTGACTGCATAGACTACATGGAGCGTCAGTCTCTTTAACCCTCGGGTTTTTTAAGGGCCAATTGTAATTGAATTGAGTTTCCTTTAGACAGTATATAGTTGGGCCATACTTTTTAATCCTGCTAATCTTTGTCTTTTAATTGATGTAGGAGAACCTTTACAATTATGGAATTATTAATGTGGTAGAGCTTGTGTCTGCCGTTTTATTTATTTATTTTTGTTTTCCATTTGTTTTGTTTTCACTGTGTTTTTGTTTGTTTCTATTTTTTTCCCCTACTTCCCTAAGGGTTATTGAACACTTTTTAGAATTTTATTTCGGTTTACTGATAGCGTTTCTCTTTTTATAAGTTTCTTAGTGGTTGCTCTAGGTATTACATTACATATATGTAACTATCACAGTTACTGGTATTGGAATTTTATTAGTCCAAGTGAAGTATAGATATCTTACCTCCCATTCTGTCCCTTTATCCCACCTATTTATAAGTGCCTTAAATCATCCATTGCATACTTTTGGAACCACATCAGTGTTATCATCATTGCTTCATTGATCAATTTGGAAAACGAGAGGAGAAGGAAAATGCATTGTATTTATTCATATTTTTACTCTTTGTTTTGTTTTTTTCTTCCTTCCTGATGTGCCAAGATTACTTCTTTTACCATTTCCTTTCCATTTAGAGAACTTCCTTTAACCACTCTTTTAGAGTTTATCTGATGGTGACAAATTCTCTTAGTTTTCTTTCATCTGGGAATGGCCACATTTTTCTTTCATTCCTGAGGGATATTTTTACTGGAGACAGAATTCTGAGTTGACAGTTCGTTGCCTTCAGTGTTTGAAAAATGTTGGGACACTTCCTTCTAATTGCCATAGTATCTGATGAGAAATCTGCTTTTATTAGGGTTGTTTTCCCCCTACCGGTAAGGTGGTGTGACTTTCTCTCTGCTTTCGAGATTTTTTTCTTTGTCTTTAGTTTTCAGGAGTTTGACTATGATGTGTCTTGGCATGGATTTCTTTGGGTTTATCCTGTTTGGGTTCACTGAGCTTCTAGTGAGGTGAATGTAACAACTACTACACTATAGGAACCGAGAATGCTCACTGAGCTTCTTGAATCTGTAGCTTTATGTCTAGTGCCACGTTTGAGGAATTCAGCCATTATTTACTCAAATTCTTTTTCAGCCCCACCCTTTTTCTTTTCTTCTGGGACTCCAATGACGTGAACGTTGGATTTTTTTTTTTAAATAAGCTGCAGTTCCCTGTTGGTCTGTTCATTTTTTTTCAGTGTATTTTCTTTTTGTTCTTTAAATTGGGTAATTTCTATTATCCTTTTTTTTTTTTTTTGGCTTTTTAGGACCACACCCATGGCATATGGAGGTTCCCAGGCTAGGGGTCCAATTGGAGCTACAGCTGCCGGCCTATGCCACAGTCACAGCTACGCATGTGAATCTGAGCCATGGCTGCCACTGACACCACAGCTCATGGCAATGCTGGATCCTTAACCCTTTGAGCGAGGCCAGGGATCAAACCCGAAACCTCATGGTTCCTAGTTGGATTCGTTTCCACTGTGCCATGACGCCACAGTGGGAACTCCCTATTATCCTATTTTCAAGTTCACTGTTTCTTTGCTTTGTCCCATCTATTTGGCTGTTGAGCCCTTCCACTGAGTTTTTTATTTCAGTGATTGCATTTTTCAGTTTTAACATTTCCACTTATTCTTCCTTAAATTTTCTATTTGTTTGCTAAGACTTTCTTTTTTCTTTCTTTCTTTCTTTTTTTTTTTTTTGGTTTTTTGCCTTTTTAGGGCTGCACCTGGGGCACATGGAGGTTCCCAGGCTAGGGGTCTAATCCAAGGTATAGCTGTCGGCCTACGCCAGAGCCACAGCAACACCAGATCCGAGCCGCATCTGCAACCTACACCACAACTCACGGCAATGCCAGATCCTTAACCCATGAGTGAGGCCAGGGATCAAACCTGCAACATCATGGTTTCCTAGTTGGATTCATTTCCACTGAGCCATGACAGGAACTCCCAAGATTTTCTATTTTTTCATTTATTTCAAATATGTTCATAATTGCCCATTGAAGCAATGATTTTATGATGGCTGTTTAAAAATGTTTGTCAGATTAATCTAATACCTCTGTCATTTTACTATTGGGCATTTATTTGTCTTTTTAATTAAAGTTGAGATTTTCCTGGTTCTTACTATGATGAATAATTTTTTGACTGAAACCTGGACATTTTGGATATTATGTTATGATACTCTGGATCTTATTTAAACCTTCTGCTTTAGCTGACATCCTCTAATGCCACTCTGATTGGGGGAAGGGAGTCAGCCTCTTCATTAATGCCTGGTGAGGGTAGAAGCACAAGTTTCCCACTCAGCCTCCACTGACACTTGAGGGTGGGAGGGGTTCATCCAGCTCCCCATGTGACTTCTATCGATAGTGTAGGGACTGATGTGGCCTCGTTACTACCGGGTAGTGGGGAAAGTCTTGCACCTCTACTAGGCTTCCTTGGATGCTACACCAGTCGGGCGTAGGAGTGCCCCATTACTACAGGTGGAAGTCCAAACTCCCTACCTGATGGATGAAGGTAGGTTCAAAGTTTGTTTCTTTGGAGGGGATACAGCTCAATGGTAAAGCATTTTACTGCAAGGTTTTTTCTGTGGTGTTGGTTGGAGTAGAGTGGTTACTGTTGAAAGTTTTCTCTCTTGCTAGACTTCTTCTGTCCTTGTCCTTTGCCTGCACACAGCAGGAATTTTTTGCTTGTTTGTTTTTGAGACTTTCTTTTTTGTACCTGTTCGCATTTTGTGTGTCTAATTTCTCCAGCTCCAAGTCTGGGATGTATAAGATAATAAGGGAACCCAAGGAATTTACCATCATGTTGTTCCTTGGGTTTCCAGCTCTCTTGTCCTTTGCCGCCTTCTTTTCACCTTTCAGAGTCTTATGTTTGATTTATGCATAATGGGCAGGTTTTTATTTGTACTTATCAGGAGGAATAGGGAAAAGTACTCCATTTTTCTGGAAGCAGAAGTCCCTAATGTATATACAGACTACTTTTAGTCTTTTTAATTTTGTTCCCCCCCCCGCCCCCGCCACCGTAGTATATATGAATACAACTTTAGCTTTTAAAACTGAATCTGAATGAAGATTGCTGAGTTTGTGTTCTTTGAGATATTGTACCTCAGTATTTGTTAGGAGTAAACCTCATGCCCTGGATTTCCCATGGAAGTCTGGGTTTCAAGTCATTTTATTGTTCTAAATAAAGGCCTTTAGTCAATGAAGATGGGATTTTTTTTTTTCATGAAAATAAATCCGCAAATATGAGAAAAACTCACATCTGACCTCAAGTCCCTATTTATGTTTTGGAAAATGAGGTTATTTTATCTAGTCATGAGATACCAGTTAAGTGATAGGTGACTAGCATTTATTTTCATGCACTCTCTTACTAAACAGCTGGGTGATTGTTAGAGAATAATAACAACAACAATAATAAAAGTGAACACTGACAGAATATTTTGCTATGAGCCAGATACCGTGACAAGCTTTTTGTTCATTGTCTCACATAAAATTCATTACAGGCCTATTCAGAAGAAAGTAATACTTACCCCAGTGTACAGATGAATAAACAGAGGCTTAAAAAGGTCAAGTATCTTGCTTAAGGTCATACAGCCAGCAAATGGGAGAAGCTAATTCTTTCTGACATCATTGCTCATGCTGTAGACCAGCACCATCTAATAGAAATAATGTGAGCCACTCATAAAGTTCAAAGTGTTCTAGTAGCCACATTAAAAAAGTAAAAAGAAACATGTAAAATTATCTTTAATAATATATATCATTCAACCCACAATAGCCAAAATATTATCCTTTCAATATATAATCATTGATGAGATATTTTACACTCTTTTTCCGTATTGTCTTCAAAACCTGGTATATTTAACACTTAACAGCACAGCTCAGATTAGAGGCTAAATTTTCATTGAAAATATTTGATATATATTTAGATTTCAGGAAATTTACAGTTGAAAAAGTAGATTCATATATCCAGGTTGTTCCAAACGCCCCAGTCTCAGAAATTCATCAGTAATTAAATTTGGTATAAATTTTAAAGTTAGTATTTAAATAAATTAAGATCAAATACTGCTGTACAGCAGAAATTGACAGAACACTGTAAAGCAACTATAATAGAAAATATAAAAATCTAAAAAAAATCAAATCAAATACAGTTAAAAATTGAGTTTCTCAGTCCCTGTAGCTGTACTTCAAGTCCTCAGTAGTCATGAGTTAGCTTCTATAATCACTCTCTTACCCTGCCTGAATTCAGTTTTCTATTGAGGGCTGAACCTCAAGGAGAACAAAACCTATGTCACAGCCAGAAAGAAGGAGAAAATTCGTGGAAGTGAAAGAAAGGATCAGCCAAGGGTCAAGAGAAAAAGACCTTCCTTTTGGCTGCTCTGGAAGTTACAATAAGTTTTAGAGTCTTCGGTAGACAGGAAAGGAAGTAAAAGTGTTTTTCTCCATTTCTGAGAATGTGTCACATGTGTATTCTGTTAAACCTGGCTTGGGCGTTCCAGTTGTGGCACAGTGGAAACGAATCTGACTAGTGTCCATGAGGATGTGGGTTCAATTCCTGGCCTTCCTCAGAGGGTCAGGGATCTGGCGCTGCCCTGAGCTGTGGCCTGGGTTGCAGATGCAGCCTGCATCCCCTGTTGCTGTGGCTATGGCAGAGGCCTGGCAGCTACAGCTCCAATTCATTCTCTAGCCCGGGAACTTCCATGTGCCACAGGTGCAGCCCTAAAAACAAAAAATAAAACAAACAAACAAACACCCCCCTCCCCCGGCTTTTTAAAGACACAGTAGTGTCTTGATCTGTGAAGGATAAAAGTCAAATGAAAATGGCATTGAGCTTTGAACACAGTAGCTCATCAGCAGAGCACACCCACAAAGTCTCGAGCTGCGTTCCTACAGCGATTAGTCAGTCACACAGTGAAGTATTCCAGTCAAAACTGAACCCTCTACCACAAACCTCAGAATGGAAAAGTTCTCAGATTTTTTCTTACTGAGTTGTTCATGGAGGTCTCTTGATTATGAAACATGTCCTAAAATGGCAGAAGTATGGTGCCAAGCAGTAGTTCCTGACCTTTTTAAAAAAATGATTTTATAAGTAATATATAATTTCACAAAATCTCTTAGGAATTAAAAAAATTATTGCATAATTTTTGCAAAGTAACTAGAAAGCAAACAAGTAATTTTAAGTTAAAAGTCAATTTAAGAGTTTTTTTTTTGTCTTTTGCCTTTTAGAGCCCACCTGTGACATATGGAGGTTCCCAGGCTAAGGGTCAAATTGGAGCTGTAACAGCTGGCCTACACCACAGCCACAGCAACGCAGGATCCGAGCTGCATCTGCAACCTACACCAAAGCTCATGGCAACGCTGGATCCTTAACCCACTGAGCAAGGCCACGGATCGAACCTTCGTCCTCATGGATGCTAGTCAGATTGGTTAACTGCTGAGCCAAAACGGGAACTCCAAGAGTGGTATATTCTTGAAGATTATGTTAAAACATACTTTAAAATGTTCTGTAATAGTATTTAAATACATGTAAAGACCAATTTTAACTTCTCTATTTAACAAATAACTGTATGATACTTAATTCACTCTAAAAAATGGTATAAAAATCATGACTTGACAAATGAATATAAAAATAACATTATGGAGTTTCTGCTGTGGTGAAACGGGATCTGCAGTGTATCTGGAGCACACTGCCAGGTTCCATCCCTGGCCTGGCACAGTGGGTTAAAGATCTGGCATTGCTGCAGCTGTAGCATGGGTCATGACTGTGGCTTGGGTTTGATCCCTGGCCTACTGGCCTGGGAACTCCATGTGCCATGAGGTGGCCAAAAGTGAAAAACAAAAAAAGATTGAAAAAGATTAACATTGTGTCTTGCTTGCTTTGGAGACTAGATGTACATTAAAATATAAGTTGAAATTTAATGGTTTTAAATCACTAACAATAATGGCATTTGCAATGTGATGGCTGGGATTCTTGCAATTTGTATGCTTAAGAAATTAAAATCATCACTTTATTTTGATTTTTTAATTTTTTTGTCTTTTTGCTATTTCTTGGGCCGCTCCTGGAGGTTCCCAGGCTAGGGGTCTAATCAGAGCTGTAGCCACAGGCCTACGCCAGAGCCACAGCAACGCAGGATCCGAGCTGCGTCTGCAACCTACACCACAGCTCACGGCAACGCTGGATCGTTAACCCACTGAGCAAGGGCAGGGACCGAACCCACAACCTCATGGTTCCTAGTCAGACTCGTCAACCACTGTGCCACGACGGGAACTCCCCCTATTTTGATTTTTTTAAAGTTCTCTTTCTACAAGAAGAGATAGGGGAAGGGCTCTGGGGCCTCACTATCTATGCATTTGCACAGAGGTTGAGAGAGAATGATTTAGAGCTAGATGGTTTGCTTTTGGGTCTGATTCTGACACCAGTTTGGGAACTTGGGGAACTTAAACTCTCTATGCCTTGTTTTCTTTTTCTAAAAAATGGTGTTAATAATTTTACAGACCTCATGGGGGGCTGTTGTGAAGATTAAATGAGATCACATGTGTAAGAGGCTTAGAGTAACTCTCAGTCCATAGGAAGGGCTCAGTAAATGTTAGCTGTGGTTTACTTCCGCCTGAATATTCCATTCCATGTGTCCAAAGTCAAACTTAGAAGTTCCCATTCTACACTTGTTCTTCATGCACTTTCTATATAAATTGGTATTACTATCAAGCATTTTATTACTGTGAAATCTCATGATTTCAATTTTCTTCTACTTAGATTACTTATCTAATTACTTGCCAAGTGCTGTCTGATTTAGTTCTGACTTCTCCAACTCATTTGCTCTTCTTCTTCCCTAGGACCATAAACTCTTGACTGGTTTTTATGTCATTTCTTGTTTTCCAAAATTAGTTTCCCAAACAGCGCTGCACCTAGCTATAACCTAAGTCTGGATACAGTCCTCTCCTCTCTGTGAGTCTCCATTGCTTACAAGCATCCAAGAAATACAAGTTTCTTAGCATGGAATGAATATAAGGTCCTTTATAATCTGTTTCTGCCTACTTCTTATTCATTCATTCATTCAACAAATATTCATTGAACACTTGCTACGTATTAGCTAAAATCTTGCCATCTCTACCTGATGATTTTAATGAACACTATGCTGCTGATTTTTTCTTGAACTCATGTGCTATTTCTTGTCTCTCTGGAATGGTTCACAAGTTATTCTCTGCCTGTAATGCCCTTTCCAAAGTCACTGAACATCAGAGGTGGGGCACGGATTCATCTATCCTGGTTCTTCACCCAATTCTGTCTACTACCCTACTGTTCGGGGCCAAGCATCTGTCCTGCATCAACCATGCAGTGGGCAGTAGCCTCTCAATAGATGCTCCCTGAAATAGTAAGGGCTCTTTATGTAAGACAATAACCAGGCTAATTCTTAGGGCATTTTTACCGGTGTTTTTTTTTTTTTCTTCTTTGTCTTTTTGCCTTTTCTAGGGCCGTTTCCCATGGCATATGGAGGTTCCCAGGATAGGGGTCAAACCAGAGCTATAGCCATCGGCCTACACCAGAGCCACAGCAACATGGGATCCGAGCCGCGTCTGCATCCTATACCACAGCTCACAGCAACGCTGGATCTTTAACCCACTGAGCAAGGCCAGGGATTGAACCCTCAACCCCATGGTTCCTAGTCAGATTTGTTAACCACTGCACCGTGATGGGAACTCCTTTGCCAGTTTTTATGGAAGTTATCACATACCATGTTCTTACCTCTCTTTCTCTTTATAGGTTTCAACTTCTTTAACCATAGAAAGCCCTTGGGGTTTGTAGGCCTTTATTGTAAAATACAAGAGAGGTGCCATGTCTCATTTTGATCTAATACATGGGTTTGGGCAACAGGGCTGATCAGGGGAGATACTGATGTGTCCACTAATCTCAATACCCATTTTTGTTTTTTAAGGGCTGTACCTGCAGCATATGGAAGTTCCCAGGCTAGGGGTCGAATCAGAGCTGCAGCTTGTGGCCTATGCCACAGCGACAGCGATGCTGGATCCTTAACTCACTGAACGAGGCCAGGGATCGAACCCACTCCTTATGAACACCATGTTGGGTTTTCCACCTGCCGAGCCACAATAGGAACCCCACCTCAACCCACATTTGATTGAAAATGGAAAACACACACACACAAATAAGCTTTTGGGTGGTCGGTTTCCTATTTTCTCTCTCTTGAGCCTGCCCTGGCCCCTCTAGCTTCTGCAACCACTCATGTATTTATTGATCCAATCAGCAAACCTTCATTCAGTGTCCGTTTTGAACATAGAGTTCTCCAGAAGTACCTCTTGTGACCCTACAGGCCCCTGGTTTAAAATCTTTTTCTTTATCCCCTAAAGGTTCCACCCATACGGTGTAGTTTGTTGCTTCTTTCTCTTGGGCTCCATTTTTGTCTGACATTGAGGTCTGCCCAACTCTCATTGTCTCATTCCTCCTCCTGCCCTCTGTCCTTCAGACCGATTTGCAGGTCTAAAGAGGATTCTAACTCTCTCCCTCAGGCTTCCTCCATAAATGAGTATAGGAACTCTCTCTCCAGAACCCGGGCACAGATAGTGTGTGCTTGTGGGGGTGATGGTGTTAAGAATATTGGATGGAGTTCCCATCGTGGCGCAGTGGTTAATGAATCCGACTAGGAACCATGAGGTTGCAGGTTCGTTCCCTGGCCTTGCTCAGTGGGTTGAGGATCCAGCGTTGCCATGAGCTGTGGTGTAGGTCACAGACATGGCTTGGATCTGGCATTGCTGTGGCTGTGGTGTAGACCAGCAGCTATAGCTCTGATTGGACCACTAGCCTGGGAGCCTCCATATGCCACAGGAGAGGCCCTAGAAAAGGCAAAAGACAGAAAAAAAAGAAGAATATTGGAAGTTAATGTGACCAAATCTTAAGCTGGAACATGCCGGGACCATGCAGAGAAACAGGAGTTAAAACAGGGCATGGAATAAATTCCATAAGCATTTAAGAAATCCCCTAAGGATTAGTTCGAACATGAGATTAGAAAAAAAAAAAAAGTCCTGGCTTATAGGAATAATATATCTTGTGTGCCATCCAGCTGCTCTGCAAAGATTTTGCTTGGGAAACACAATGCTGGGTATGAGGCAGTGGATTTAAATTTGCAGAGTGTCACTGTCTTTTTCTAGGAACAACTACTCTATTGTCTCTTGCCTCATTTCCAAAAGCCACCTGTGATAGTGACAGAGTGAAGTGAAAGTACAAGAAGATTCATTATTTTAATTCTTTTGTTTCTGAAAACAATCATTTTACAGCTGGATTTTTCCTAGTTTATAGAGGAAAATGAGATTCTAAGGAAAGCTTTGAATTGTTTTGGCTTTCTCCAAAAAGCTGTCCTAGCTGAAGTGGAAAGACAATAGTGCTGGTGCCCTGACATTGAGAGAGACTCTTGTTTATTATTTGCTCTAGCTCTTTTCCTAGCTCCTTCCCACTGCTCTCCCCGCCACTCCCCCCACCACCATGTCCCTTTCTCTTCCTCATCTTGATTCCTTCTCCAGGACCTAAGCTTTGTCGCTAGATCTCTTGGAGCCACTCAAATGGGAATAGTGATAGGAGCTTAAACTCTCTTCTCAGGCTAAGTTTGCCGAAGCCACAGCCTGAATCCCCCTGCATCCCTGGACCACCTTCCTGGCATCTCCAGGCCTTAGCACTTCTCTGCTTGGGCTGGTCCAGCCTTTCTCAAGCTTAACTCATTTCAAATCCTCTTGATGATTTTGATATATTCAAGCAGTGCCCATACTATCAATTCTTTCATAGTTTTTTTTTTTTTTTTTAGCTTTTTAGGGCCACACCCATGGCATATGAAAGTTCCAGGCCAGGGATCAAATCAGAGCCTACACCACAGCTACAGTGCCAGATCTGAGCCTCATCTGTGACCTACACCATAGCTCACGGCAATGCTGAATCCTTAACCCACTGAGCAAGGCCAAGGATTGAACCCACATCCTCATGGATACTAGTTGGATTCATTACCACTGAGCCATGACAAGAGCTCTGATTCCTTCATAGTTTTAATCTGACTCATTTTAAAAAGCTTAAGCAAACTTATGCTTAAAAGAAATTTAATTCATCCCCATAAATGGAAAACCACTATCATTTTTTTATTACTCAATGAATTTATCACACCTGTAGTTGTACAATGATCATCACAATCCAATTTCACAGGATTTCCATCCCATAACCCAAGCACATCTCCCAAAACTGTCTCCTCCAGAGACTTTAAGTTTTTCAATGTCTGTGAGTCAGCCTCTGTTCTGCAAAGAAGTTCACTCTGTCCTTTTTTCAGGTTCCACATGTCAGTGAAAGCATTTGATGTTGGTGTCTCATTGTCTGACTGACTTCATTTAGCATGATAATTTCTAGGTCCATCCATGTTGCTAAAAATGCCAGTATTTCGTTCTTTGTAATGGCTGAGTGATATTCCATTGTGTGTATGTGCCACATCTTCTTGATCCACTCCTCTGTCAATAGACATTTAGGTTGTTTCCATGTCTTGGCTATTGTACAGAGTGCTGCAATGAACATTGGAGTACATGTGTCTTTGCGAGTCATGGTTTTCTCTGGATAGATGCCCAGGAGTGGGATTGCTGGATCAAATGGTAGTTCTATGTTTAGTTTTCTGAGGGATCTCCATACTGTTTTCCACAGTGGTTGCACCAATTTACAATTCCCCCAACAGTGTCATAGGGTTCCTTTTTCTCCACACCCTCTCCAGCACTTATTGTTTGTAGACTTTTTGATGATGGCCATTCTGGCTGGTGTAAGGTGGTAGCTCCTAGTGGTTTTGATTTGCATTTCTTGAATAATGAGTGATGTTGAACATCTTTTCATGTGTTTTTTGGCCATCTGTGTGTCTTCTTTGGAGAACTGTCCGTTGAGATCTTCTGCCCATTTTTGAATGGAGTTGTTTGTTTTTTTGGTATGGAGCTGCAGAAGGTGTTTATACATTTTGGAGATTAATCCCTTGTCAGTTGATTCATTTGCAAAGATTTTCCCCCATTCTGTGGGTTGTCTTTTTGTTTTGTTTAGGGTTTCCTTTGCTGTGCAGAAACTTTTAAGTTTGATTAGGTCCCATTTGCTTATTTTTGTTTTTACTGCCATTCCTCTAAGAGGTGGATCTGAGAAGATGTTGCTGTGGTTTATGTCAGAGAGTGTTTGGCCTATGTTTTCCTCTAAGAGTTTGATAGTGTCTGGTCTTCTATCTAGGTCTTTAATCCATTTGGAGTTTATTTTTGTGTATGGTGTTGGGGAGTGTTCTCATTTCATTCTTTTCCATGTGGCTGTCCAGTGTTCCCAGCACCACTTATTGAACAGGCTGTCTTTTCTCCATTGTATATTCTTGCCTCCTTTGTCATAGATTAGTTGTCTGTGGGTGTGTGGGTTTAATTCTGGGCTTTCTATTCTGTTCCACTGATCTCTATTTCTGTTTTTGTGCCAGTACCATATGGTCTTGATGACTGTTGCTTTGTAGTATAGTCTGAAGTCCGGGAGTCTGATTCCTCCAGCTCCATTTTTCTTTTTCAGGATGTCTTTGGCTCTTCTGGGTCTTTTGTGCTTCCGAACAAACTTTAAAATATTTTGTTCAAGTTCTGTGAACAGTGTCCTTGGTAATTTGATAGGGATTGCATTGAATCTATATATTGCCTTAGGTAATATAGTCATTTTGATAATATTAACTCTTCCAGTCCAAGAACATGGTATGTCTTTCCATCTATTTGTGTCATCTTTGATTTCTTTCATCAGTGTCTTATAGTTTTCAGAGTACAGGTCTTTTGTCTCTTTATGTAGGTTTACTCCTAGGTATTTTATTCTTTTGGATGTGATGGTAAGTGGGATTGCTTCCCTAACTAATCCTTCTGATCTTTTTTTTTTTTTTTTTTGGTCTTTTGTCTTTTCAGAGCCGCACCTGCAGCATATGGAGGTTCCCAGGCTAGGGGTTGAATGGGAACTACAGCTGCTGGCCTATGCCATAGCCACAGCAATGCTGGATCCAAGCCGCATCTGCAACCTACAACGACAGCTCGTGGCAATGCCGGCTCCTTAACCCACTGAGCAAGGCCAGGGATTGAACCCAAAACCTCATGGTTTCCTAGTCAGATTCGTTTCCACTGAAATACGATGGGAACTCCCTGATCTTTCATTGTTAATTTATAGAAATGCCATCGATTTCTGTGTATTAATTTTGTATGCTGTGACTTCGCCAAATTCATGTATCAGCTCTTATAGTTTTCTGGTGGAGTCTTCAGGATTCTCTAGGTATAGTATCATGTCATCTGCAAATAGTGATAGTTTACTTCTTCCTTTCCAATTTGGATTCCTTTTATCTCTTTTACTTCTCTGATTGCTGTGGCTAGGACTTCCAAAACTATGTTGAAGAGTAGTGGTGAGAGGGGACATCCTTGTCTTGTTCCTGATCTCAATGGGAATTCTTTCAGCTTTTCACCATTGAGAATGATGTTCGCTGTGGGTTTGTTACATGTGGCCTTTATTATGTTGAGGTAGGTTCCCACTATGCCCACTTTCTGGAGGGTTTTTTTTTTTTTATCAGAAATGGGTGTTGGATTTTGTCAAAGGCTTTTTCCATATCTATTGAGAGGATCATATGATTTTTATGCTTCAGTTTGTTAATGTGGTGTATCACACTGATTGCTTTGTGGATACTGAAGAACCCTTGCATCCCTGGGATAAATTGCACTTGATCATGATGTACAATCCTTTTAATGTATTGTCGGATGCAGAAAAACCACTATCATTAACGTAAGTGGAAACTAACTGCTGAAACTAACTGCTATCACCTGAATGTTTGTGCCCCCCTCCTCAAATTCGTATGTTGAAATCCTAAAGCCTATTGGGTGGTATTAGGACATGCAGCCTTTGGGAGGTGATCAGGTCATGAGGGTGGAGCTATCATGAATGGGGTTGATAACCTGAGGGTTCTCTTGTCCCTTCCGCCGTGTGAGGATTCAGTGAGAACACTGCAACTCAGAAGAAAGCCCTCATCTGACCATGCTGGCCCCCTGATCTCAGACTTCCAGCATCCAGAGAGGCCATGAGAAATAAATTCCTGTTGTTTGTAAGTTACCCAGTATGTGGTATTTTATAATAGCAGTCTGAAGGACTAATACAGTAACCTTAAAAATGAATGCAATCAGAGCAAGAAAACTATTGTTTAATCATGTACCGTCTAAAATCATTTCTCAGACCACTGTGTTTAAGTGCTGCTTTTTGGAGAATCCCCTACAAGGATTCTTCAGTTTGCCATCAGGTCACTGAAGTGGGTCTGGGGGAGGTTTCTCTCACCACGGCAATGACCTTGGCTCCCTGTTCACTCTGTGAGTAACCTTGGCCAAGTTACTGTTTCCTGGGAGATTTCTACATTTCTAAGCTATTAGAATAATAACCATCTCTTAAGAGTTTTCCTTAGAATCAATGCGACAACATCTGCATAGGGCCTTGCATATATCTAATAATAGGACACACACTCAGGAACCATTCATTCCTTGATCCGGTGTTCCCACTGGGTCAAGGAATGAAATTTTAATGACAGGCTCTCTTGCCTTTGTATTTAGCAGTCTGCTAAATTGAGTGATTTGATCCTCAGAACAGCCATTCTCCTTTCCCATTTTATTGACTTTCCTAGAATGGCACGATTACTAATGTAGGAGTAAAATTCATGTCTACATCATTCCAAAATCCATATGCTTAATAATTAAGCTACACTGATATCTAACAAAATCAACATTATTGAGATCTATTTTACATACAATAAAATTTAACTATTTAAATATACATTTTGCTAAATTTTGACCAATTTATATGCCTATGTAATTACCAGCACAATTTTGATTTCACCCCCAAACATTCCTTTGTGCCTCTTCCTGGTCAGTTCCCCTTTTCTAATCCTCCAAAGTTTCTGTCTTGTTATTGAATATAGTCCATTCCGTTTCATTGCACAGTAGGACAATGTCTTCTTACCCATTGCCTATATGGTCAAATATTTTGACAGTATTTCAGTCCTGTCCATTTCTCTTCATCTCCACTAATCACTGTAGCTTAAAGAACCAGCATCTCTTGCCTGGATGAATGTGATAGTCTCATAAGTTGGTCTAACAGCCTCCTCCTGAGTCTCTTCCAGCTTATTCTCCACCTTGTAAGCAGAGTGATCTTTAGAGGTGCCAATCTGATCAAGAATCACCAACTTACCCTAAAATTCTTCATCCTGAGATGAAGATCGAAACTGTATTTTGCAGTGAGGTCTTCCGTGGCCCAGCTCCTTCCTACCCACACCACCTGTCTTACAACCACTTTGCCCAATGGCCCATTGCCCTCTGGTATCTTCTGACCTTCTTTAGATTCCTCCTATGCGTGAGCTGCTCACTGTTGAAAGCCTCAAGGCTTTTGTAATGTAGTTTCTGAATTCTGAAATACCCTCCTCTTTCCCAAATCTTCTTGGCCACTGTCTGCTCTGCCAGTTAATGCCTACTAGTCTCTTCCCAGCCTCCATTCAAATCACATTTCTTCAGTGAAGGCTTTTTAACTCTCCTCATTGGGTCAGCTCATTAATTTTCTTAAAGAATTGTATTGCTTTTTCCCTTCAGGGTACTTTTCTCAGTTAATAATTTTACATTCTCCAGTGGGATTGCAGTAAATTATTACTGTTTCACACTGCTTAGAGACCTGGGAGGGCAGAGTCCATGTTTCTGACCCATGCCTGCACAAGCATGTTGCTCATAGACACCCAATAAGTAGAAGTTAATTGAGTGAATGAATGAACTGACCCTTAGTGTCCACCAAGAGCACTTTAAATTGCCACAGAAGTAAACTGTGTTGACCTCTGGATGGGAGGCTTTAAGAAAGGGAATTCCAGGAAGTTTCCTTGTGGCACAGTGGGTAAAGTATCCAGTGTTGCTACCACAGCTGTGGCTCAGACTGCAACTGCAGCGGGGGCTCAATCCCTGGCCCAGGAACTCTGATATACCACAGGTGTGGCCAAAAGAAAAAAAAAGGGGGATTATACTTTTGGCGAATTTGTTTATGTTAGATGAGGTAATTATCTTCCTGTTGGTATTTGGGAAAAATTGGGATGGACATACGTATGAGGTTTGAACTTTGGAAAGGAGATTGCCTTTTAAGAGAGCTAAATTGTGAAATAAATGTGAAAAGAATCAGATTATAAATATACTTAAAGGATGGAATGGCTTCTAGGCCCTGAAGATTTGACTATGCAGGTTTACTGTTATTCACAGAGCTGAAGAAAGAATGAGTCCTTTAGAAATGGGTTAATTAAAAACAATGAAAGAAATGGGTTAATTAGTCTCAAAGGAAGGGTAAACCATGTCTGGAAGGGGCTATCTGCAGAGCAAAGGACTGGCCCCGTCTGGCCTGAGTACAGATTCCTCAACTCTGATTAGTCTGGAGGTGACTGGGTCTGAAGGTTTTATATTCACCGAGAAGTCTTCTAATTATAATCTGGTTTCCCATGAAGACTGGTCCAAACGGAGTGAGTACAGCCATCAGCTAGTCTAGTCTCAGGCCTGCTTGGTATGCTGTATCTCTTTGTAATTGATCATTTGACATTCTGGTTTTGTACATGGGTTTTTGTGATAAGCTTGGTTATCAGAGTATGTCCCTGAGACTGTGTCAATGTCTGCTCACTGTCAAGTTTTGAGATGCCCAGCCAGTAAGTCAGAACCTAGACAGCGGAGAATTCACCCTGAACGTGCCCTGTTGTGAGAGCCAGTTTTGGTTTCCCATTTTACAAATCAGTAAACTGATTGTTATCGAAAGGTGCCTTAATATTAATAGTTATTATAGAATATGTCTTCATTCAATCTGCATAATTTATTGGTGTGCTCTGGGTTAAGGACCAGGAATGAAAGAGGAAGGGGAAGATATTAACTGACATGTATTTAAATATTTTATACTAGAAATTTACATTGGAAATCTTTGGGTTCAATTTAGGCAAGTCACAATTTTGAATACCAAAGGGAGAGTTGATTTAATAGTGATGTCTGTCTTTATTGCAGAATATGAAGAAATGGCCATGTATAATATATTTATAAACAGCCTGATATTAAAGATTCATTCATTAGATATTAATTGCCACATCTTTAGCAAATAGACTTTCTTTTTAAAAAATGTTTTAGGAGTTCCCATTGTGGCTCAGCAGTTAACGAATCTGACTAGCATCCATGAGGACCAGGTTTGATCCCTGGCCTCGCTCAGTGGGTTAAGGATCCAGCATTGCCGTGAGCTGTGGGTGTAGGTTGCAGATGCAGCTCAGATCCTGCATTACCGTGGCTGTGGTATAGGCTGGCAGCTATAGCTCTGATTTGACCCCTAGCCTGGGAACCTCCATATGCTACATATGAGGCCCTAAACAAATATTTTTTATTATAATTGATTTGTAATATTCTGTAAATTTCTGCTGTACAGCAAAGTGACCCAGTTATACATATATATACATTCTTTTCCTCATATTATCTTCTATCATGTTCTATCACAAGTGATTGGATTAATTCCCTGTGCTGTACAGTAGGACCTCATAGCTTATCCATTGTAAATGTAATAGTTAGTATCTACTAACCCCAAACTCCCAGTCCATCCCACTCCTTCCCCCTCCCCCCTGGCAACTACAAGTCAGTTCTCTATGTCCATGATTTTGTTTCTGTTCTGTAGATAGGTTCATTTGTGCCATATTTTAGATTCCAAATATAAGTGATATCATATGGTATTTGTCTTTCTCTTTCTGATTTATTTCACTTAGTATGAGAATCTCTGTTTCCATACATGTTGTTGCAAATAGCATTATCTTGTTATTTTTTATGGCTGAGTAGTATTCCATTGTGTATGTACCACATCTTCTTTATCCATTCATCTGTCAATGGATATTTAGGTTGTTTCCATGTCTTGGATATTGTGAATAGTGCTGAAATGAACATAGGGGTGCATGTATCTTTTTGAATGAAAAGTTTTGTCTGGATATATGCCCAGGAGTGGGATTGCTGGATCATATGGTAGTTATATATTTCCTGAGTTTCTTCCATACTGTTTTCCATAGTGGTTGAACCAATTTACATTCCCACCAACAGTGTAGGAGGGTTCCCTTTTCTCCACACCCTCTCCAGCATTTATAGACTTATTGATGATAGCCATTCTGACCAGTGTGAGGTGGTACCTCATTGTATTTTTGATTTGCATTTCTCTGATAATTAGTGACATTGAGCGTTTTTTTTATGTGCCTGTTGGCCATAAATATATCTTCTTTGGAGACATGTCGAGGTCTTCTGCTCATTTTTCACTTGGGTTGTTTGCTTTTTTGCTGTTGAGTTGTATGAGCTATTTGTATATTTTGGAGATTAAGCCCTTGTTGGTTGTGTCATTTGCAACTATTTTCTCCTATCCCATAGGTTATCTTTTGTTTTCTTTTTTTTAATGGTTTCCTTTGCTGTGCAGAAGTTTTTAAGTTTTATTAGGTCCTATTGGTTTATTTTTGTTTTTATTTCTATTACCTTGGGAAACCGGCTAAGAAAACATTTGCATGATTGATGTTAGTGAAGTTTTGCCTATGTTCTCTTCTAGGGGTTTGATTGTGTCTTGTCTTATGTTTAAGTCTTTAAGCAATTTTGAGTTTACTTTTATACATGGTGTGAGGGTGTGTTCTAATTTCATTGATTTATGTGCAGCTCTCTAGTTTTCCCAGTACCACTTGTTGAAGAGACTGTCTTTTTCCCATTTTATATTCTTTTTTTAATTACTCAATGAATTTTATTACATTTATAGGTGTACAACAATCATCACAACCCAATTTTATAGCATTTCCATCCCAAACCCTCAGTGCATCCCCTCACCCCTCAACTTGTCTCATTTGGAAACCATAAATTTTGCAAAGTCTTTGAGTTAGTACCTGTTTTGCAAAGAAGTTCATTGTGTCATTTTTTAGGTTCCACATGTAAGTGATAACATTTGATGTTGGTGTCTCATTGTCTGACTGACTTCACTTAGCATGGTAATTTCTAGGCCCATCCATGTTGCTGCAAATGCAGTTATTTCTTCCCTTTTAGTGGCTGAGTAATATTCCATTGTGTATATGTACCACATATTCTTTATCCACTCCTCTGTTGATGAACATTTAGGTTGTTTCCATGTCTTGGCTATTGTATATAGTGCTGCAATGAACATTGGAGTACATGTGTCTTTTCAAGTCATGGTTTTCTCTGGACAGATGCCCAGGAGCAGGATTACTGGATCAAACCCATTTTATATTCTTGCCTCCTTTATCAAAGATTAATTGACTGTAGGTTCCTGCATTTATTTCTGGGTTCTATATTCTGTTCCATTGGTCTGCATGTCTGTTTTTGTACCACTACCACACTGTCTTGATTACTGTAGCTTTATAATATTGTCTGAAGTCTGGGAGAGTTATGCCTCTTACTTGTTTCCACCCCCCACCTCAGGATTGTTTTGGCAATTCTTGGTCTTTTATGGTTCCATATAAATATTTGTATTGTTTGTTCTAGTTCTGTGAAAAATGTCATGGGTAATTTGGTAGGGATTGCATTAAATCTGTAGATTGCTTTGGATAGGATGGCCATTTTAATGATATTAATTCTTCCAATCCAGGAGTATGGAATATCTTTCCATTTCTTTGAATCCTCTTTAATTTCCTTGATTAAGGTTTTATAATTCTCAGCATGTAAGTCTTTCACCTCCTTGGTCAGGTGTATTCCTAGGTATTTAATTTAATTTTTTGGGGTGTGATTTTAAAAGGTATTGTATTTTTGTATTCCTTTTCTTTCTTTCTTTCTTTTTTTTTTTTGTCTTTTTGCCATTTCTTGGGCCGCTCCCACAGCATATGGAGGTTCCCAGGCTAGGGGTCTAATTGGAGCCATAGCTGCCGGCCTACGCCAGAGCCACAGCAACGTGGGATCCCAGCTGTGTTTGCAACCTACACCACAGCTCAGGACAACGCTGGATCCTTAACCCACTGAGCAAGGCTAGGGACCCAACCCCCAACCTCATGGTTCCTAGTCGGATTCGTTAACTACTGCGCCACGATGGGAACTCCAGTATTCCTTTTCTAATATTTCCTTGTTAGTATATAGAAATGCAACTGATTTCTGAATGTTAATTTTGAATCCTGCTACTTTGCTGAATTTGTTGATCAGTTTGAGTAACTTTTTGTGTGGAGTCATTAGGGTTTTCTATAATAGAGTATCATGTCATCTGCATCAAGTGTCAATTTTACCTCTTCTCTTCCAATTTGGATACATTTTATTTCTTTTGTTTGTCTGATTGCTGTGGCTAGGACTTCCAATATTATGTTGAATAAAAGTGGTGAGAGTGGACATCCTTGTCTTGTTCCACATCTTAAAGGGATGACTTTCAGCTTTTCTACATTGAGTATTATATTGGCTGTGGGTTTTGTCATAAATGGCTTTTATGATGTTAAGGTATGTTCCCGCTATATCCACTTTGGTAAGAGTTTTATTTGTCATGAATGGATGTTGGATTTTGTCAAATGCTTTTTCTGCATTTTGAGATGATCATGTGGTTTTTACTTTTTTTTTGTTATTGTGGTATATGATATTGATTGATTTGCGTGTGTTGGACCACCCTTGTGAACTTGGGAGGACTCCCACTTGGTCATGGTGCATGTGTTGTTGGATTTGGTTGGCTAAAATTTTGTGGAGAATTTTTGCAACTATATTCATTAAAGATATTGGCCTATAATTTTCTTTTTTGAAAATATCTTTGTCTGGTTTTGGTATTAGGATGATGGTGGCTTCATAGAAAGTCTTAGGGGTGTTCCTTCTTCAATCTTTTGGAAAAGTTTAAGAAGGAAAGGTGTAAGTTCTTTGTAAGTTTAGTAGAATTTTCCTGTGAAGCCATGTGGTCCTGAGCTTTTTTTTTTTTTGTAGGAAGTGTCTTTATTACATATTCAATTTCATTTTCAGTGATGGGTCTGTTTAAGTGATCTGTTTATTCTCTCTCTCTCTTTTTTTTTTGTCTTTTTGCCTTTTCTAGGGCTGCTCCGTGGCATATGGAGGTTCCCAGGCTAGGGGTCTTATTGGAGCCATAGCTGCTGGCCTACGCCAGAGCCACAGCAACACAGGATCTGAGCTGTGTCTGCAACCTACAGCACAGCTCACTGCAACACGGGGTCCTTAACCCACTGAGCGAGGCCAGGGACCGAACCTGCAACCTCAAGGTTCCTAGTCTGATTCGTTAACCACTGAACCACAACAGAAACTCCCAGTGATCTCTTTTTTTCTTGATTCATTTTTGGTGGGCTCTTTGTCTCTAGAAAGTTGTGATTTTTTTCTAGGTTGTCAAATTTGTTGGCATATAACTGTTTGTACTATTCTCTTATTGTTATTTATTTATTTATTTATTTATTTAGAGCTGCACCCATGGCATAAGGAAGTTACCAGGCTAGAGATTGAATTGGAGCTGTAGCCACTGGCCATAGCCACAGCAACAGCAATGCCAGATCCAAGTAGCATCATGTGACCTACACCACAGCTCACAGCAACTCTGGATACTTAACCCATCGAGCAAGGTCAGGGATGGAACCTGCATCCTCATGCATGCTACTCAGATTCATTTCCACTGAGCCAAGGTGGGAACTCCTAGATTTTTGTGTTTCTGCAGTATCCATCGACATTTCTCCTTTTTCATTTCTTATTTTGTTTATTTGGATTCTCCTTCTCAGTGAGTCTGGTTAGAGGTTTGTCAATTTTGTTTACCCTTTCAAAGAACCAGCTCTTGGTTTTATTGATTTTTTTTATATCATTTTTTGAATCTCTATTTTATTGATGTGAGTGGGGTGTTAAAATCTCCTACTATTATTGTATTCTCATCAATTTCTCCTTTTATGTCTGTGGTACTTGTTGTATGTATTTGGGTGCTCCTATCTTAGGGGCATATATATTGACAAGTGTAATATCCTCTTCTTGATTGATCCTTTTATCATTAAGTAGTGTCCTTCTTTGTCTTTCTTTATGGCCTTTGTTTTAAAGTCTTTTTTTTTTTTTCTTTTTAGGGCCTCACTCATAGCATATGGAGGTTCCCAGGCTAGAGTTCTAATCAGAGCTACAGCTGCCAGCCTACACCACAGCCACAGCAACACCAGATCTGAGCTGCATCTGCAACCTACACCACAACTCATGGCAATGCCGGATCCTTAACCCACTGAGGAAGGCCAGGGATCGAACGTGCAACCTCATGGTTCCTAGTCGGATTTGCTTCCACCAAGGCACAATGGGAGCTCCTACCATAAAATAATTTTAGTGTTGACATATTTTCACTCTTGAGAGATTTCATTTCTGCCTGTGCCATGATGGGAATTCCCCTAAAGTCTATTTTTTTCTGATATGAGTATTGTGACTCCTGTTTTCCTGTCATTTCTATTTACATGAAATATCTCTTTCCATCTCCTCACTTTCAATTTATGTGTCCTTTGCTCTAAGGTGAGTCTCTGGTAGGCAGCACATTGTGAGCTCTTGCTTTTTTTATTCCAGTCTGCCACTCTATGTCTTTTGGTTGGAACATTCAGTCCATTGGCATTTAAGGTAATTATTAATAAATATGTATTTATTACCATTTTAAGCCTTGTTTTACAGTTGATTTGAAATTTCTCCTTTGTTCCTTTCTTTTTTATGGTTGGATTATTTCCTTTTTTTTTTTTCCTTAATGCTTGTGTCCTCTTCTTTTTAGTTTTTTTGAATGTATTGTTTGGTTTTGATTTGCAGTTGCCCTGTTTTTCAAGTATGTTAACCCCTTCCTATATGTGCTTGCTTTAGCCTGGTAGTCATATAGGCTCAAATGCATTCTAATAAAAAAGGTCTGGATTTTTTTTTACTTTCATTCCCCACATTTTATGACTTTGATGTCCTTTTTTCATGTCTTCATATTTATCCTTTTGCCATTCCTTGTATTTATTGTAGCACTTACAAATAGGTTTTTTTTCCCCTTTAATATATGTACTGGCTTATTTATTTATTTATTTATTTGTTTATTGTCTTTTCTAGGGCTACACCCAAGGCATATGGAGGTTCCTAGGCTAGGGGTCTAATTGGAGCTGTAGTCGCCTGCCTATGCCAGAGCCACAGCAATGCAGGATCCAAGCTGAGTCTGTGACCTACACCACAGCTCACGGCAATGCTGGATCCTTATGCCACTGAGCAAGGCCAGGGATTGAACCCGCAACTTCATGGTTCCTAGTTGGATTTGCTAACTGCTGAGCCATGACGGGAACTCCACTGGCTTATTTAAATGGTTACTTTCCACTTGTGATTGCTTCCATCCTTTATCTTCTTACTTCTTTTTCATTTAGAGGAGACTTTTAGTATTTCTTTTAGAATGAGTTTAGTATTGTTGTACTCTTGTAGTTTTTGTTTGTTGGGCAAATTTTTATTTCTCCTATTTTAAATGATAATCTTTCTGCATAGAGTATTCTAGGCTACAGATTTTTCCCTTTTAGAATTTAGTATATCTTGTCTCTCTCTTCTGGCCTGCAGTGTTTCTGTACAGAAATCAGCCGGTAGCCTTATGGGGGTTCCCTTATAATTAATTCTTTGTTGTTCTCTTGCTGCCTTTAGAACCCTCTCCTATCTTTTTTTTTTTTTTTTTTTTTTTTGCTGTTTATGGCCATACCCACAGCATATGGAGGTTCCCAGGCTAGGGGTTCAATCAGAGCTATAGCTTCTGGCGTAGACCAGAGCCACAGCAACACAGAATCTGAGCTGCATCTGTGACTTACACCACAGCTTGTGGCAACACCTGTTCCCTAACCCACTGAGCAAAGCCAGGAACTGAACCAGTAATCTCATGGTTTTCAGTCAGATTTGTTTCTACTGTGCCATGATGGAAACTCCTAGAATCCTCTCCTATCTTTAACTTTTGCCATTTTTATTTTAATATGTCTTGGTGTGGGTCTGTTTGGGTTCAACTTGTTTGGGGTTCTCTGTGCTTCCTGTATCTTGATATCTGTTTCCTTTAGATTTGGGAAGTTTTCAGCTATAGTTTCTTCAAATATATTTTCAATCCCCTTTTCTCTCCTTCTCCTTCTGGAGTCCCTATTATGCGTAGATTGGCCCACTTTATATTATGCCATTGAGTTCTTATATTGCTTTCATGTTTTTCCCTTTGGTTTTCTGTCTGCTGTCCTGACTGGGTGATTTCCATTTTTCTATTTTCCAAGTTACTTATTCATTGTCTGCATTATTCATTCTGCTCTTCAGTGCCTTTAATTCAGCTCGCTTCTCTTCAAGTGAATTTTATAATTTTTCTTGGCTCCTCCTTGTATTTTCTAGTTCCTTTCTAAAGTAATCTGCATTACTGTTTATATCCACTCTTAATTCCATCATATCCTCTCTTAATTCCTTCAGTATTTTCATTATCTCCTTTTTGAACTCAGAGTCTGTTAGACTGCAGAGGTCCATTTCATTGTTTGCTTCTTCATTTTGCTTGTAACTGAAAATGGTTCCTGAACTTCTTCATTTGCTTATATTTTTCTTATTCTTTGAGTTTAGGGAAAAGAACTATTATAGTCTTGGAGGGCTATTTATGTGAGAGCGCCCCTGGATGTTTTGTGGGGGCTTACTTTTTTTTTTGGCATGAAGCCTGATTTTGGTCTGGATGCTTGGTGTCTCTTTCCTTGGTGTGTGTAAGCTGTTATCCCCTTGATGGGGATACACTGGTCTATGGCCTGCATGTGCTTCTAGGGAGATGGAGGCGGTGGGCAGGGTCTACAGCCAGTTCTTGGTTGCTGGGCCATTGACAGTGGTCAGAACCCATGGGGAGGTGGTGCAGGCTGCTCCTGGTTGCAGGGCCCTGGGAAGTGGCAGGGACCCTCAGGCAGATGTAGGTAGCCCAGAGCCTTTGGCAGTGGCAACAGCAGGGTGAGTGCATTCCCAGGGGAGTGAGAGGAATAATGAGTGGTACTTGGTTGCAGAGCCCTCCTCTGCTGCAACCCCTGAGGTGATTAGGGCCACAGTGATGCCTGTTCACAGATCCCTAGCGGTGGCAGGTCACACCCACCTCTGGAGTCTAATGGCTGTAGCAGTTTGGCCCTGCCACCCATAACTTGCACAAGAGGTATCCTGCAGCCCAAGTACCTGTGCTTGCACAAAGATATTCCTGTGGCTGTCCCACCCCTCCTCCTCTCATCCTCCCCAACAATGGTGCCTTGCTTCTCCAGTGGGCCCAGGCCTCCTCCCACACTCCCTTGGCTGTGGTGTTTCACTTCCCAGCCCATGGCACACCACTCCCTAGCCCCTCAGGCTGTCTCTACACACCCGACCCTAGTCTTCTCCCTGGAACTGATCTCCAAAGCCTGAGTTCCAGTGCCCAGCCCCCACCTGAGCATCTCAGGCTATGCCATCTGGGGGTGGTGATACTGATGGTCTCTGTGGCTCCCTCTGTGCTTTGCCATTCCCAGTCTCGCCGCTGAGTTTTCCTCTGAGGCTTTGAGGTCCCTCCCCGGCTGATCTCCCTGTCAGTTAGGTGGCCTCCCATGGTGTGGGTTCCTTTCCTCTTTTATAGTTCCCTCTCATAAGTGCTGGTCCCGTCTTGATTCCTTTTTTTTTCTCTTCTCTTTCTCTCTCTTTTTTTCTTTCTGTTCTACCCAGTTATATGGAGGGTTTCTTGCCCCTTTTGGAGGTTTAAGATCTGCTGCCAGCATTCAGTAGCTGTTCTGTGTGAATGGTTCTACATGTAGATTTTTTTTTTTATGTGTTTGTAGGAGAAGGTGAACGCCATGTCCTACTCTTCCACTGCCTTGATCCTGCTCCATCCAGACTTTCTGTGTCTCACTTTCCTAAATGGAGAATGGGAATAAGAATAGCAGCATTAATTGAGTATCTCCTTTGTGCAAACACTGTCCTACATGGCCAATCTCAGAATTAACTCGTTAATTTTCATAAACAACCTGGAAGGGAGATGCCATTGTAGATGATTATGCAGAAGAGGAGCTAGCCCCAATAATAGTGGGAGAGTTTTTAAAACCAAACAGTGTGGCTCCAGAATCCACCCTTCTAAATACTTTACTACCCCATAGAATTAAGTATCTGGCTCACTTGAGCTTTAATAACTGATAGCTATTATTATTGTCAGTTTGTTTTTGTTGCCTCCATTTCTGGACTAGGAAGAATAGAACAGGGGTAGAAACCTTCTATCTAAGCCTCCCATGCTTTTCTCTTATCCGTTGCTGCTGTGCATTTTTCCCTAGGGAGAACCAGAATGAAAAAACCACTTTGGCTTGAGTTACTCAACTTGAAACTGCCTGCATAACAAAATCACATATTTTAGAACTTAACATTCTTTCTCGATGATTCTGCCTTTCTTCTATTGTTTTCAGTCTTCTTTATTCCCTGAACACTCCTGGAATTGCCTTACCACTTTACCATATAAAAAGCCACCTGTCCCGAGCCTGTAGGGACTGGGTATTTTGAATCTTGTATGACAGCTTTGCCCAAATCTTAGGCAAATACTAAGGACATTTATACATAGTATCTTTATTGCTAATACCTAAGAAGATGAAAAAGTTAAATCTGTAAGGAAGGGCAAGATTTATAAGACTATTTACAATCCTGGGAATAATATTCACCACTATTTGGAACTCAGAAGGGGAGATGCTTTTTTTTTTTTTTTTTTTTAATTTCCTTGCTCCTAAAGCCAAAGGAAGGAATATGATTCCTCAGCTTATAACTCACACCTAAGATGGTTTATATGTATAATAAGAATCCACAGAATTAAATTTCCTCCAAAGGAATTATTGTCCTGAGCTCTTTAAAGTCAAACCATTTTTCATGGAAAATAGGATTGAGACTTAAAACCAGATTGAAAACCAGCTTCCAATTCTTTTGGCTACATATGTGAGGGCTTTCTGTGGATGATGCAAAGTGATTTTCAGAGCATTGGTAGGTTTAGAAGCATATTGGACCAGAAACCTAATTATCAATACTAATAATTTTTTTCCTTCATCAGTTAATTAGTTGATCATCTAGAAAAATTAGCAACTATTTAGCATGTTTCAGTCTTGGTACCTAAAAAATATCATTCTTCTTCATAGAAGAACTTCATAGAGGTTTTTGCCAGGAAAGTGAATTATTTTGACCTTAAGTGAGTTATTTTGACATTATTCTAATGAGGCATTGCTGTAGAATATTACTCTCACTGTGTACATGAGGATCACTTGAATTTTTATGGAAATTTTGGATGAGTTCTTGAGGATTTCTAATGGATCAGAATTAAATAACCTTGCCTTTGGTATAGACTTGAGTTATCTTGAAATTAACCGTTAAATATCACTAATGAGAGTGAAAAATTCAATAAGAAACTATCTTGGAGTTCCCATTGTGGCTCAGCAATAACAAACCCAACTAGTATCCATGAGGATGCAGGTTCCATCCCTGGCTTCACTCAGTGGCTTAAGGATCCTGCGTTGCTGTGAGCTGTGGTATAGGTTGCAGATGCTGCTTGGATCCTGTGTTGATGTGGTTGTGGTGTAAGCTGGCAGTTGCAGCTCCCATGGGACCCCTAGCCTGGGAACTTCCATACACTGCAAGTGCGGCCCTGAAAAGCAATTGTTATATTTGGAAAGGATGGGCAATGGGACCCTACTGTATAGCACAGGGAAATGTGTGTGATTGGGTCACTTCGTTGTACAACAGAATTGATGAAACATTGTAAATCAATTATACTTTAATAAAAACAGCACAAAACAATAAGAAACTATCCTAAAGACCATGACTAGAAAGTGCAGTCAGTGGTTTTAGACAAGAAAGCTCATTTCTCTCTTCCCTCTGCTAATTGCTTTCATTTTTTTATATTTGAAAATGCGGCCAGTGTGTCTGCTTTCCTTCTGAAGATGCTGACAATATACTTCAGTGTGTATAATAGAGAATTTTGTTTTCACTCCTAAACAAAGTGAAGGAAACACCTCTTTTGCCCTTAGCCAACAAATGCTCCGTGGCTTCATTTATTTACTCTCAGTAGGTTATTCCAGTCCCTGGATTCCAGAACAAACATGAGTTTGAGAATGAGAGCCAGGCTGGACGTGTCAGGTGATGATTTAAAACTTTCCATGTACTCTAGAGTCCTTTAGAAAAGCTTTATTTATTTTAAAATCTCATAGGAAGAAATGCTATCACAGATTCATGAAAAAAGAATGGAAAAAAATCTATGAATTGTGATTCAGGTGTGTGTGTGTGCGTGTGTGTTGGGAAAGGACAGAGTTGTAGGCTTGGGATCTGGGTTTGAGTCCTGGTGATATCACTCATTAGCTGTGTGAACTTGTGCAAATAACCTGGCCTATCTGGCCTTGATTCTCATCTGTTAAATATTTGCACTGCACATTTCTAAAAAGTGAAATTTAAATCAACTAATGAATATTAAAAACCAGAATGGTGCCATGCGCTTGTATAATTTATATATTGGAATGGTGTTTGACTGTTCTGTAATACCTTTGTAGAATGATAGGAAGTTGTTGTGTTAAGATGTGGGTAATATATATCATAGGCTATTTAAAGTCTTTGATTTCTGAAAAATGGTCCTAGCATGAAAACACAATGGTAAAAAGATAGATGATACTTGGATATCTCTGGTCATTACAGAAATGCAAGTTTTAAACTGAGATATATTTTACACACAGGAAAACGCACAGATCTTAAATGAACAATTCATGAATTTTGGCAAATGAAACACTCATATGACTGTTGCCAAATCAAGATATGGAACATTTTTCTCACCTTCAAATTATTTTGTGTCCCTTTCTATTCCATACCTGCCCTTTGCAAGGCAATCATTCTTCTGATTTCTCTTGGGTAAATACTAGTTTCCTACCAGCAACAGATGAGAGTTCTGATTGTTCCATGTTTTCCCCAACACTTGGTATTGTCAATCTTTCTAATTTTAATCATTCTGGAAAGAAAAATCTTCTCTGCTTGATTTAAGTCAAATGATTTGCAGCAATTATTCTTTGTCTTTTTTTTTTTTTGTCTTTTTTTCTTAGGGCTGCACTTGCAGCATATGGAAGTTCCCAGGCTAGGGGGTCTATTGGAGCTGTAGCTGCCGGCCTATACCACAGCTGCAGCAACACTGGATCCAAGCCATGTCTGTGATCTACACTGTAGCTCACAGCAACACAGATCCTTGACCCACTGAACAAGGCCAGAGATGGAACCCTCAATCCTAGTTGGATTTGTTTCTACTGTGCTGCAACAGGAACTCTGATTTGCACCAATTATTCTTAACCTGATATCTTAACACAGTGTTGGTTCCGAATGGGTTAGGAGGGATCATGAATAATTTATTTAAAAGAAAGTAATGGTAATAGTTTAAGTACCCATGCTTATACATAGTTTTTTTATTTTTAAGTTTCAAAAACTTTATTTAATGCACAGAGAGCTAGCATTATTTTTGCAAATAAGGTAAATGTCTTGGATGAGCTATTCAAAGAAGTTCACTTAGTCCAACTTAATAAAGCCAGTATTCTTCCTGTACTGGTGGAAACACTGGTGGCACACACTGAGGCCATATTCTGGATAAGACCCTGCAGGTTTGAGCAGACATGGCAAGAGTGAGATCCCTGGCTGAATTTTCTCAGATAGCTCCAGTAAAGCTGCTGGTGACCCATCTCGCTTTCTCAGATACAACCTAAATAGTTTTATTTATATATTGAAGAGGATTCAGGGTAATCTCTGAAATAGCATGACTCTGAATTATGGGCAACATTATATATATATATATTCCCCCCCCCCCCGAAAGGGATAAAAGAGTTATAGTTAATGCTATAGAAATTACATGTTACAAATTCTTAACTATGCTTCAGTATGTATCAAGTGAAAGTTCTAGATGTACTCTTAAGACCTATAGCGATTATAAATTTTTTTTTTGTCTTTTTACTTTTTCTAGGGCCACTCCCGCAGCATATGGAGGGTCCCAGGCTAGGGGTCTAATCGGAGCTGTAGCCGCCAGCCTATGCCAGAGCCACAGCAACGCAGGATTTGAGCCAAGTCTGCAACCTACACCACAGCTCATGGCAACGCCAGATCCTCAACCCACTGAGCAAGGCCAGGGATCGAACCTGAAACCTCATGGTTCCTAGTCGGATTTGTTAACCACTAAGCCATGATGGGAACTCCCAATTTTTTTTTGTCTTTTTGATAGCGATTATAAATTGTTGTAGGGTAGGTAAGAAACTTCTAAAAACTCAAGAGCTAGCAAGTAAAAAATTTGCACAAATTTCACCTGATAAGGAATTAGGTGGTCTGTATTCAGGTAGCTCTTTCTATCTGTCTATCCATCTATTTATTCATTCAACAGATATTCATAATCCCTTATGGCAGGGACTGGTAGGTCCTGGGACTACAAGAATGACAAAAGGACAAGGAGTTTTCTAGTCTAGTGGGGCTAACTGACACATACATAGGTGATTATTCAATAGTTGGTCAACATCTAAAACAAACAGACCAAGACTGTAAGTTTAATGTTATGATTTTTATGGATGTCACAAAAGAACCCAATGATGAACTAGTGACATTATTTATTAATTTGTTCAATTATGTTTGTTAAGCTCCTACTAGGTGCTGGGGACTTTTTAGTCACTGAGGAGCAAAAATGAGAAAGCAATTTCTGTCCAGTGGTTTTGTGGTTTTATTTCAATTTTTAATTTTAAATTTTAATTTAAGTATAGTTGATTTATAGTGTTGTATTAATTTCTGGTGTACAGTAAAATGATTCAGTTATACATATTTATATTATACATGCATATTCATTTAAAAAATTTATTTATTTATTTATTTATTTTGTCTTTTTGCCATTTCTTGGGCCGCTCCAGCGGCATATGGAAATTCCCAGGCTAGGGGTCTAATCTGAGCTATAGATGCCAGCCTATGCCAGGGCAACAGCAAGGCGGGTTCCGAGCCATGTCTGCCACCTACACCGCAGCTCATGGCAACACCGGATCCTTAACCCACTGAGCAAGGCTGGGGACTGAACCCGCAACCTCATGGTTCCTAGTTGGATTTGTTAACCACTGCGCCACGATGGGAACTCCAGATATTCTTTTCTATTATGTTTTATTACAAGATATTGAATATAGCTCCCTGTGCTATACAGTCAGAACTTGTTTATCTTTTTTATATAGTGTAGTTTGTATCTACTAATCCTAAAATCCTAATTTAACCCTCTTCTACCCTCTTTCCTCTTTGGTAACTACAAGTTTGTTTTCTATGTCTATGAGTCTGTTTCTGTTTCATTTCTGCCATATTTTAGATTCTACATATAAGTGATATCATATGGTATTTGTCTTTCTCTTTCTGACTTCTTCACTTAGTATAAGAGTCTCTAGTTCCATCCATGTTGCTACAAAAGGCATTATTTCATTATTTTTTATGGCTAAGTAATATTCCATTGTGTTTATATACCACATCTTCTTATCCATTCATCTTCTGATGGACGTTTAGTTTGTTTCTATGTCTTGGCTGTTGTAAATGGTGTTGCAATTAACATTAGAGTGTGTGTATCTTTTTGGTTTAGAGTTTTCTCTGGATATATGCCCAGGAATGGGACTGTTGGATCATAAGTAACTCTATTTTTAATTTTTAAGCAACATCCATACTGTTTTTTTTTCTTTTTTCCTTTTTTTTTCTTTTTGCCTTTTCTGGGGCCACTCCCGTGGCACACGGAGGTTCCCAGGCTAGGGGTCTAATCACAGCTGTAGCCACTGGCTTACACAGGAGCCACAGCAGCATCCGAGCCGCATCTGTGACCTACACCACAGCTCATGGCAACACCGGATCCTTAACCCATTGAGCAAGGTCAGGGATCGAACTGCAACCACATGGTTTCTAGTCAGATTCGTTAACCACTGAGCCACTATGGGAACTCCATCCATACTGTTTTCTATAGTAGCTGTATCAACTTACACTCCTACCAACAGTGTAGGAGGGTTCCCTTTTCTCCACACCCCCTCCAGCATTTGTTATCTGTAGACTTTTTAATGATGGCCACCCTGACTGATGTGCTGTGACACCTCTTTGTAGTTTTGATTTGCATTACAAAAAATTAGTGATGTTGAGCATCTTTTCATGTGCCTCTTGGCCATCTATATGTCTTCTTTGTAGAATTGTCCATTTAAGTCTTCTGCCTATTTTTTGGTTAGGTTGTTTGGTTTTTGTTATTGAGTTGTATAAGATGTTTGTATATTTTGGAGATTAAGCCCTTGTCAGTTGCATCATTTGCAACTATTTTCTCCTATTCTGTAGGTTATCTTTTCTTTTCTTTTCTTTTTTTTTTATGGTTTCCTTTGCTGTGCAAAAGCTTGTAAGTTTCTCATTCGTTTATTTTTATTTCTATTTCTATTGCCTTGGGAGACTGACATAAGAAAACATTTATGTGGTTTATGTCAGATAATGTTTTGCCTATATTCTCTTTCAGGAGTTTTATGGTATCATGTCTTATATTTAAGTCCTTAAGCCATTTTGAGTTTATTTTATTTTTTTTAATTATTTACTATTATTTTTTTCCCACTGTACAGCAAGGGGGTCAGGTTATGCTTACATGTATACATTACAATTACATTTTTCCCCCACCCTTTCTTCTGTTGCAACATGAGTATCTAGACAAAGTTCTCAATGCTATTCAGCAGGATCTCCTTGTCAATCTATTCTAAGTTGTGTCTGATAAGCCCAAGCTCCCAATCCCTCCCACTCCCTCCCCCTCCCATCAGGCAGCCACAAGTCGCTTCTCCAAGTCCATGATTTTCTTTTCTGAGGAGATGTTCATTTGTGCTGGATAGTAGATTCCAGTTATAAGTGATATCATATGGTATTTGTCTTTGTCTTTCTGGCTCATTTCACTCAGTATGAGGTTCTCTAGCTCCATCCATGTTGCTGCAAATGGCATTATGTCATTCCTTTTTATGGCTGAGTAGTATTCCATTGTGTATATATACCACCTCTTCCGAATCCAATCATCTGTCGATGGACATTTGGGTTGTTTCCATGTCCTGGCTATTGTGAATAGTGCTGCAATGAACATGCGGGTGCACATGTCTCTTTTAAGTAGAGTTTTGTCCAGATAGATGCCCAAGAGTGGGATTGCGGGGTCATATGGAAGTTCTATGGATAGATTTCTAAGGTATCTCCAAACTGTTCTCCATAGTGGCTGTACCAGTTGACATTCCCACCAACAGTGCAGGAGGGTTCCCTTTTCTCCACAGCCCCTCCAGCACTTGTTATTTGTGGATTTATTAACGATGGCCATTCTGACTGGTGTGAGGTGATATCTCATGGTAGTTTTGATTTGCATTTCTCTTATAATCAGCGATGTTGAGCATTTTTTCATGTGTTTGTTGGCCAGCTGTATATCTTCTTTGGAGAAATGTCTATTCAGGTCTTTTGCCCATTTTTCCATTGATTGATTGGCTTTTTTGCTGTTGGGTTGTATAAGTTGTTTATATACTCTAGAGATTAAGCCCTTGTCGGTTGCATCATTTGAAACTATTTTCTCCCATTCTGTAAGTTGTCTTTTTGTTTTCTTTTGGGTTTCCTTTGCTGTGCAAAAGCTTTTCAGTTTGATGAGGTCCCATGGGTTTATTTTTGCTCTAATTTCGATTGCTTTGGGAGACTGACCTGAGAAAATCTTCATGATGTTGATGTCAGAGAGTGTTTTGCCTATGTTTTCTTCTAGGAGTTTGATGGTGTCCTGTTGTATATTTAAGTCTTTCAGCCATTTTGAGTTTATTTTTGTGTATGGTGTGCGGGAGTGTTCTAGTTTCATTGATTTATATGCAGCCATCTATTTTTCCAACAGCACTTGCCGAAGAGACCGTCTTATATCCATTGTGTTCTTGCCTCTTTTGTTGAAGATTAATTGACTGAAGGTGGGTGGGTTTATTTCTGGGTTCTCTATTTTGTTCCATTGATCTATATGTCTGTTTTTGTTCTAGTACTATGATGTTTTGCTTATTGTAGCTTTGTAGTATTGCCTGAAGGCTGAGAGGTGTCCAGTGGTTTTGAAATGTTAGCATACACAAGTGAAAAAGGGGAAGCTTGTGAAAAGTGCAGATTTCTTGATTTAGTAGACCATAGTGGCCAGGAATCTGAAGTTTTAAAAAGCATTTCAGAAAATTTTGCTGTCCATGATCTGCGGATAACTCTTTGAAAAACATCCTATAGTTTATTGAAGAAGAAAGAAATAAATAATTATATAACCATATGAGTGAGCAATATTGGAAATATTCCTGAGGAAGGCAAATCCACTTCCACCCCCAGGAAACAAAATCTCTTTTGTTGTCACCGTGTACGTCTGGAAGTGATAGAGTAACATCTGTACTACACTTACATCTTAATTATAAGCAAGTTGTTGCTGCCCTACTGAATTCAGATTTAAGATGGCAATATCAACTTTTTTTTTTGGTCTTTTTGCCTTTTCTAGGGCCACTTCCCATGGCATATGGAGGTTCCCAGGCTAGGGGTCCAATCGGAGCTGTAGCCACCGGCCCACACCAGAGCCACAGCAACACGGGATCCAAGCCGTGTCTGCGACCTACACCGCAGCTCACAGCAACCCTGGATCCTTAACCCACTGAGCAAGGCCGGGGAGTGAACCTGCAACCTCATGGTTCCTAGTTGGATTCATTAACCACTGTGCCACAATGGGAACTCAGGCAATATCAACTACTATGTGAATTTTTGAACAGCCCCATAAATTTTGGACTTGCTAGTTCCTATAATTGTGTGAGCCAATTCCTTAAAATAAATCTCTCTCAGACACACACACACACACACACACACACACACACACACACACACACACACACATGATAGGGATAGAGTAGGATAGTCACACAGGTTTTTGTAGAAGTCCCAGTAGGGAACCATAGAGAGGGAAACTGTGGAATTTTGGAAGACCATTGTAAGTTAATAATTGGTCAAAAAGGCTATCAGGATGTTGTGGAATGAAGCAGGGTTACTTAACCATAAAACCACAAATAAAAGCACTAGGTATGCCTCAGGCCATGAAGTGAGAAATAAAATAAGGCCTGCGTTCAAGTGCAGCAAGATAATGATCCTTAGGACCAAGGACAGGAATTTAAGGGAAAGACGACATTCCAAAGTAGGAGACGCTTATTATTCAGAAACCTGAAATGATTCAACATATTTTAGCATATGTTACAACCCCTTTGCTGATTTGAATAAGCACTGTGACAGTCCTCGTTTGACCTCATGGGGTCAAATACTCTCTTATGACATACGAAGCATGGGAAGGAGGAGCTAGTGATGTAAGTCTGATGTCTACCCGAAGAATGAGGAAGAAGGCAGTCTTCCCCCTCCTCCACTTTCCTTGGACCATAAAAATGTAGCCCACCTAACCCTTGGGGCAGAGCCTTCTCACCTGCCCGCTTGTATCCCTCACAAGCATCCTATCTTAATAAATCTATCTCTTGCCTATCACTTTGCCTCTGCTGAATTCCTCCTGTTCTAAGGCACAAAGAAGCTGAGCCTCAGTGAGTTCAGACACCAGGTGAGTAATTCTAATTAAAAAACCCATGGGCTTGGGAGTTCCTGTCATGGCTCAGCAGTAACAAACCCAGCTAGTACCCATGAGGATGCAGGTTTGATCCTTGGCTTGGCTCAGTGGGTTGGTGATCCTGCGTTGCCATGAGCTGTGGTGTAGGTGGCAGATGTGGCTTGGATCCCACATTGCTGTAGCCGTGGCATGTGTCAGCAGCTGCGGCTGCAATTTGGCCCCTAGCCTAGGAACTTCCATATGTCCTGGGTGCAGCCCTAAAAATGCAACAAACAAACATACAGCCCATGGGTTCAAGTCCCAATCTGGGTTTAGGCTGGGTTCGAGTCAGAGGTGTTTCAGTTTCATATATATTTACAAAATGATTTAGCAACACTGGCTCTGCCTCTCTATGGTAACAATTGGCTGGGGCTGATCAGTAGCTGTCTTGTTTCCATGGAATCTTTGTGTCTCAGTTTCCTCAGTGGGCACAGTTGCTCATGTACCTAATTTGCTTGGCTTTTAGGGTTCTGACCCCCAATCTACAGAGACATAAATTTAAATCCTGTTGGTATTTAAGGGATCAGGCCAGATTAGGAGCTTTGGAAGTTCTAGCATGGCAAAGAAAAGGGTACCTTTCTTCTACTTCCTACCCTCACTTTGCCTCTATGTATTTAGAACTAGAAATATCAGGCCACACCAAAGTGGAGACCAGTCCCGTAGGTAAAGTTTAAATCTGCCCTCCACCTCACCAGGGTAACTTCCTGGGTGCCTTTTGGGAAATAGTGACTTCTTTCCAATGTAATTTTTTTGGATGCTGTTGCTTTGCTGGTGTCAAGCTCTGGGGACTCTGCTGCCTCCAACCTGCGGCATTTCCCTTTGCCCAGGTTTCCCTGTCCTCACTCTGCATCCCCAGTCTGGAGTGTAACCCTAACCCCAGCCTCTGAACAGCAGCTGAGATTATCCCTGTGTCTTTGGACAGGACCCAGAGCCTGTTCTCCTACCCCTCCGTAGCACTGGAGGCCAGACTTATGGCTGCAGGAATCAGTACAAGTCCCTTGGGCAGAGGGCCTCAGGGCTCTGCATATTGTCTATTAGCTCAGGAGCCGAAATGGGTAGATGTGTCTTGGAAGTTGGCAGTGACTCTGGTTGTAAGAATGTCCCAAGAAGGCTTTGAATTTGGGTCATGCCTGAGGCTAGAGCCTTTGGAGGTATTATCTTATTGAGGATTTCTCATTCTCCAGATGAGGAAGTTGATGGTGAGATCTCTCAGAAAGTGGTAGAGTCTGGCTTTGAACCCAGGTCTATGTGACTAGTGTTTTTGTTTTTTTTTTTTTTTGTTGTTGTTGTTGTTGTTGTTGTTGCTATTTCTTGGGCCGCTCCTCCGGCATATGGAGGTTCCCAGGCTAGGGGTTGAATCGGAGCTGTAGCCACCGGCCTACGCCAGAGCCACAGCAACATGGGATCCGAGCCGCGTCTGCAACCTACACCACAGCTCACAGCAACGCCGGATCGTTAACCCACTGAGCAAGGGCAGGGACCGAACCCGCAACCTCATGGTTCCTAGTCGGATTCGTTAACCACTGCGCCACGACGGGAACTCCTGTTTGTTGTTTTTATGGCCCCACCCATGGTATATGGAAGTTCCTAGGCCAGGGACTGAATCTGCACCATAACTGCAATCTGTGCCACAGCTGCAGCCACGGCAAGGCTGGATTGTTTAACCCACTGTGCAGGGCCAGGGATTGAACTTATATCTCCGCAGCGACCTGAGCCACTGCAGTTAGATTCTTTTTTTTTTTTTTTTGTCTTTTTAGGGCTGCATCTGTGGCGTATGGAGGTTCCCAGGCTAGGGGTCTAATCAGAGCTGCAGCTGCCGGCCTACACCACAGCCACAGCAACGTGGGATCCGAGCTATGTCTGCAACCTACACTACAGCTCACAGCAACACTATATCCTTAACCCACTGAGCAAGACCAGAGCTCAAACTTGCGTCCTCATGGATGCTAGTCAGATTCATTTCTGCTGAGCCATGACGGGAACTCCTACAGTTAGATTCTTAACCCTCTGTGCCATAGCAGGAACTTCAATGTGACTAGTCTTGCCTTTTTTTTTTTTTTTTTTTTTTCCTTTGACTTTTTATGACCTCACCCACAACATATGGAAGTTCCCAGGCTAGGGGTCAAATTGGAGCTGCAGCTGCTGGCCTACACCACAGCCACACCAGATCCCAGGCTCTTCTGCAACCTACACCAAAGCTTGTGGCAACTCTGGATTCTTAACCCTCTGAGCAAGTCCAGGAATTGAACCTGTGTCCTCATGGATATTAGTTGGGTTCTTACTGCTGAGCCACAATGGGAACTCCTGTGACTACTCTTGATGCTTTGTTTTGGCCACAGAGCAGTCATTCTTGCTCCCTGGAGACTGAGTAAATCACAGGGAAAGCTGCATGTCTAGTAAGTGCGGGGGTGTTAGGAACGTGAGTCCTTTGGACTGTGATAAGGAAGAGGACATTCAAGGGCCCCAGGTAAGATCTCTTGGCTCTTCTTTCCCGCTCTGTCCTCTCAATTCTACTGTGAGAAGTATCATCAGATTAGGTCTTCTGTTTTCATTTCAATCTGGATTCTTGCGGCAAGGAGCAAAAATACATAATACTCTTGTTCTTGTTTTGATGTGAAATGGCATTCATAAAACTGTAAGCTGCAGGAGAGCAGATCCCAAGACCAAATCTGATAGTTATTTTCATGTAAATCTGTTTGGATACATTTCCTTATCTGAAAGAATCCTCATGGAGTTGATTTTCTAGTTGCGAAAGATACAGGGCCCCAAATGAAGGCTTCCAGAGCAGAGGGGGAAAAAAGATATACAAGTGGTTTGAGTGGTGCTCTCTTAAGCTCATGTTAAGAACCTCGTATTAATGAGCTGTTTACTTATGTGTTCTCTTTGGACTGTTAGTTCTTAGAGTCCACTACTGTCTTTTCCATCTCTATGTCCCCTTCACTTAGCACAGTGACTGGTACATACTCCGGCTGTGGATGTTCAATGCACAAATGAATGCATGAATGGAGGGATGAGAACTGGGAGAAAAGTCTATAGACGCTACGGTATTTATGGGGTATCTAAGGAGGCAACCCTATGACAGGGCTCTCAAGTCAGACTACTACTAGTTTTTCATTCCTGGCTCTATCTGCTCATACTGTGTAACCTTGAACAAACTGCCCTATCTCTGCAGACTCCTTTTTCTCATCTGTGAAATGCTGATAAATGGATTGTGATGGTATTTATCTTAAAGATTATTACAGGGTTTAAGTGGGTTATAGTGTCCTGTGATAATCAATCTTAACTTTTAAATAAAAAGGTGAGGCTTGTATCAAGCTGGAGATCCTCCCTGCTCCCCCACCCCAGTTTTATTGAGATAGAATCAACACACTTCACTGTGCAAGTTTAAAATGTACAACATAATAATTTGACTTATATATGTCATGAAATGATGACCACAGTAAGTTTAATGAACATCCATCCTCTCATATAGAGTAAAAGAAATAGAAAACATTCTTTTCCTTGTGATGATATCCTCTCTTAAATTTCATGTGCAACATACAGCAGTGTTAATTATATTAATCAGGTTGTTCATTATATTGCTAGTATTTAATTGTCTTATAAGTGGAAGTTTGTACCTTTTGACCACCTTCATCAAGTCCTCCCTCCCCTAACCTCTAGTAACCACAAATCTGATCTCTTTTTCTATGAGTTTTTCTTTCTTTCTTTCTTTTTTTTTGAAGTATAATTGACCTATAACACTGTTAATTCCTGGAACACAAAAATAGTGACGCAATATTTCTATACATGACAAAATGATTACCACAATAGGTCTAGTTACTGTCTATCACCATACAAAGATATTGCATAATTCTTGACTATATTCCTCACTCTGTACATTCCATCCCCGTGACTCATTGATCTTGCAACTAGAATTTTGTGCCTCTTAATCTCCCTCACCTGTTTCATGCATTCTCCCACCATTCCCCTTTCTGGCAACCACCTGTTTGTTCTCTGTATCTAGGACTCTGTTTCTGTCTTGTTATGTTTGTTTGTTTGTTTTGTTTTTTTAGACTCCACATATAAGTAAAACCATTCAGTATTTGTCTTTCTCTGATTTATTTCACTTAGCATAATACCCTCTAGTTCCATCCATGTGGTTGCCAATGACCGAATTTCATTCTTTTTTGTGTCTCAGTAATATTTCATTGTATATATGCTACATCTTTTTACCCATTTATCTATTGGTGGACGCTTAAATTGCTTCCATATCTTGGCTATTGTCAATAGTGCTTCAAAGAACATAGGGGTGCATATATCTTTTTGAATTAGTGGGTTTTTTTTGTTTGTTTGTTTTCTTTGGAAAAATACCCAGAAGTAGAATTGCTGGATTATATGATAGGAGTTAGAAATCTTAAAGAAAAGTCCAGGATATGTGAGGATATTATGTCTGGGAAAGAGTCTGAAAATAGTTAGGAAAGGCTAAACGTAGGACATAAATGGAATTCCAGTGGGATGGCAGGGGGAAAATGGGAGAGTTGAGTGGGTAGGCACATATGAAATTCCCCACAATGGGTAATGGGACTTTCCTTGAGGTGGCTTAAGGGCTTTTGACTGGTATTTTTTATTTATTACAGTTTTTTGTTTATAAAGAAAACATATATAATCTTTAGTCTTCCAGGAAATTGGTTATGTAATAGATAAGTTTTAATGCTATTTTGAAATTTTAAATTTATCCTGAGTTTTGAGTCTTCCCCATGAAACTTCCTGTGTATAAGAGGAGTGTAGGACTTTTCCAACTCTATCTTCTACATATTACTTAATACTATATATACTTTTTGTTTTAAATTTATTGTTATTTTTGACTGGGCAATACATTTACAAAATTCAAGATCAAAATAATGTGAAAACCATGCCTTGAGAAGTGGTTTTCTTTCTCTAGCTCCACCCCCAACTCCCTGCTCCTTCATTCTTTTTATATGGATCTTACCAGGGTTGCTTAATGAAAATTAAGCAAATACAAATATAGTTTGCACTTTTTTTCATTCTTATTCAAGCACTTCTTTTCCTGGTTCTCTAGAACAGCCTTCTAATTGCTGTTACAATGCTTGTAAATACACCACTGTTATGATTGCAAGTGTACCTATGAGATAGCCTACAGATTCACTGGAAATGAGATGCTGGACTAAGGGTAGACATATTTGTAATTTTGATAGACATTGCCTAACTTACAAGTTATGTCCATTGCACACCTGCGAGTAGGTGTGAGCCTTTTTGTGTCCCTATAGCCTCCCAGCATCGTATCTTGTCATAGTTTTTGCCTGTCTGAGAGATGAACCATGCTCATGTTTCTATAGCTTTAGATTGTATTCCTCTTCTCATGAAGGTGTTTAGCATCTTTCCATGAGGTTTAAAAGCCATTTGTTTTTCTTTTATTTTGCTAATCGTGTGTTCATGTCTTTTGCCTATTCTTCTGTTACTTAAAAAATTTTGTTGCTTAAGTTCAGAATACCCTGGACTTTGATTTATCAACTATTTACCGATTGACTACTATGCTGCAGGCTCTGCTAGACAGTTGAATAAGATGCTAGCTTTCTTTTGAGAAGCTCATGATCTCATGGAGGAGCTGTTATACCTATAACATCTATCTATCTATCATCTATCTATAGATATCTATATATATCTATATACACATCTATCTCTATATATCTATATGTAGGTATCTATGTATTTCTAGTTCCATTTATAGCTATAGCTAGATATCTATGTGTCTATATCTCCCTCTATCTAATCTATGTATATCTACTTATATTTATATCTACACGGAGATATCTATCTACCTATCTCTATATGTCAATCTAGATCTCTTTCTCTCCGTGTCTCTCTCTATCTGTATGTAGACATAAATAGAAAGAGACACAGTCAACATTATGCCAAAGGGATGTGGAAGGTGTCGTGGGCCCAGCAGAGTTGGTGAAAGCCCCACCCAGGTTTCGATGTGCTAGAGGTCTGAGTACACGTTTCTGGCTGGCAGGGAGGTGGAGAGAAATCCAAGCTGAAGAAATCCGGAGGCTCCTATTCCCTTGTTCCTTAGTTCTGTTCTCTGGCCCTCATCCGCCACTCTGCTCAGTGCCAGGCACTTTGTGAGTGCTGAATGCCCGTTCCCTGAGGGTAGTAACTGAAGAAGGGTCTGGCGTAGGAGCCTGCTGAGGTGTGAGAAGGCTGGGCGGAGAGGCGGGTCATCATCACACGGGCTCTTCCTCAGTCCCTTCCCTCGCTGGCACAGAATGTTGGGGACCTTTTTTGAGTCCTCTCACTTTCCAGGAGCTGACCCTTCAGAGCTGGTTTCAGTTCTCCTCTTTCCTTCTCACCCTTTGACCTCAGTCAAACCCCTTGTTTCACTGCCTTTACCACCCATTTCTGTCTGTCCGTATCTGTCTTTTGTGGCCAGCATCCTCTCCCACTCCCCAGGCCAATATGCTAGAGATCATCTTTATGTTATTGATCTGAAGTTGTCTTGCTGTCCCCCCTCTCTCTCTCTGTACACACACACACACACACACACACTCCCTTCCACTCTCTCCTCTCTCTTGGTCCCCATACTCTCAAAGACAGAAGCTAATTAGTTTTCTAGGGCTGCTGTAAGAAAGTATCACGAATTTGGTGGCTTAAAACAACAGAACAAATTCTCTCACAATCTGGAGGCCAGAAGTCCCAAATCAAGGCGTTGGCAGGGCCATGTTCTCTCAGAGGCCCCAGGGGAGTATCCTTTCTTGCCTTTTCCTTACTTCCAGTGGTTACTGGCAGTCCTTGGTGTTCCTTGGCAGGTGGAGTGGCAGCATCGCTACGAATTCTGCCTTTGTTGTCACGTGCTGTCTTCCCTCTCTGTGCATCTGTATCCAAATTTTCCTTTCCTCATAATCCCACTGGATTAGGGCTCACCAGTATGGTACCAGTATGGTAATCCAGTATTCCTCATTTTAGCTTGAGTCCATCTTCAAAGACCCTATTTCCAAATAAAACACATTCACAGGTACTGGGGATCAGGACTTTAATATATATATTTTTTAAAAGGACAACTCAATGGAAAACAGATGCCCTACAATTGTAGCTGGCTTGGAATTTTTCAAATCGCTCTCGATCCCTGAGGAAAACAGTTTGTAACACTTGATGAAGAACATACACCTTGGTGCAGATCTGAGTTTAACCCTGCCTCTGCCCCTTAGGGCATGTCCTTGGACAAGTGACTTTAGCTCTCCAAGCTTCAGTTTCCACATCTGTCAAACAGGAAAAGTAGTCCCACCTACTCTATGATTGTTACATATCGGGTACTGAGCACAGACCCTGACACCCAGGACTTAGGCGGAAAACCATAGTTCTCGCTGTTATGCAGGTAGACCCTGTCCTTCCCTCCTCCATCTGCCCTTGGTGGGTTATCACATGGACCGAGAGCAGAACCAGACATCAGACCTGTGAGTCCCAGTGGAATGTTCCACATACAGAGATCTACCCATTGTCAGCACACTAAGCCCTCCAGACCAGAAGATGTCAACTCAAAATTTATCCAGGTGACAGTTTGAGCTTTCTGTGTCCTTCTTTGTCCCTGTCTTGACTGTTTGCCAGGCTTAAAGTGACAAAGTATAAATGTTAAGAAAATAAACTTTGAGGGAGTTCCCATCATGGCTCAATTGTTAACGAATCCGACTAGGAACCATGAAGTTCCAGGTTTGATCCTTGGCTTTGCTCAGTGGGTTAAGGATCCGGCATTGCCATGAGCTGTGGTGTAGGTCGCAGACCTGGCTTGGATCCCGTGTTGCTGTGGCTCTGGCGTAGGCTGGCATCTACAGCTCAGATTAGACCCCTAGCCTGGGAACCTACATATGCCACAGGAGCGGCCCTAGAAAAGGCAAAAAGACAAAAAAAAAAAAGGAAAGAAAGAAAGAAAATAAACTTTGGGGAATGGGGCGGGAGATGTGAGCTTAGATCACCCCTGTGGGGTGCTCTTTGTACACAGCTTCCCTCTCCCCTCTACCTTCTGTGTGTTCTGGAGGCAGGTAAATTCCCCACAGGGTGGGATACAACTCTCCTGCCTTGGCTTTCTGCTCATTTTATGCTCTTTGATGCTGGTGTGGCTCTGAAGGAGCATCTGGTAAAGACAAAAGACAAACCATCATTTGCTGTTGGGAAAAAAATGAAGGGGGAGGGAAATCTAGTCTTTTATCTCTGTGTCCCTCTAAATTACTAAAGGTCTTATTGCCTAGAGAGGGGACAAGCAGGGTTTTATCTTCCTGCCCCTGCCAGGAAGCCCCATGAACATCAAAGGTCTCAGGGCCCTGACTTTGAGTAGAGACAAAGCCAGGCTGGGCTCCAGCAAGGAGGTGCTCTGGGGTGTTGGGCTCTTTGGATGGTGGTGGTTTGGGCAGAAGGAGGAGGAGCTCACAGTTTTAGTGGAAAAGAGGTGGCTCTAAGGAGTCCAGAGTGAAATTGTTAGCACCACTCTGTGTTTGGGGAACAAGATGCTCTCCTCACATTCAAAATGCTTGCTGCTTGGTGAAGAGGTAGTCACATGGCTTGGCACAATCATAGGAATATCATAATAGCCACCATTTTTTTTTCTGTGCATGTATAATGTGCCAGGATTTGTGCTAAGTACTTTATAAATAGTTTCGTTTAGTCCTCATCACAGCCTTGTATTATAGGAATTGCTCTCCTTATTCTACCTATGAATATACTGAGGCTAAATGGGGTTAAGTGACTTGCCTGAAGTGACATTGAGGCCGATTTAAACTCAGCTCCATCTGACACCAAAATTTGCCCTTAACCGCTAGGCTCTATGGCCTCCTCCAACATTTTAAATGGTAAAACCAAAGAAACACAACATGAAAAACTAACTTTCTTTCAGGGACTAATAATAAATACAGGGCTAGGAAGTGGCAGTGGCAAGATGGATGAGCCTTGTGTTTGAATTGGATACAAATTTTGTTTAACTTGCGACCCTGGATAGGTTACTCTGGATACAAGTTATATCTGAACCTCAGTTTTTCATCTGTAAAATGAGAATATTCACAGATGCCTTGTAGTCTATAAGATGCTTTGGGGTGTAAGAAATAGAAAACCCCTGTTCTATTTGCTTCAATAGAAATTTTTATTATCTCACATATCATAAAGTCCTAAGGAAGATGAATTCCAGCCTTGGTTAGTTCAGTGGCTCAAAAATTTTATCAAGAACCCATGAATTTTCCTTCTTTCTGCTCTTCCATATTTGCTGTGATAAATTTTCTGCTTAGTCAAGCTCTCATGATCAAAAGATAGATGCCATGCTTCCAGGCATCACATGTAGACTCAAAGAAAAAAAAAAAAAAAAAGGTGTACTTTCCCTCCACATAGCTCTTTCTAAGAGAATGAAATCATTTCTTTTGGAATCTCTTCCTCTGCCCCCACCTCCCAGCCATGTCTCATCAATCACTGGCAAGGGAACTGGGACCACCATGGGGGTCTTAGTCCCATCAGGCTTTTTTTTTCTGAGGAAATGTGGGATAGGGTCCTTTCCCTGAGACTTGAAGGGAAAGATGAACACTACTGGATCAATATTGGAGTCCTTCTACTGCTGAACACAGGAGGAGAACTGTTGGGTAGACATTTTAACGTATCCTTCAGAGTGTCAAGTGCCCTGCATAGAGCTTGGCAGCTGTGAGAGTTTGTTGCCTTCCCATCCACTCATCTGAATGTGAGGAGGCAGCACATCTTGATTAGTTAAGTTTCCAATTATGGGGTGTTTTTAAAAAGATATATTGTGATGCCTTTATGCAGTTCAACAACTCAGTGAAAAAGAATCCTCAGGGATAGGCTGGGCTAAAAAGTCTTTAGGAATGGAGAGGAAGGACAGAAGATCCATTTATCTTATTAAAAGATAATTTTCAGAAAAAGATAAACTCATGCCTCTCATACAGATATAAAATGAACGTGTGTTAAAGAATTCATTTTACTCATAGGACACAAGGGGACTAGGCAGATGTTATAACTGGCATGTTCGCTTGCTGGGGTTGCCATAGGCAAGTAGCACAAAACGGGTGTCATCAACAACACAAATTCATTGTCTCATAATTCTGGATGCTCAAAGTCTGAGATGAAGATATTGTTGGCAGGGTTGGTTCCTTTTGACGGCTGTGAGGAAGAATTTGTCTCATACTTTTTCCCTAGATTTTGGAGGTTTGCTGGAAAGCCATGGCATCCCTTCATTGGTAGATGTATTATCTCCGTCACTGCCTTCTCCTTCACTTGGTCTTCTCCCTGTGTGCATATCTGTCTCTCTGTCCAAATTCCTCCTTTTTATAAGGACACAGTCACACTGGGGTATGGCCCACCCTAATGACGTCTTAGCTCAATCATCGACAAAGACTCTTTTCTGAAATAAGATTACATTCACAGGTACTGGGGGTTAGCACTTCAACATATCTTTTTTGGGGAGATACTATTCAACCTGTAACAACTGTTTCAAAGGAACAGTCAAAACAGCACAGAATTATGTAAGTAAAGGAATGTTGAGGAGAATTGCAAATGGGGACAAAATGTTTTTCTGCAGAGCTGACTGGTGATAGTGGTGGTGGTCATGGGGTTATCAAATCAGTCACTACCAGGCAGGGTAGAGATTACATATCTATCTGTTATCTACAACTTAACAAAGCTTTACAAAACAATTCTAATACAGTGAACAGGACTAGGATTCCATAACCTGCTGTAGATGATGCATAACATTGGAAGAAAATATTTCCTGACTTATGAAATAAGTGGTCTTAAAATCTGCTCAACATGAAGTAATCCTGAAATCTCAGGTGCAAGATTCACTTGGCAACCTTGAGACACCTCCATCTTCTAGTCCTGTTTCCTTGTAACACTGGTGGGAGCTTTGGCCATGTTTCCACAGCGGAGCTGTTGGATGCTAGAGGGTGGCAGTACCCTCTATGGAGAGGTGTGAGTTATAGATGTCATCTGTACATTTCCTGCTTGGTCACCTCAGGGAGGCCAGAGACCAGGCCACTCAAATGCATCCCTAACAACTACATGGGCTGAACATCCAAGACACCATGAGTGATTGTCTTCATTGTATTTACAATCTCCTGCTCTCATGCCTCAGCCTCCAAAATGCATAGGACATAACTTCCTGATGCTATTAGTTGCATTTGCTGGGCCTGTTGAAATTCTTCCCACAGCTGCATGGGCGTGAGAGATAAGAGCTGACAGAGACGGAAATCGGCATTCAAAGTGTCTACATGTTAGATAGTGAGACACAAGCAGGAACTTCTTAAGCAAGTGCTTTAAGGAAGTGTAGCTATGGGGGTTCAAGAAGGGAATCTCTTTCGTCTTCATAAAAATAACTTTGGGAAAAGATAAATTTGGGAATTCTCTCTCCCATGATTCACATATTCTGACATTCTTTGGCATTCTCACTCTATAATTTCCTTCTTTTTACTATATCGCTTTTTTTACAGAAAGAGAAAATCTTACCGGAGAAAACCAAGCCAAACTCAACAAGGCCAAGGAGCTTTCCCGCAAGAAATGATTCCATCTGTATCAAGTCTCATGGGTTGCAGCTCACAATCTGCAGGAAGGCAGTAAATCTCTTTTCATCTTTTTGCCCAGTTTTCTAACTTACTCCAGGTTCCTAAGTATCAGTCTTCCCAGAAGTTCCTCAGGCAGATGCCCTACCCTGGTCAAGTCTCAATCTCAAATTCTATGTCATCATCATAGGTCTTTTCAGGCAGAGTGGGTGGCCCTTATTGTTTATCCTTTCCTTCACCGTCTGTCGGTGAACTTCCGCCACATGTCTGAAGGAAAAACACATGAGGAATAGGGCACTTTGCATTTTGTCTCTAAATCCCAGGCCAAATTTCTCTTAGGCTTCTTAATTTCTTTTTGGACCTAGTGTGTACCTCAGTGCCTGCTGACTGACCACTGGAAACCCAGGGCATTTCTACCTCTTAGGAACCATACACTCTTTCTAGACTTTGCCACCTCCACTCACCTATTCCTTCTTTTCAAATTTCTCCCATTCATGAAGGGCTGACAGCAAGACAGGCAATTTGCCAAGCACTTTAATGCATTATTTTATCTCATCTTCAAAGAAGCTCTGTGGATAGGTGTAGCAATGAGTCCTGATTTGCAGCTGAGAAATCAAGTTGAGGACGATTAGAAGACCGCCAGCGGTCACAAGGCTAAGTTAAAGAATCAGGATTTGAATCCAGAGCTAACTGATGGAAAAGGCAGCACAATTTACTTACTTGATCATGTATCATGGGGGAGAAACTTCTATGATGAGATTTTAGAAAAATACCCTGAGATCAACATTTTTTTGGCTACAAAACTTTGCAAGAGACTTGAGCTGCTGAAGATGATTTAGGGGAGGGACTTGGGCAGGTAAATTAAGATGAGTTACCAGCATTCTCACAACACAGTGCTTCCCTCTTCTCCTTTGACTGCTTCCTCCAAGGCTGAGACTCTCCTGGGCCAGCGTTCATCTCTCTGAGGACAAAAGGTTACATGATTTTCTGGGGGTCAGACTTTTAATGAATTCTGGCATGGATAGTCTTTTTTAATTTTTTCTATTATATTTGATTTACAATGTTCTGTCAATTTCTGCTTTTCAGCAAAGTGACCCATATATATATGTGTGTGTATATGTATATATACATATATGTGTGTAATATATATATTACATATACATATGTAATGTGTATATATATTTCTCTTTGGAGAAATGCTTATTCAGGTCTTCCTGGCAGTGATAGTCTTATATTCAGAAAAATACTAAATTTAGAACACTTAAAAAATGGGAAGTTTTATCTTTGTCGTTCCCCATTTCCCATTTTTGTTATCCTTTTCCTCTTTAAAAATAAACCCCACTGAAAAAATTCTTTGCTTGACCAAACTTAAGTTAGGCTCTTGAGCCTTCTCCTAGGCCCATCTGTGCACTTCCTTGTAAAATCCAGTTTTAGCAAGAACCCTGATAAATCACTTTAACCAGAACGCCACACCTTCACTATCTGATCGCCCTTGATAATTGGTCAGGTTCTTTATCCTCCGGTACCACCCACCTGCCCCCAGGTGAGGTCTAATCACCTTGGCTTCAGTAAGAATCTTGTTAGGTGGGTTTAGCCAGAACCTCTTTTACCCCTAATGTTTCCTCTCAGTGATTTTCCATCTACTGACCTCCACCCTGCTCTTTGATTATAAATTCCCACTTGCCTCTGCTATATTCAGCGTTGAGCCCAATCTCTTTCCCCCACTGCAAAATCCTATTGCAGTGGCCCCCACACCTGTGATGATAGACCTAAATCAAGTCCTTTTACTGTCTTTAATAATTGTCATTGAATATGTTCTTTCTTTAATATCACCTACTCCTTATACACATTCCAAGGACTTGTGGGCAATGTTCTGTGCTACTAGGAAGAAAATTGATCAGATAAAATCATTTGCTTGATTTAATGGATTATTCTGATGAGCATAAAAAGAATGCTTCAAGGAAGAACAATCTTAACCCAAAGCATACCTTAATAATGGTGGGATTTTAGACATAGAGGCAGAGGTGTTTAGGGGTTGGTGGGCTTTCCTGGTGACTTTTTAGGTCAGATCTCTTCTGACTTCCCATCAAGATGGCTTCCTCTCCACACTAGGTCTTCGCATCTGCTGTTCCTTTGTCTAAGACTTTGTCTCCCCATTCCTTTGCTAGGTTAACCTCTACTCGTCCTTTAGATCTCAACTGAAGCATTACTTTTTCAGAGAAGCCCTTCCTGACCTTTCTGACTAGGTTAGATTTTTCTTGACTTTGGCTCTTGAAACACCATGACCATAAAAAAAAAAAAAAAAAGTTCCTGCCATGGCACAGTGGATTAGGAGTCTGACTGCAGCAGCTTGGGTCACTGTAGGGGTCCAAGTTCAATCCCCAGCATGGCAAAGTGGGTTAAGGGATTCAGCATTGTCACAGTTGTGGCATGGGTTGCGGCTGTGGCTTGGATTCAGTTCAAGGTCCAGGAGCTTCCGTGTGCTGCAGGTGCAGCTATAAAACAAAACAAAACAAAACAACAACAAAAAAAACCCCACCATCACCATGACTACTCCTTTTCAGCATTTGTCACAGCTTTAGTTTTTCATATATTCATTTGGCTATTTGATTGTTTACTGACTCCTCTACAGGATACCAAATTCCATGAGAGTGGCACTGATGCCTGCCCTTTGTATCTATAGCACATGGCACCTTACCTGGTACATGGTGGGCTTCCGATAAATAGTCTTTGAATGAATGTTTGGAGACTTTAGGCATTTCCCTTTCCACTCCTTTCATCCCCATGCCAGACCGAAGGCCAAGGATATACATCATTATCCTTCCACAGAAGCCTATCGATGTGCAATCTGGTAGAGCAAAGCAGAAGAGCTTCAACAGTCTCTTCTTTCCTCTTCCCTCAACATATTTCCTTCTCAACGTTCTGTATTGACAGTGTTTCAGTGAAGTAATACATATGTGTACCTCCATGGCATGGAGTCCTTACCAAACTTATCATAACATTCTTTGGGACTCACTTTGAGTAATATAAGCATAATCACCCGGTGATCGAACTTGTGGGATGGAGCTTACAGTTTAAGGCCCACAACAGCATGATGCTGTCCTCCCCAGAAGTTGATCAGAATGATGCGGATCATTGAATTAGGACTCCCTGCTTTCCAAAGCAAAGATTAATTTCTTTCTGGTTTTGCCTTGGAAAAAGAGGTTTCCAGATAGCATCTTGGTCATTTGCAAAGGCTATGACCTTTTTCCTCCACCTTGCAGGCCGTGATGGTCACATATGGTCATTGCTGGGTCCACCTCTCCCTGGGAGGTCTCTCTAAAAGCTGAAAGACAACAGCCTGGCCCTTGACCAAATGTGGAGTGGAAATGGCCTGGCTTCTTGGCAGCTTCTCTGTCCCACTGACAGCAGCCCAGCTTATGAAGGCATCTGGTATCAGGAATATCTTGAGCTTGGGTCCTGGGAAAATTTTTGTCTGCTGCCTTTGTGGAAAAAAAAAAAAGCTTTAATGACTGTGTGTGTGTGTGTATTATATGTCACATATTTTCGAAAACCTTAGAACTAACCAAAATGGGTTTCGAGTCATTTATGATTGAGATTTTTTATAACTCTCAAGGTTGAGGAGCAGAGATTAAGTTACATCAAGTTTTTTATAACTGCAGTTATTTTGGAGGAGTGAGGGTGGGAAAGCAGATTGTAATTTGTGTGCTAGACATTTTCCATCCAGTTTAATATGAAGATTTAGGAGTCAGGAATGGAATCGTCAGCCCAAATTGACTTCAGGCTTCTTCCAAGGAATATGCAGAAGAAGAGAACAGTGATTAAATGTATTGGCTCAGGTGCTGGTCAAAATCTCAGGTTTTTAACTGTGTGACTTCTGGGCAACTACCTCTCTGAGCCTATCTGCAAACGGAGAAAGGTAATTCTTACTTTTTGAATTATAAGCATTATTTGCAATAATATATATCAAGTGCTTTGCATAGTTTTAGGCACACATTAAGTGTCCAGTAAATGGTGACTTTTATTATAATTACTATTTCTATAATATGCCCAAACCAAACTTGACCCTTCTGGGCAGCTCCATTAAGTTGGTGAGAGGAATCTAGAATGTAGTTTCTATGTGATCTAGAGGGTGCAGGGATTCAAGAAGCAGAAGGAGCCCATTCTGGAGCAGCCACCCCTAATCTCTCTTTATTAATGGCAATCACATTTGCACGGTGTTTACAGTTTACAACATCCTTTATCCTCCTTCTCTCTCCAACATGTTATGTTTTTGTCACAAAAACATGTGGGGTAGATAATGTTAGCTAGTTCTTAGATAAGGAAACTGAGGCCCAGGGAGGTTAAGTGACTAGCCCAAAGTTGCACAGCTAATAAATGACAGAATTGCAGAACCAAGATCTAAAACTAGGTCTTCTAATTCATAATTCAGAGGTTCTTACTATGATATCATAGCAAAGTTAAACTAATAACAGAATAAAAAACTCACAAGTATGGATTCTACTTCTATAACAAATGATGATGCTGTCCTTTGTTGTCTTCACAGAATAGTATGAAAATTTCAGGTGATCTTACTCACTTGCTTTTCACAAAGTGCCTGGAAGGATGTGCCTTTCTTCCGATGAGAAGATGAGGGTCTTAAGTTTAGAAACTTAGGGTCGTAAGGAGCTTGTTCAAATTCATTGGGAACTGATGATAGGGCAAATCAGATCTGTTCCCCACGGAGAGTCCCTCTGTGACCCCTCAGAGCCTCACCTGCACAGGGGCAAGTACCTATCAATCTCCCAGTTTGGGTGAACTGAATGATAATAGCTAACAGTCATGTCGTAATTACATGCATTTTCTCATTTATTCCTCAAGACAGCCCACTAGGGTTTAGAGACATTACAAGTTAGGCAAGGTTCTGCCTAAGTCTCATGTCCACGCTCAAGTATCACACATGCTCCTCTTTGATAAATTAAGCCAGGTTTGCTGATTCTTGATGTACAACCCTTTCTGGTACTAACTGGTTTCTGTGCTGGTCAATAAAACCCAAAATTCCAAATCAAGCACAAAAACTAACAAACCAACAGATCCCTGGAAACCTATCAAGAGGGAAGGATAGATGGATGAGATCCCTGGAAACCTATCAAGAGGGAAGGATAGATGGATGAGATCTGAGAAGCTCTCTGCTCTCTTTGCCAGTGTAGTCAGCATATATCATGTTCTTCCACCAGGAAGTCCCCACTCTCAGTCTTGAAAGTAAACTGAAAACACTCCGTGTTCCTAATGCTCTCTTTAAATGTATGGCCTGTAGAAACGGAATGATCTCAAGTTATTTTTGTCTAAAAAGTGGCAGTAGTTTTTAAAAAGTAGTGTGCCTTTGATCTCTGACTGCAAGTGAGCACCTCGGAGCCAGCGAGGCTTCTGCCTCCCTTCTCTGCTGCTCCCTCTCTTTCCCCTAGTGGAACTGCTATTGGCCACAAATTCAGAACTGTGTAATCCTTCATCTGCTGTCAAATGCCTTTCAAGCTCCCTCCTTGAACCATCAAAGATTCCTTAACTTCTTTTTAGTCTCTATAAATATCAATTTATTTTTCTGTATGTCTGTTTCTTGTTCTGACACTAAACCTCTTGACAACAGCTTGATAAAAAGAAAAGCTGAGATCTTCAATATTTCTGAAAAGCCGTGGGTGTTAAGAGCATTAGTGCAGCTACTAAACTGATCCTTGGAGCAGAAAAGGGAAAAAAAGTTTGGTTTCAGAATTGTAAGAATGTTTTCCATTGCACAATCTACCAACCAGGAGGGCAGCACAACAGCTGATCTTATGGCCACAGAAGTGTTTCCTCATGACGAGCAAGGAGCTGAAAGATAAAAATGCTTATATGTAGGCACAGACTAAGCTGCCAGGCAAAGGTGGCAACTGAACCAAAATGCATTGAAAATCTCTGTATCTGAGAAGCCAGCAGTAGGATGAAGGATGACAAAAGAGAAAATCCAGTTTTCTTCTTGACCAAAGACTGAAGCAGAACTGTTTCTTTTCCTGCTTCATGAAAGTTACCAGGAAAAAGAGCAATCACTGCCCTATTTGACACGCCAATGAAATATGCAGGTTGTAACCAAGTTGTTTCTTAACAAGGCAGTCAGAAGTCATAACTTCTCAGAGCCTATAACCCCTACACAACACTGTTTCTCCAGCCCTCAAAGGTGACCTCAAGCTCTGATAACCCTACAGAAGGCAGCGTGGTGTACAACAGGGCTTTTCAAAGTTTAGCCAGTCCCAGAATCCCCTGGAGAGTTTCTGAAAACAGATTCTTGGGCCTAACACCAAAGTTTCATATTCAGTACGTCTGGGGAGGGACCAGGAATATGCATTTCTAACAAGTTTGAAATTGATATTGATGCTGCTGGTCTGGGCAGCATGCTTTGAGAAACGTTAAGGACTTGGGAGTAGGCGGACATGGATTCTGACTCCAGTTCCCTTACTTCTTGTGTGTCTTCCAGTGAGCTACTTAACTCCTTTGAGTTGTTTGGTCTTCTCATCTAACAGGACAAATAGTGGAGGATAATGGTCAAAAGGTTAAACACAGGGGCTGTTGAAATCTGGCCCTGCCACAACCGGCTGTGGGGACTTAGACAAGCCACTTGCCTCTGAATCCCTCGGTCTCTTCACCTGTAAAGTGGAGGTGATAACCGCATAGAGTTGCTGTGAGCATCGAGGGACTGAAAATGTGTAAAACATTCACGACGGTGCCTGGCACATGGCAAAAATAATGTAAGCAGTCACTGGTATGACTTTTTTAATAGTTGCGTGAATTACATGAGTTACAGCACATAAAATACCTTATGTTGTGTCAGGCACAAAGAAAACGCACGATAAGTGTCTATTTCCTCTCCTCAACCCCGAAATAGGGACATCAGAGCTGTAAGTGCTGACTGAAAGAATGTCCTTTAAGTGGCGATCTTAGTAGAAGCACATGGTGAAAAAAGATAAGAGCATGAGGGTTTTAGCTGTTGGTGGAACAGAGTGCACCAGCTCCTACCTCCTTCTGAACTGTTGCCCGTGAGGGCCTCCCTTTGAGCAGAGATCAGCAATTTGGAATATTTAGCCCATTTGTGTTGGGTGCTCATACGTACGGGAAAGGCTTGAGGAATGCCCAGCTGGATGCTGAAGGGGGAGGGAAAACCACCTAAGCGTGGCTCAGGGAACACACCTCATCATTTAAGGCTGGTAGGACTCAGACTGACCCATTTCCTTCATCCTTCCCTGCCCACAGTTGAAGGCAGCCCCCAAATTACCACAGAGCTGGTTGCTGGGCACTAAGCAGCTACGGTCATTTATCTTATTTTCTGGCCCTGTTCTTTCATAGTGGCCTATGGATAAAGGACAGGGTGGAGGGTTAGATAACGTGGTCCATTATCCCTGATGTATCCAGTGAGAATCTAGTGAGCTGCTTTGAGACAAAGTGCTCAAAAACTTGTTGCAAAGGCTGCATATTAATAACCCTCTGTTGGATGTTTTTGATATTCAGCAGTATATACTAAAGGCCCTGAGAAGTCCTATGATAAAGAAATATGGGTTTCCTCCTTAACTTAGCAGTTCTCAAATTGTTTGGCAATGGAAACTTTTTCATTTAAACAAGTAGCACTTAACATCTGACAGATGATACTGTGGCAAAAACTTGCTCAGGCAGAAGTTTAAATGTCCTCATGTGGTCTACAGCCATACCACCCTGAATATGCCCGATCGCCTCCAAACGTCCACAGGGGGAATTATTTAAACATCTCCCCACCCCCGTAAATAGGGGGTAAGTAGGTTAAAGGCTACATGTTAGTCTCCAACTGTTTTAGTTTACTGCTAGACCCACACTAAGCATTTGCCAAGTGCTAGCTCTCCAAATATCAACACACAACCTGTTGATAAGGCAGGGCCGTGCTTATTGTTTAATGGGGCAAGGCAGAGGACCACCTGGACATCTCCAAGAGGATAGGACAAGGTCAGATTTTATGGAGAATTGGCAGTTTGGTTTAAGGTGCCCTTTGTTTGTTTTTGTTTTGTTTTGTTTTTTAGGGCCACACCTGCAGCACATGGAAGTTCCTAGGCTAGGGGTAGAATCAGAGCCACAGCCACAGCAACGTGGAATCTAGCCGCAGCTGTGACCTACACCACCGCTCATGGCAATGCTGGATCCTTAACCCACTGAGAGGGGCCAGAAATGGAACTGGCATCCTCATGGATACTGGTAGGTTTTGTTTCAGCTGCACGGCAATGGAAACTCCCTAAGGAACTCTTTTAATGAGAGAGCTTGACTGCATAAGGATAATGACACAACAGTTTAGGATTGGGAGCAGCAAGAAAAGGATTTTGAAGTGAGGAATTTGAAGATCCTTAGGGTGGTAACTATTGATGCTTCCTGTTGAAGAGGTAAAGCTTCTTTCAGGGAGGAGCCTGTAATGAACATTCATATGATTTACCTGGGCAAGGGTCCAATGGAGTAGTAAGTTTTGTCAATGTATTGTCCAAAATAAGGGGTGTGTGTGGGTGTGTGTTTGGGGGAGGGGGAAGGGTGGATAGTTCCAATTCTCCGTTTCCAAGCTCTGTGTGTGGGGTAGATGGTTTGTACTCTCACTCTCAAAAGGTATTGTTGGATGAGTGAGATGAATGCTTATTTTTTATTTTAAGTATTTCCTCCAGGCTAGAATGCAAGAGGATATAACCTGAGGATGTTACTTGTGTGAGATTTTACAAGTTCATCATTTTTGAGCTACCATTATGTGTCAGTGATTTCCCCCCCCCACCTCAGCCCCCTGCACCTTTCAATGTGTGTTGTACATGTAGATGAACCTCAGGTCTCCCAGAGCTGAGACGCTTCTCATCAGAACAGTTGCATGGTGACATGTTGACAAAAATGGCATCCACTCCTTTGTTGGATTTTAGCATAATATGGAGAGAGAACAGAGCAACAGACAAGCCTTTGTTTGCTGAGGATAGAGCCTCCTAGAAGTGGTGAATCCCTTGGAAATGACCATGGTGAAGGATGCGCTGAGGTAGACTGCTTTCCACTTATTTGAGAAGTTCACATCTTTAATGAGTTTCTTATTTTATGAATACAACATGGGAAGTGTCACTGATCACTCAAATTTTATATTACATTTTAGGGGAAAAATGACAAATTTGATTTCCAAAGGATCAGAGTAAAGAATGAACTATAGATTGAATGGGTAACTTTAAAAACAGTTAAGGTATATTTCATGAATTAAATATGAGCTAAAAAAATAAAACCTCCAACTTAATCTCAACTATCTGATATTTTGCCACCAACTCAGGCTATATTTTCTAGGAAATTATTTTATCTTTTCCAGTAGATAAACTACTATCTAAGTACTAGATGAACTACTTTTTTCTGCAGATATTTGATTTTATTTGGCAAAAAGAAAAAAATTGGGGCTAATGGAACAGTGGCTTTGAAAGCATAGGAATGGCACGACCTTACAAACTTTTTATTGTAAAAATAAAAAAGTTGCATCTAAGATCGCACTAGTACAATTTTAGTGTGAATTTTAATAGCCAAACTCTAGCTGAATGAAAACAATCCTAATTTTTTAGATAACAAGACCAACCCGAATTCATGAAAAGTGTGAAGTATAGACTATATTTTTAAGAAAAAGAACATATAGCAAGTGAAGATAGTTGAGTCCAATGGCATACACTTATTGAAATTCATACCAGTTGTAGCATTATGCTGGATCCTGGGAATCCAAAAACCAGGGGCAGAATCAGTGCTTGTTCTTGAACTCAGCCAAAAAAGAAAAAAAAAAAAGATATAGTTCCTGAAGGTCAAGAAATCTGTTTATCTGGGCAGTTCTGATGCAGGGTCTCTTATGAGGCTACTGTCATGATGTTGGCCAGGGCTGCTGTCATCTGAAAGCTTGACTGGGAAAGGATCTACTTTTAAGATGGCACACTCATATGGCTCTTGGCAGGAGGCCTCGGTTCTCTGCCACGGAGGTCTCTCTATAGGGATACTCATAACATGCAGTTAAACCCATGCCAGAATGAGGGGTCTAAGAGAGAGAAAGGCAAAAGCTACAATGTCTTTTACAATCTCAGGAGTTGCATTCTATCATGCTCCACAGTCAACTGATCATGGTTCCTAATCAGATTTGTTAACCACCGAGCCACGACGGGAACTCCGGTCTACTGATCGTGAGCATGCAGATCAACCCTGATAGAATGAGGGAGAAGACTATACGGCAGTGTGACTCACAGGAATCTGGGATCACTGGGGGCCATCCCGGAGAATGGGTGCTACAGATACTACCTAACTCTAGTAGAAGTTCCTAGGGAATATACTTTGACAAACTGTTGTTTAAAATTATTGCCAGTGAACTGATAACCTTAACTGACAAATTTTAACTGGAATATAAGTGTCTGTATATAAAAGGAGAATGATAATAGTAACCAATACTTACTGAACTCTTTCCATAGCGCAAACACTGTCAAAGCATTTTCCATGTATCATCTCATTGAAAGACAGTACAGCACAGTGTTTAAACACCTGGATTCTAGAGCCTATTGACATCTCGGGATATATTACTTAACCAGTCTGTGCCTTAGTTTTCTTATCCATAGGCAATCATATGTTCCTCATAGGATTGTCTTGAGGATAAATTAAGTCCAGTCACCAGACTCTCCCGTAATTGCTAGAATACTTAAATTTTGAAACTCAGCTCTCCCCCCTTTTCTTCATTTATTTATTTATTTTTTACCCATGGGAGATTGTGGCACCACATTGGACTGACCCAATGGGAAGCAAGGAAGTCTGAGTTCAGAGTTGGATGTCCTCTATGAAACAGGCTGGTTGGTCAGCTCCCATAATGCCAGTCAGCTAGGCTGAGTTTCAAGTTGTCAGTCTAGTGTTATGCTCACTGCTGCTGGAAAAAAAAAAAAAAAAAAAGTGGGTCACTGCAGGGATTATTGGGCAAGTATTTGACTTCTCCCTAGGGAAGGCAGTTCTCGTCAGTGGCTTGGAGCAACCTACACTTTTTCCACAGGACTTCAAAAGCTGGCCAGTAAGCCACCCTTAGGGAGTCCCTCTGACCTCATGCCCTTGACTGCGGACATTCTCTCCTCTTGGTCCTGCCACCCCTTGAAATCCCACCTACTATTCTCATGTGGTTCAGTCTGGTATAATTTGGCTCTTATTGTTTTCATCTCTTTCGCATTGGTCAAAATGTCCCCGCAGGACCCCCACCCTCGACTCTTTCTATCTTTAGAAAATAGAAACCTTGGACACAAGTGCTGGCTCCTCGTGAGCTAGGTCATCTGCCTAAAGCCTTCCCAGGTTATGGCGGGCACGCCATTGCATTCACATATCACTCTGGACTGAGCAAACAGCTTCACAAACTAAACAACCAAAAGCACCAGACAAGTTTATCTGAATTTGTAAAGGTCTCTGGGGATTTATCATTTCCTTTCCTTGTGCATAGTTATTTAAAAATAAATCATGAGGACTTATAATGGCAATGAGAGGAAAATTGTATTCAGAATGAATCCCCTGACTCCTACCTCCTACCCCCCTACACTCTTTTGGAAATGACACTATTAAGACCCTTTAAAATGTGCATGAGAAATACCAACTACTCACTAGGGATTAAGCTTCAAATGAGACAGAGTTAAGAACTGCATTAGTCGAGTAAACCTCAATTAGCTGATGTCTATCCATTGGATTCCTGTACTTACCTTTTTATGATGAATGGTAGGAATTACCATCAACAAGGTAAAGAGCTTGTCTGAAGTTTGAGCAGCCTCCACATTTCCCTGGGAAGTTGCCATTCCTGGCCCCAGTTCCTACCTGCTGGCAGCATAGCCGGGTGGGATGAGGGCCGGAAGGCCAGAGCAAGCTCCTGTTTCCTATCTGCCAAGCCCTCTCCTTCCTTTTGTCAAAACTTTTCTCAAGCTATCTCCTTAGAGAAATCTGCTTAAAATCACTGAGGAGCCCCTTTCTCTATCCCCACAGTCAACCATCCATCCAGTCTAGCCACTCCCTAGGGACTTTTTTCATAAATGAATGTGAGCATCTTTCTCCAAAAAGAATATAAAAGACACAAGGTAGAGTTCCCATTGTGGTGCAGTGAAAATGAATCCGACCAGGAGCGATTATTAGGTTGCAGGTTCCATCCCTGGCCTCACTCAGTGGGCTAAGGATGCAGCGTTACCTTGAGCTGTGGTGTAGGTCGAAGACAGGGTTTAAATCCTGTGTTGCTGTGGCTGTGGCGTAAGGCGACAGCTGTAGTTCCAATTCAACCCCCAGCCTGGGAACCTCTGTATGCCTCAGGTGCTGCCAAAAAAAAAAAAAAAAAAGAATATAAAAGACACAAGAGTATATAGTTGACTGTCTATTTAATTGCCTTCAGAACCACATAGCCTGTGGGATTGGCACCATTCTGAGACTTTGCACTGTTGTGGGTTAGGGTCGTGCTCAAGACTGTGGGCTTTACAGTGGGACATTTTGGTTCCAGTGCTGGCACATGGAAGATGTGCTATCCAACCACCCCAAGCCCAATTTCTTCACTCATAAAATATAAATAATGATGGTATTTATCTTATAGAGTTGTTGTGAAGATTATTGAACTCCATAAAGCATCTTGGAAGTGCCTGGCATATATAAGCACTCAATATTCCACTTATAATTATTAATAAAAAAAGTTCATCTACACTCAAGGCTTCCTCTTGAAGCCTTATAAGATTTGCCTGAAGCTATCTCACTGTGTCCATATTGCTACAGCTAATAATGTAGCCTCCATTTTATCCATTATGAATAACAACTCATATTTTATTTTTTATTATATTAATTTTTTAATTAAAGTATAGTCGCTTTACAATGATCTGTCAACTTATGATGTACGGCAAAGTGACCAAGTAATAAGTACACATACATTTTTTCTCATATTATCTTCCATCATGTTCTATCACAAGTGATTAGATACAGTTCCCTGTGCTACCCAGCAGGACTTCATTGCTCATCTATTCTAAATGTAATAGTTTGCATACGATAATCCCAAACTCCCAGTCCATTCCACTCCCTCCCCTCTCGCTTGGCAACCACGAGTCTGCTCTCTATGTCTGTGAGTCTGTTTTTGTTCTGTAGATAGGTTCATTTGTGCCATATTTCAGATTCCACATGTAAATGATATCATATAGTATTTGCATTTCTCTTTCTGACTTGCTTTCCTTAGTATGAGAATCTCTAGTTGCATCTATGAACAACTCTTATTTTATTTTACTTTGCTTTTTTAGGTCTGCACCTGCGGCATATGGAAGTTCCCAGGCTAGAGATTGAATCGGAGCTACTGCTGCTGGCCTACACCACAGCCATAGCAATGCAGGATTTGAGCTGCATCTGTGACCTGCACCACAGCTCATGGCAATGCTGGATCCCCGAGCCACTGGGCGAGGCCAGGGATGGAACCTACATCCTCATGGATGCTAGTTGGATTCATTTTCACTGTGCCACAATGGGAACTCCACAACTCATATTTTAGATTTGAAATTTAATCCTAAAGAGGTCAAGTGACTTATGCAAAGTTGTCTCATGTCAGAACTGGAACTCAAACTGATTTCCTCAAATTTCACCTGAGCACCAAACTCAGGGTTCAACATTAAATTACGATTTTCTTTAGCAAGGCAAAATGATATGTGGAAAGACAAATGATAACAACAGCAACAACAAAATGATCATAAAATGTAATGAGCACTATAACAGGGATACATATAAATTGAGTTGGTAACCCAGATCAGAGAGGAGTTTGTTTAGAGGTGAGAGAGGGGTTGAGGTTAGAATGGAGTGAAAGTTATGGAGGCTCTGAAGAGCAGTTGCTATTGTCTTAGCCAGTGGACTTCTGGAAGAAGAGGTCACAGACAGGGCTGCATAAAGATACTTTTATTTGTCCTTCAAGGTGTTACAATTTATTTTGAATTAATTGCCAACATTTAAAAGCAGGAGATTTCATTTAAAACAGAAATTTCTGGGGAGTTCCCATCATGGCTCAGTGGTTAACAGATCCAACCAGGAACCGTGAGATTGTGGGTTCGATCCCGGCCTTCACTCAGTGGGTTAAGGATCCGGCATTGCCGTGAGCTGTGGTGTAGGTCTCAGATGCGGCTTGGATCCCGAATTGCTGTGGCTCTGGCGTAGGCCGGCAGCTACAGCTCCGATTGGACCCCTAGCCTGGGAACCTCCATCTGCCGTGGGTGCGGCCCTAGAAAAGACAGAAAGACCCCCCCCCCCCAAAAAAAAGTCTGGCTTCTTGTGGAAACCCAGATCAGTTGACATGGTTGTTCATAGTTCCACTTGGTGTCAGCTGGCTGTCTGCTTCAGCCTGAGTTGACCTCCAGCATTGTCCCCACTGGGCCTCTTCTTGACACTTGTCAAGGGTCAAGAAATTGAGAAGATAAGATTTTCATAGGCACATCAACAACTAAGCAAGAAAATTTAAAGTGCTAACTGGGTAAGAAAAATCTTTGTTTACTTAAATAGATTAAAATAGTCAAGAAATCTGCTATTTGTTGGCTAAATATATCCCTTCCTACTTAGATTTCAAGGATACTTAGTCCAGTTTATGTCTATTTGTGATTATCACAAGGGAAAGAGTTGGAAATCTTACAGTGACTGTGGAGGTGTTGGAGTGAATTTAGAAAGACATATGCTTCTGAAAAGAGCAGTAACAAAGTATGAACTCTGAGGCTTGCATGCCACCATATTTTGCTGGCTTTGCTGATTGCTCTCAAATATACCTTGATGAAAATTAATTATTTATAATTTATTCTATTTTTTGAATCCCCACAAGTAAACATACAATTTAACAGAGTCTTTCAAATATTTTTGACCATGACCCATAGCAAAATATACATTTTTCATCACACATGAATATACACTTATCAATGGGTAGACGCTTGGGTTGTTTCTCCTTTTTGGTTATTGTAATTAATGCTGCTATGACTGTGGGTGTACAAATATCAGTTCCAGTCCCCGTTTTCAATTATTTTGGATATATACCCAGGAATGGAATTGCTGGATGATTTGGTCATTATATTTTTGATTTTTTGAGAAAGACAATGATTTTTACAAAAGTGATTTTCAGATTACAGCTACTTTGAAATAATGTACTCCATTAGACTGTTCATCTGCGTTCCCCTTGCTTTCCAGCATCCTGACAAATTTGCAAATAAGAATCCTCAAATTTTTTTTTTTGCCTTTTCCAGGGCTGCTCCCATGGCCTATGGAGGTTCCCAGGCTAGGGGTCGAATCAGAGCTGTAGCCGCCGGCCTACCCCACAGCCACAGCAATGCCAGATCTGAGCCGTGTCTGCGACCCACACCAGAGCTCACGGCAACGCCAGATCCTTAACCCACTGAGCAAGGCCAGGGATCAGACCCGAAACCTCATGGTTCCTAGTTGGGTTTGTTAACCACTGAGCCATGACGGAAACTCCAAAAATTTTTGTTACTCTGGTTGTGAGGAGGAGCACAAGATTCTGTGGAGGCATCATTAGGGTGGAGCCAGTCTCTGGGGACAATCACTCGGTGATGAACAAATGAACACGCATTAAGAAAACTTAACATGGTGATTGAGACATTGCCTCTGTCTTCTGTGTTAAGATGTACTTTATTGGTCTAGTTTGTTTCATGTCACGACAATAAAATCTTAATAACTGCTACTTTTCTCCAAGTGCTCTTGTCTCCAGTGAGATGACAAAGAATGAGGAAAAGTCCTAAATCCTAATCAGAGCCATTGGTATTTACATTAAACAAAATAGAAACTCACAACAAAACCAAAACCCTCTACTTTCATTTCTAAAAATTAGATTTGTAATGCAGGTTCGTTGTGGAATCATTTAAAAATTACAGATGCATAAAAATAAGAAAATCAAAACCATCTGTAATCTCAGCCCTTTTTGTTAAATTCTTCCAGATTATTTTCTAGGCATCAATACATTTGTGTAATTTTGAACTATAAAGTACTGTACAATATAATTTATTGTTTTGCAACTTGTTTTTTCCCTATTAGTATATTGTATACATATTTGCATGTCATATCTTTCATGAAATAATGTTTATGATCACAAAATATCCACTTTATAGATATCGTTTAATTTTTTTTTTCAGTGCTGTACTTTTGGAATTTTTTTCCTTTAAATTTTATTTTGCCAATATGACAATGATCATTTTCATAGATAAAATTTTAATTTCGCCAATATGACAATGATCATTTTCATAGATAAAATTTTAATTTCATCTTTACTTTTCCAGGACAAATTTAAAAATAATATAGCTTCTACAAATGGCATGCTTAGATTATTATTTTCTCAAAAAGAAAATATGTGCATATTTTTCAATATAGAAAGTAATGTAAACGTATTATTGTGGTTTGCATATTATAAAATGGAATAAAAACAAAAGTTAAAATTGTTCCTAGTCCTCAAGGTAATAGTTGTTAACAATGCAGTGAACAACTTTCAGACTTTCAGTGCATGTATACAGACATATGTATTTATAGAAATGGTACCTAACAGTATGTTTGAGTTTGGAAGCCTTATTTTTTAGCTTAACAGATAGTGGATTTTTTCATGTCATTAACTACTCTTTTACAGCGTAATATTTGATGGTTTCAAACTATTTGTGGAGGGGAAAAACTTTTTCTCTACCCTCTTAAGTTCTATCTTTGGAGGGCAGGTACGAATATGACAAAGGACAGTAAAAGAAGAAAATGATGTTTTGGAGTTACCGTCGTGGCGCAGCGACTAACGAATCCCACTAGGAACCATGAGGTTGCGGGTTCGATCCCTGGTGTTGCTCAGTGGGTTGAGGATCCGACGTTGCCGTGAGCTGTGGTGTAGGTCGCAGACACAGCTTGGATCTGGCATTGCTGTGGCTCTGGTGTAGGCTGGCAGCTGTAGCTCCGATTAAACCCCTAGCCTGGGAACCTGCAACACCGTGGGTGCGGCCCTAGAAAAGACAAAAAGATAAAAAAAAAAAAAACGAAAATGACTTTTCATTCATATCATGTACATGGAATTCAGAGAAAAATGTGACTCAAGGAGGCATTTAGAATTTGAGGCTTATATACCTTCATAATAGGGGAAGAGAGGGGAGAAAAGGGAACTAATGAGAAAACCAAATGACTTTTGGAGAAGGTAAATGAGCCTTTAGGAGGCTAGGTAGGAGATACGATAGTAAAGTGACAATGTCTATTTAGGTAGTTTCTTATTCTGGTGCTATTTCCAGTGATAGGAGTCAGTCTTTCCTTGTTTCTGGAGGGCATTTATGACAGCTGAATTCTTTTGGGAGGTTCTGCTTTTAGTCAGATAGGAAGAATTCAGAAAAGAAAATTCTTCACAGTGGTATATTCAGAATTCCTTCACCATATTTGTATTACTCTAGTCAATTCCAGTTTCTGCAGCTTCTGCAAAGGAGAACTGAC